>NC_088250.1:14679166-14990000 GCF_036013445.1 Caloenas nicobarica | reverse complement strand
CTTCTATTTTCAAGTTCAGTACCTATACAAGCACATGCACACTAACGTGCACACTTTCTCACTAAGAAAGTAGAGGTACACATAGAAGTGAATGAAGCTTGACTAACCTGATCTCCTTCTATGACCAGGTGACCTGCTTAGTGGATGAGGGAAAGGCTGTGGATGTTGTCTACCTGGACTTCAGTAAAGCCTTTGACACCATTTCCCCCAGCATTCTCCTGTAGAAGCTGGCAGCCCATGGCTTGGACAGGTGTACTCTTCACTGAGTGAAAAACCAGCTGGATGGCCAGGCCCAAAGAGTTATGGTGAATGGAGCCAAATCCAGTTGGTAACCAGTCACGAGTGGTGTTCCCCAGGGCTCAGTATTGGGGCCAGTTCTGTTTAATCTCTTTATCAATGATCTGGATGAGGGGATTGAGTGCATCCTCATTAAGGTTGCAGATGACACCAAACTGAGTGAGAGTGTTGATCTGCTGGAGGGTAGGATGACCATACAGAGGGATCCGGACCAGCTGGATCATTCGGTTGAGGCCAATTGTATAAGGTTCAACAAGGCCAAGTGCTGGGTCCTGCACTTGGGTCACAACAACCCCAGGCAGAGCTACAGGCTCAGGGAAGAGTGGCTGGAAAGCTGCCTGGTGGTCAAGGACCTGGGAGTGGTGGTCGACAGCAGCTGAATATGAGCCAGCAGTGTGCCCAGGTGGCCAAAAAGGCCAACAGCATCCTGGCTTGTATCAGGAACAGTGTGGCCGGCAGGGCTGAGGCAGCGATCGTCTCCCTGTAGTCTACCTTGGTGAGGCTGCACCTCAAATCCTGGGTTTGGTTTTGGGCCCCTCACTACAAGAAAGACATTTAGGTGCTGGAGTGAGTTCAGTGAAGGGCAACAAAGCTGGTGAAGGGTCTGGAGCACAAGTCTTATGAGGAGAAGCTGAGGGAGCTTGGGCTGTTCAGCCTTGAGAAAAGGAAGCTGAGGGGAGACCTCCTCACTCTCTATAACTACCTGAAAGGAGGTTGTAGCATGGAGGGTGTTGGTCTCTTGTCCCAAGTAACAAGCGATAGGACAAGAGGAAATGGCCTCAAGTTGCGCCAGGGAAGATTTAGATTAGGTATGAGGAAAAATTTCTTCACGGAAAGGGTTGTCAGGCATTGGAACAGGCTGCCCAGGGCAGTGGTGGAGTCACCATCCCTGGAGAGGTTTAAAATAGATATAGATGAAGTTCTTAGGCACATGGTTTAGAGGTGGACTTGGCAGTCTTAGGTTAACAGTTGGACTCAATTATCTTAAAGGTCTTTTAAATCTAAAGGATTCTACGATTCTAAGTATCATAACATCCTTACTAAAATTGTGAGAATTAACAAGACAGATTTATTTTTTTCCCTTCATATAAATCTCCTTAGGAGCTTTGAGGACACTTTACAAAGATGAAAGACCCATAAAAAGCAAATAAGCATCTGGCACAAATGATCAATATTTCTCTTATCTCCTAATGGATACAGCAGACCTTTCCTTGCCATCATATTCCCCAGCACCTGTCCCAATGCAACATAGTAACCTCTTTCCTCCCTAAAGAGTTTCTAGTATCAGTGAGGGGATAATGGACATATTGAACAGCCCCCATTCAACCAGCTGAGCTGTTTCTGTCTCCACTAAGACCAGTGCATTCTCCTCTCTCCTTTGCATGCTTTCTAGACAAAGTGAAAGACCTTGTGAATTCAAAGGTGGCAAAGAGAATAATGAATTCAAACAGAATGACCATTGTTTGGTTTTGCTTGCTCACAACGTCAAACAAGGCAAATTAGACACTTTTAAATCAATACCAAGGCTCACATTGATCTCAGCTGAAGTAGGACTGACACCTCAAGAGTGGGACAGAGAAGGACAAATTGCCACAAAATTCACATATATGTGTGTGTTTCAGAAACTGATAAGAACCTAAAGGCAAGCATAGGATCGCAGTGACAAATACAGGAGATGGTGGCAATAGACCGTCACTGCCATGCCCACATGGAATTTGCACAAATTCCCTTGAAGGAGGCGATTCCCACAATTTCAGTTCTGATGTGATATTATCAAGAGATTTTTCACTGCAGGTGTTTTGTTAAATGACTTTTTTTGAAGACGGCAATTAAATTTACATTCAGAAGTAGATGGGAAAGGATCCCAGAAGCACACACTGCTTCTGCTAGTAGTTTCCTCTATCCCAAGTCCTAAGGAGAGAGGAAAGATTATACAGTGTGTGGAAATCCCTACACCAAAGCTTCCGAGTATTCCGTGCTTAAACAGCACACATCAATAATTTCGGCCATCTCCTCGACACTTTTTGGCCCTACTGCATTTCTGAACTAGTCTACGCACCTACACAGAAATTAAAACCAGGGTCCCTATCCCTAGGGACATTCCAGGCCAGGCGGGACAAGTACTGTCAGCAATCTGGTCTGGGTGGGGATGTCCCTGCTCACGGCAGGGGTTGGACTAGGTGACCTTTGAAGGTCCCTTCCAACCCAAACTATTCTATGATTCAGTCTTTCCAGGATTTTGCAGTGCTGATTTTATTCTTCAGTAACTTTTAAAATAGCTAGTCTCAAAATGACCGGTTTTGCTATAGTAGGTTTCAAAGTGTCTGTTTTTCATGGCTTTACATGCATTTTAAGTGTGTGTACAATGTAGCACTACCAGCCAAGTGTTCTTGAGCAAAACAGATCAAACTGCAATGGTTCCAAGAGAAAAAAAAATGAATATAGAAACTGGCATGACTTAAAAGCACAGCAATGGAAAATGATAAAAAATTGAATTGTTAAGCAGTATGTTTGGTTTGAAGCAGTATTAAAGTTCTTCCATCAATTTTTAAAACTATTTTACCTGCTTTATGTTATTTGAGATACCTATCAATATCACTCACCCTTATCACGATAAATTCTGTAACATACTTCTGCAAAAGCTATTTCTTTCTTCTACTGTGGTTGAGGTTGACAACCAGTATTTGATGCTTCTCATTTTTTCTAGGATTGGCATGAAAAATGACTGGTAAAACACTGGTTTACATACTTTCTGAAAGTCTGACAGTTTTTCCTAATCTAAGCTTCCTCAAGTGAATTCTTTGCTTTGCCAGATATCTCCAATATTTGTTTACCGTAGCACTTACATTTAAGTGACACATTTGACCAACCGAATCGGGAGAAGTGAAGCAGCTGTATAGACAGTCACCTGCAGTTCAATACAATGTACCGTTAGACCTCTGCACAAATACTAAAACCAAGACAAACCAAGAGTAAAAAACCTGCCCATTCTGTAGCATTTGTGGGTTTCAATGAGGAACCAAATAAAAACTGACACCCCTTGTTTATTCAATTAAACCAGACCAATGTCTCCTTTCTTCCTCACTGTGCACCATCCCTCAAAACACACTAAAATAGCATAGAGGTTTGTGTTTCGTTGTTTGTGGGTTTTTTATTGTTATTGTGTAATTGTTGTTTTTTCCTCCCTAATATAAAGAACATTGGAGAAGGAGCTTCCTCATATGCATGGTAGACAAAAGCTATTACATTCTCAAGCAGAAAGATGAATAAGTGAAGTGCAAACAGATGTCACTAATTCATTACAATGTATTTCGCTCTCTGACTTACCATGGACCTCTGGGTTTCCTCAGCCATCAGCATATGGGAAGTACATCCCAGAAGGTGTTGCTGTATTACTGGCTCATCTCATAGTTTCCACAATAGCAACAAACTGGTAAATGACACGTAATAACTCCACAGACATATCGCATAAAATTTTGCCCAGCAAAAAAGCCATTGTTTATGGTAAACGGCTACCAAAAATTGAAGTCAATATTTTCACAAGTGTTTTCTTTGGTATTATATGTAACTGAAAAATACATAATACACATCTCCCTTTATAACAGGTATATGAATTATATTTCCAAGACTATACAAAGTGCCCCCTCTACGGGACTCCTCACACAGCTGTGCGTAGTCCAGACAGGCTCATTTTGCTTCATAGAACAAAAGTTTCAGAATTATTGCACTGTTTTATTCATCAGGCTTTGACTCCTCCTCACTCGTGCAAGGCAGCGTATTACCAGAGAAGTTCGGTTACAAGAAAAATTCCACTCTTGAAAGTATGTGATAAAATAATTGCAAACTGTCCCTTTGCTGCGAATTATTTGGAAAAGAAGCCAGTGTTACACATGAGAAGCCTCGGAAGTATGTTCAGGAGTACAATAGCTACAGACGGTCCCACAATCAGCCTTCTCACATTTCAGGAAACCAACATACAGCACGACATCCATCCAGACTGATGAAAGACTAGAGTCACCACGCATTCTCCTGACCATCAGTATCTCTCTCCCGGGCATTGAAATGATATTAAATAAAAACGGAATATAAAGCAGCCTAAGAGAGTTCAGGTTACACGGGTCAGGTACGCAGCTTGCCAGCGCTCCTGCCTTCACAGGGCTCGCTACAAAGCGCCGCTGCCCCGCTCAGCAAGCCCCGGGGCGGAGGGAAGGCTGGGTGCCACCGCAGCCCGCCCCGGGGATCCCATAACCCTCCTGCAAGAGCCGGAGGGAAGGAGATTCAGAGGGAAAGAAAGGGAGGAGGAAAGAAAGAAAAAAAAAAAAAGAAAAGAAAAAAAAAAAAGGAGAAAACCCAGGTTTCTGTATGTCTCTAAAACAAAGAACGCGAGAAAGCAGATGTAGCTCAGCGCAAACGCCTCCGCCCTGCGAGGCTGATGTGTTTACTTGTCCCAGCTCGGCTGGCCCGGCCGCTCGCTTTTGTTGCGAACTCCCCCGCCGGAGCCGGCCGAGGGCTCCGCGCAGCGCCCGCCCGTTCCTCCCGCTCCGCAGCGACCACCGCAACTCCCCGGCTGCTAACGTCTCCCTCGGTCTCCCGATCGCAAGCCCCCAGCACAAACCTCACCGCTGCCTTCGCAGTACATAAAAAGCAAAAAGTCTCGTTACTCTTGTACCCCAGAGGTTTTCCACACCACTTATTACCCAAATCACACAATAAGCACACTGCGTAGAAAGACGGGGGGATGATAATATATTTCGAGGGAGAGAAAGAAACTCACCACCATCATATTCTTCCTCTTCTTGCGCTTTTATGGTTACAAATCGCCCTAATAAAGCAGCAAGGATGAAGAAAGTTCTCGTTTGTACCCAGATTGCCATCATGCCTAGATATTAGACATGTATCCTCCTGGGCAGCAAAAAGTACAGAGATGCAAGGTTATTTTAGCACCATGAAGCCAGCTGGGGAGTCTTGCTGCCTTTCGGCATCAGTTCCAGGACAAAGTCTGCGAGCCCTTTCTTTCAGCACTAGCTCCAGCGCAGTCTGCAAACACTCCTTCCCGGGGATGCAGCTTTAAATAGGAAGAATGCTGCCTCCACTTCTCTTCCTGCCCCTTTTCAGCTCGTTCAGGCTCCTCACCATCCACTCCCTGCCAAGCAACAGTCTGATTGATGGTAAATAACCGAATCAGAGCTGGCTTCACTCTTCCTTGAACTTTTCACAAGACACTTGCAGGATATTTTCCTGCTGCTGTGCAGTGCGTGTGCTGTGTCAGGACCATTTGTTAAGAAAGCAAAGCACAGTTCCGTAAGAAGTTGTCAGGGAAAGAAAGCTCTGCTTTTCACACACCCAGCCCACACTTCCTGAGAACAGAGGGTATAGCCCAATTTGGAGCCAATTCCCTTATTAGGAACTTGATCCCTTCCAGCCTGCAAGAGGAGGAGGATTTCCTCCTCTCCCTCAGGAACTGCTCCAGCCTAGCTGGAGCAGCATTATCAAACACCATTCCAGTCCCTGGAGAGAAGCCACAGAGCTCTCCATGCAGCTTGTTTCAGGAACCTGTAAAATAACCGCCTTTTCCCCCAAAGGGGCTCTGGATAATCTTTCCTCAAATGCTTAGTGTGTTCTATATTTACTGTCCTACCAGTTGGGAAGACTTGCAAATCTCTATAAGACGTTCTATACTTCTAACACCAGAATGACAATCCAAACTATCCTATTACCTGCTTTTCTCTGACGCTCTCCACCCCTGTTCCTGACAACTGGAAACCTGCCTAAGCCCCAGCCTAGTATTTAGCCCTTAACAATGCGCTTTAATTAGCCCTAGCGTGGGCACTCAGTAAATCTTTCTTTTGGGGATCACTTGCAACTGGGAGTAGAACGCCAGATTTTTTTCTTCCCACAGCATTTATGGCCTGCAGGGTTCCACAACTAATCCCCTAATTTGCTAAGAAATGGGGTCATGTATACCTGCTGGGGGGAAATGTCGATCCATCTCTTGGATGGCTTTCTATTATCAGCCTCTTCAGCTTGAGAACAATCCCATTTGAAGTGGATGTAGTGAGAAATAAATCTCTTTGCCTGGGTTCCTGCAAGTTGACAACACTCTGGTTATCACAGCACGAGTTAGCACTTCTCAGTGACAGAATCATAGAATCGTTTGGTTGGAAAAGACCTTTAAGATCATAGAGTCCAACCTAAAGCCTGTGAAGTTTTCTTCCATCTCTTCAAAAGAGCAGCATGCCCAGAAGGGGAAAGGTAACCCAGAAAATGGTATAGCGCTGCAATGCTACATCTTACCTACTCTAGTAGCAAAACCAGAGTTTAACATAAAGATATGCTGACAGAGAACAAAATCAAAATTCCCTGCTCTCTTGCACCAAGCAGTCTTGACACAGCAGTCTTAAACCCACACAGGATTTCACTGCAGGAGCATAATATCCCACAGTTCCTGTTGCTCAAGAGTGATAGCTATGAGAAAGAATAGAAATCCTGAAACTGTGAAAGCCACTGCAATTCTATTTTGAAAAGCCGTCATGATCATTGGTACGTATCACTTGAGAAACAAAAGTTCACATTTGTTAACCTACCCAGTCATAGGTGAAATTCTATTTTGACAGATTCATGAGTATTTGCACTGGTTTGCTAGTCTCGAAAGTCATATATAGTATTTTAGATGTCATACTTCAGCAGAAACCTAGGAAATGTCCCTTGGAAAGCTGATTTTATAATACATGATGCTGGTTAGAAACAAAGTGCTTTAGATGATATATCTAGTTTAGAACCAGATCTGACCTTTGCCATTTGCACTGTTCTATATGCACATTAGTTATGACAGATCAGCAAACAAGCAAGCTTACAGCCATAACCCAGCTCGACCATCATCACATGAAATTACACAATGCAAAAATCACTGAATAGGTTAGAAAAGGAAAATAATGCATTTTAAAAGCCACACTAAACAAGGTTTCCTACTGTTGGAGGTAAGCCGACACAGTATTAATTACAGAAATATAAATAATTTAAGAGCAGAAAGCATGAAAATATGGCCAGTGTTTTGAAAAGTCTCCTGTGCTTGTTGATGGAAAACCATTACAACAGACATGTAGGTGTTTCTGAACTATATGCTACTAACTGGAGGGGATTTATGGGAAATTTCTTACAATAAGGCTGAAAAGTGCTCAGACAACTCACAGCTGAAAGTTTTCCATGCAGCCCAAGGAAAGCTACAATGAAACCACAGGGAATTCAGACTCCACCACAGAATCGCAGCAACGGCTACACACTGGTAAAACTTGCCTTTATAGTTGCTAACTTTGTCCTCAAAATTAGATAACAAGTTCTCATACTTATTTCCTCAAGTCTTAGGTCTGCAACAGGTTGGTAAATCCCTAGTGTATTCACAGCAAGAATGGACCTCACCATCATTATGTTTTATAGCCTCCGAGAAAAACACCACAACAAGAACAGCATAGAAATATGGTGACATTTTTCCCCCCTCATAGTTCATTAAGGGAAGAAAAAAAAAAAAAGAAAGAAAAATCAGAAGGACCTCTTTTACCATTTTCAATGGAACCTTTTTCTAAGGAGTCAGAAATTTTCAAAGGTACCTTCTGCCATTTTAAGTCTAGTCTCTCCTTTGGAGAGATTCCTACAGCAATATCTAAAAGTTGCACTTCAAATCTACTTCTGTCTTGGTCTCACCAAGAAATTATGCCACATAACCAAAACAGATGAACAACAGATAATAGAAAAGGATGAAAATTGCTTAGCGAATCAATCCCCTTATGAGTCCTTATAAA
Organism: Caloenas nicobarica; assembly: GCF_036013445.1. Classification (NCBI taxonomy): domain Eukaryota; kingdom Metazoa; phylum Chordata; class Aves; order Columbiformes; family Columbidae; genus Caloenas; species Caloenas nicobarica. Next base: position 14,981,907 of record NC_088250.1, on the reverse strand, counting down.
TACTTCCTTTCACCATGGATGTGAATTAAAGAGGTTATCAATGTTATCACAAGCATCATAACTAGTCATGAAGTCTATAATTCTTCATGTGAAAAATTCACTTCGGGGTCTAAGCTATTTGATGGCATCACATTGGATACAAGTGAGAGAAATTCTTTAGTTAGCACCACTGTAAACAGAGTCAGACTAAGCAATTAAGAGTGGGCAGATAAATAATTCCAAGTATGCTCAGTGTCACCTCCCCCTCCTCCTCTCAATAGGAGAGAAACCAACATTGCATAGAATAATACTGTATATTTATGCAGCAACTTCTCTCCAACCATTTTTCACTTTTTCTGTAGTTTTTAGGATTCTGTAAGAACAAAGGAATGTGGAATTTAGCAACTAGCCTAAGGTCATACATTCACTAGAAGTAAAGCCAGATACAGACCTTTTGGAGCTCATTTCTCTTCTGTGCCAAGGAAAACTTAGGCGAGATGAAAATTCCTTGGGAGGAGAATCCAGGGCCTTGACTCTTGGACCTGATTCCCTTACAATGAACCTTCAGTCTACTCATTGTTATACGTTAAGCTTACAGTATGTAACAACCCCAAATTTAGTAGACAGAGCCACTGCAGGAGTGGTAGAACAGAATACTCTCCTCTTCCTTTACTCCATCTCAGTAGAGCAACAAATCTGGAAATGCAGGACACAAACCCACTCTATTTCTAAGAGCAGAGAAATATATTAAAATATAATACACAGGCTTACACCTTTCAAAATCTCCAAGTTGGGCCAGAAAAAAAAAAGCTTAGGATGCTTCAGAGCACACATACATACGAGTAATTAAAATTCCAATATCCATGAGGGTCTCTCTTCAATAGCGTTTAATGACTTTTCACACTGTTACATGCAGTGTAACTGTTCCTGTTTTCATTAATTCGTACTAAGGTGACAAAAAATGCCTTCATGAAAATGACCAAGCTATCTGCTACAAAGATGATGCTGGACGAGTCTTTTAGCAGCAACAGGAAATCAGTGGAATCATGGAAATTTATGAACAGCTGTACTAGAATTCAAAAAGTATCTGCTCAAAAACAACCAAGACTTTCAAAAGCAGTGCAGTTTCACCAAAGTGAGCTTAAGTCAATGCGAGAGATGCTATCAAATTTTATGTAGGCAGTTCAATCTGTGGTAAGCACCATTTGAAATTTCCACCTTGTGTAAGTTCCTCGATCACACACTTAACTTAAAAAAAGGGCAGCAAATTGACATACCACATTTTGAACTCACAAGAATATAGTCCACATAAAATGTTTTACTCTTATTTCTTAGAATTTACCATTAGAATGAAGACAGCTGAACAATATATGAGAAAAAAATAGTTCTTTTCCTTTGAAGTGTGTTTACTTTGCACTTTTAAGATCCTTTACTGCGTAAGGAATGAGTTTTCTTGTTTTATACAGGTCTTTCACATAGTAAAAGGACAGAAAATTCCATTATTTTAAATAAGAAAATGTAATAGGGAACCACAGAAATTGGCAAAAATATAAACAGAGGAACACTATACTAATTTTAAATCCGATCTTCCAAACTGCATCACCTCAAAATCCTAATCTTCCTACTGAGAAATCCACCAAAAAAACCTATCAACTCTATCAGCTAGAAATTTAAACAATGCTACATCAGTAATGTTACTGCCTATTTGCAGGAGAATTTTCCTATCAACTTTTGGGTAGGAAGGTTTAATAAATGAGTTTAAGTCCTCATGAAGAAGAGGAAGGAAACATATCTTTCTTGATTACATTGAAATTTTGGAATGCTGTTTCAGTTAGTTTTAATTTGGGGAAGTAGGATGATACTTTGCTTTTAAACCACTTGTGTGGGGTCTTGGATTATGTCAGTCACTGTAAACCTGCTTTTGCTATGGGCATTTCCAAACCCAATGAGGACAGTAAGCTTATTAGCACAGGCAGCCTATCCTTCAGAATACCTCAATTAAATTAAACTCAACATTAGTCCGAGCAAAGAATCAAGAATAATTAGGGAAAGTCTCGCATGAAGACCTTTCATAAATTATACTTATTCTTTACCTAGAACAGGAAAATCAACATCATTATTTCATTGTTAATTACAAAATCACTGGCAAGCTAGTTTTTGTCTGCCTAAGAACTTAAACAGACTAACTGAAAACACAAAAGGGTCACCGCAAGCTACCCACTTAAATGGCGAGAGAAAATGCTAATCTGTAATTCAAATAGGACCCAACTGATAATAGGCCTCAATTTTTTTTTTTTAATATTAAATTCACCTACCTTGGGACCCTAAGAGAGTTTACTTAATACTTTTTCATTAACTGAAGATCCATGCAAATTAGAGTTCCAGTCCTACCCAACAAGCAGATTCACATCTGCAATCATTTTTCTGGCCCACGGAATCAGTGAAATCAATGGGACTGTAAACAGGGAATTTGGCTGAAAGTTCATTTTTAACCCACTTCTCTTTTATGAATAGACTTGTTATGGGCTGTGGCTCAGGGTTACTTAATAACCACCTCAAAGCTTTATCCACAGTTTTAAAAGCATACTACAGTACTTGTTTTATACTCATTTCACTGGCATTCCCTCATTTAAAAATCTGTGACTAAGACCATGTAGAACTATTTGGCCTTACTGTCACAGATATCAGACCATTGAACTGTGCTTTAATATGCTCAGTGCAGCCCCAAGCACAAAATGAGCCCTTTGGTAGACTGTCATCATATCCTAGTATAACATATGATGCCTCTAAGAAACAAAATACTGTATCAGTCATTTAGAGTTTAGATTATCTTAACTAAGGGCATAATTAAAATCTCCTATATTTATTTTATCCACTGTTGTTGACTTTTTAAAAAATTTGTTGCTGTTATTTAAATGGACATTATTACTTCAGGTTTCACATATTCAAAAATATTACATAATTTATTCTTGCAAAATGTAAGGAGCATTACTGAAAAGACAGGAAGATTATATGGAGATCAATTAAACCCTTACTCCTCATACCCTTATCAAAAGCTGCATGCAGATGGAACCCCATATTCACTAGTATTTATTTGCAAGCTAAGGACCTAAGACTGTGTCCTCAACTACCAGAAGCAAGAGAGCCATATTATCACAACATGCTGCCCAGACCCATGTTCAGCTCTCCTAACTGTATAATTGTTTCAGTTTGGGTAAGAAAAGAGCACATGGTTTCCATTTTTGGTCTCTCATGGACTAACATAACATCAGCAGCAAATAAAACTGCAAAATATTTGACCAAAGCGTTGTTAATACACTTGCCAATTGTTTTCGTTTCCCTATCATTATACCTTTTTTTTTTTTTTTTTTTAAAAAAAAAAAAAGGCATTGATCTTCAGCCTTATAGTTAATTTTGTGGAATATCCAGAGCTCATGGCATCATTTACTTGAGACAGGCCTGGGGAATAAAGCATTTAAGTCTGCAGCAAAATTCCTACCAACCATAACAAGAATATGATCAGGATGCAGTCTTACATACCACACTGCTCTCCAGTTACATCTTATTCCCTAGCAAAATAAAAAAGCAGAAAAAACTGTACATACTATGTGCCAATTAACAGAGCTGGCCTACAGATTTGGGTTGAGAATGGCTAAGGCAGCAGCAGCACTCCAGGAGGGGCTTTAGAATCACCAAGCTACTCACGATAAATGCATTGTTAAAATTAGTCTTAGAGGAAAAAAAACCCCATATATAATGTTGCAAGGAAAGTTAATTACTGATCAGGCTCTACAGAATAAGTTGCCAAATAAGATAACCCCCAAAATAATCAAATGCACTAGAATTTGTTAACTTCAACATGAGATTTTTTGGGCCGTCGCTCGCTGGCTGCCAGGCAGCTCTGGGGAGCCACTCTGGGTGGGCTGCACAAGGGAGGATCTGGAGCAGATGAAGCTCTGTGCAAGCCAGAAGTGGAGATGGGCCCAAGGAGAATTTCCCTTCTCAGGAGGGAAACAGCCACTGAAATAAAGAATATTCCTCCCCGCCTCCAAAACCCATTCCGTATTTGTTACTATATCCATGTGAAACAAAGTGCCTGTGACTTTACACAGACTATAAAGTAGGACTGAAGGGATTCATTGACACAGGATATTGTTTCCCATATTAAAAAAACTTTAGTAGATGTTTAGTGAATGTTTGATATAGTGCCATACCTTACATCTACATTTGCCAGAAAATCTCAATTTTTAACCATGCTGGTTTTGTCCTGGACAGTGAAAGAGCATTTGATTTTATTTACACTACAAAATTAGGAAAGACCTCAGCTCCATCGACCAAAGCAAATTAGCTTGCTCGGGATATCTTACTGTAATTGCTCAGCTATTTGTAAGGTAATCTTCTAACAATACATTATTTAATATCTTTAATTCTTGTAAGAAAAAGGAAGAAGAAACATTTAATAATTTTGGGGCAGGTATCCTTTACACCATATCAAAGCAGTAGACACCATGGTGAAACATCGGTCCTGTCGAAGTTAGCGGCAGAGTTCGGCTACTGAATTCATATTTTCTCTTGGGATGGATGTTTCTACTCCCTTCTAACAATCTTACCGTCACACTATTTGTTGAGCTAAGAAAGTTAATACAAAAATGGACATCCCTACTCGGAGCATTGATCATAACACCCTTCTGACAAACACTAGCAGCAGTAGTAGTCCCATCCAATCTCGTTTCTAAAACGAACAAGATATGGCTCAAACCCTCGGCACAAGCACATGTTCATACTACCTTGGTTTTAAGATGATACACAGTGTCCCTGGTCACCTTTTACTGTACCACTCTGTTCCTCTTGAGCACTCAAGAGAATGAGAATGTAGAATCATGTAATTTTTTTGAGATAAGGAACAAAAGCAGACCAATAAATAAAAGGAACTATACATACACCTCATCAGTATATGAGCAGCCCTGGCAAGGCAAGTCATGACAGCTTCAGCTCCTTGTAGGCCTTTCTCTTCCACATGTATCTTGATTTCTTTTTATGAAGTGTGGTCTTTCTCTGCACAGGCACAACCTAAAGCGCTTCCCTTGATGCACCAGACCAGATGCACAGGGCCAGAGCAACAAATGGTGATGGACATTTCACACTTGCCCTACCATGAGACGCCTGTAAGAAAAACTTAGATAAACACCTGCCAGGAATAATGTGGATAGTGTTTATCCCACCTTAAAGGATGGGAATAGTCTAGATGATCTTTTTAGACTTTTTTTTCCAGCTTATTTTTCTCCAGCAGGAAAATGTGACTTATATACTGACCATATTCTCTCAAAAGCAAGTCGTCTTCTGGACAAGAGTATCCACTTCTATCAGACAACAAGGTCTGATAAATGGCAAATCAGGGAATGAATAAAACCCAATTTAAAAACACTTTTTTAAAAAGAAAAAAAACCAGTGTAATATTTTTAGTATTTTCCATGTTGACATGGACATTCTGTTTCACTGTCTTGGAAGCAGCAAGGGAAAAAACGTGTCAATATTGATCACATTATGGAGGATTAACAGAAGAAAGGGGAAGAGCAACAACAGCAGAAGGTCATAATAGAGAAAAAGGAGCAAGAAAGGAATCAGCACTTCTGTTAGTCAAGGATATAAGACTTGAATTTATGCATCATGCTCGCACAAAGCTAAAACAAGGAAAAATTTGTCTAAGAGAGCTATAACTCTAGCACTGTGGGTGTTGGTGTCACTTTAGAACTATATGCCCAGGACAACATCAGATAAATGTCAGTACAGTTGCCTGGTTACTTACGCTAGATTCAAATACAGAATGCAAAACAGATTTATTAAGGAGAAAGGCTCATTCTGCCTCCTTTACTTTTCCATTTCCTTTCCATGCTGTCATCTTTCCAATATTTTATAGCTTTTATGAGCTTTATTGCACTGTGATTTGAATACATGTGCGGAGCACATTCTCTACCACCTTTAAAGATTAAGTGCCAATTGAAAACAGTTTCAGAACTCTTCATGACATGAGCTTATTTTCAAAGGTATTGCCCAATCAGCAAGTGGATTTTATCTGGTTAACAGGCTGAAATATATTGTTCAGGGGAATACCTACCCTCCATCTTCACTAGCATGGTTTATTTTGCCTCAAGCGATTGCTTCCATGATGCATTTCAGGAAAGCAGTCTCTTACCCTTTATAAAGACTGGCAACTTGGTGGCACTGCAGCACATAAACACAACCTCACCTTGTAGCCCTTTGATTTGCTAATCAATGGGTTGGTTTAAAACACAGAGATAAGGAATAGCCACAACAGGTGACTGGACTTCTCTTTTTTCCCTCCTCAGCTAACAACTGTTTGATATCTGGGAAAGATTTAGAGTTCTTGTTAGAAAGCAAGGGTTTGTATAAAGAATTTATATTCAAGTACTTTAAAAGCACCCTACCATATCACATATACTCTCCTTCAAATCTCCCCAGACATTCATTTCTAACAATCTTCCAGATTACTTTCAAAAGGATTATTTGGCTTTATTTATTTAATATGACCTCACATTATATTGTCTCTTAAATACACTTCCAATCACATATTTATAAAAAAAAGAGGCCTAAATAGAAAGGACTTTATGTTCCACAGATTTTAGGATACAAGGAATGAAACATTTTATTACAATTGACTATTTTTATGCTTATATTTTAACATCTCATATACTGGGTAGAAAACACAGATGAAAATGCTGTTTCAAGTTCTTCTATAGACTTCCAGCATTCAACACAGCAATGATTCTCCTATGAAAAGCAAAGTTTAATTTGTAGGAATGATACTTTCAAGCAGGATGGGACAAATGCTTTTGCTTGGTGTTAAATAAAAACTTATCTTTTGCAACTGGAATACAAGCTTTAAATATCTATTATTACTATTTTATATACACTTATAAAACTAGCCATCAAAAATGTGGCAATTCAAATACACTTTTAGTGAAGGTGGAAGAGTTTTCCAGGTTTTTCATCTGCTTATTGCAACTATTTTTAGAACAGACTGACATGAAATCCTGGACCTCTTCTACTCAGAATAAAGGAAAACTTCTAATATAAAATCTTGACCTCATTTATTTGCATTCAAGAAACCTGTGACAATGTCCCTCTGAAGAGAAAGCAAATACATGTCGGAGGTAAAGTGCTACCATGAACTAGACATTGATCTCAGCCTTATCTTGTAACCCTCTCTTAGGAATGGTTGTCAAAACTGGCACAAGCCCCACCAAAGTCAGTAGGCCTTCATGCAGATGTTGACTCAAGGTTGTGGCAAAGTGCTTAAAAGTCACTAGCATTTAGTCAAATATTCCTAGAGCTTAGGTGTTCTCCAGGCCTTGCTTAGTTTACTTCTTTTTTAGCCTTTTCAAAATCTTAGATTCAGGCTTGCACACAGACTCTTGTAAGAGTACTCTAATCTATAGAAAAAATATAGAGGAAATACATAGGAAAAAATGTATCAAGAAAATATAGAGGAAAATATATAGAAAATACAGAGAAGGAGAGGGGAGAAAAAAAGTTACTCCTAACGTCTCCTCAATGCCACAGACTTTTAAGAACAATATTTTTACTCTTTTAAGATAATTTTTAAGACCCCTGAAAAATCACCTCTCAAACTGTGTAATAAAACCATTTCCAATGACGTTGGGACCTACAAATCACAGAGGGCTTGTTGTACTGCAGCTTCAATGTCAGTACTAGAAGTCAGCCCACTGACCTGCTAAAGCATGTCCTTGAAAAGGACTTGCACCATGACCGAGGGCAAATCTGCTGTGTGTGTTAACAGTGAAGTAAAGAAATACAGATTCTGTGGACAAGAAATAAGGCAGATGGAGCCTTTTACAGTCTCCATAATCACAGACTGAGGTTACAAGACCACAATATGTTATGATAGTCTTGTAATGGCTATTGAATGTTTGCTGCTAAACCTAAACCAGAATTTTAAAAGATCACCATCTTACCTATGGGTTAAAACAGACTATCAGAAAACCAAGCTGAACTTAACACACACATAGGCTAGAGGAAGTACTTAAGGTGGCACATAGATGAGTATTTTCTTTGGCAGAGAACAAGTCTGCATAAACAGGAACACAGCTGAATGCTGCACTTTAGAAAGGATCTAAAGTATCTGAGCTCCAAAAAAAAAAAAAAAAAGAGACTATCCCAAATTATACTATGTAAGAAGGATACATAATCCAGAATTATTCCTTTGTTTTCAAGAAGTTGGATCCCCTTCATCATTATCAATAGCATACTCCTTCAGTTCTTATTGTAATGTTTTTGAAACTCCAGATATCAAATGTTGCACGCAAAGGGCCATTAGTTTCTACAAGAGTGGATGTTTCAGGAATATCCCTCAGTCCATGTAGACTGTTTGCAATCTGTTATTGCCAAGCTCTATTTAGCATCACATTTTCACAGTCAGGTTCAATCCAGCACTAAGTGCCCTTTCTGAACACAGAGTTCAACAAATGTCAGAACAGCCACAGACAAATGCTGCTTTTCTAATGACAGTCAGACACAATTCAAACAAACTGCAGAAACAATCATTCTAAGTGCTATTAACACTCAAGTCTACAATACTTACCAGTCTTCATGAAAAATTCTCCATTATTAACAAGAAGGATATTCCAAAAATAGTTCCATCTTTTGTTCACTCACATTTATGCAGGGACTACTGGAAAGCTTCAATCCTGTACCTTGACTTGTCTACAATATCCATCTTGACAAGTGAGCCCTCAATGTTCTCTCTTATTTTTATTTGAAAGTGAATTTGTCTGTGTTTAATTTCTCCTGCTTCTTTAGCAAACTTTCACAATCTACTCCGGGCCTTTGAATCTTGGTCCTTCTCCAAGGTATCTCTGTTAGTCCAGGAATGCTCAAATTTAACCTATTTCCCCCTACACTGAAAGGAAAATTTAAGCCCAAGGCACTTCAGTAATTTGTCATTTACCAACCTAGGTCACAATTCCCAGTGAATACCATTTCATATCCTTGGAGTACTGTCACAATCTTCCTTTAAAAGCAAATGTACTTTTAAAATAAAAACTAGCAAAGGATTCGTATAAATGTTAATTTTTCACATTTAAAAAGTTGAATTTGGTTCTGTGAAATGTGATCGCATTATAATTATGTGTATACTTAGGAACTTAAGGACTAAATACAGAACTTGTTTGTGCAAATCAAGTAAAATAAGCGCAATTCTTCATCTGTGCAATCCTCGGTTCCCATTGTGGAAATGGGCAAAGGTTTAAATAGTTAACTGGAGATATATGTATTTTTTGTAAGACAAACAGCTGTGTCAGGCTTGGAAAATTCAGTCACTAGTATTCAAACAAAACCCATAAAATATTTTGAAATCCCAAGGTAATTAATGCACCTGTGTAAGTCTCATTAAACTTAGACATTACACACATTTGTTGAGGGCAAAAAACTCTCTTACAGCTGCAGCTCTTCTTGAATGACTGCTTATTTTCCTGGCTTTTTATGACTGTAGGCCAGATTACATTTTAAAACGGCAAAAACCAGTAATATATTTCAGCAAACTAATCAAGTTTTTTTGGCTTTGGGCTCGTGTTAGCTTGAGGCTTAGCTCTGGGTATGAGCAATGGAGCTGCAAACGGCTGTGGCTCACAACATCACAGGTCCTCCAGTTGTCTCCATGCTGCCAGGGGGACAGCAAGGGACTTGGGCTGGTAGTTTAACACATGCCGGTTTGAAGGAGGGTGTCTCTGAGCAGCTCAGCATCTTGCACTTGCTCAGAAAGAAGAGATGTGGGCATGAGCATGGCTGCTCTCCTGCCTGCGCCTAGTGATGAAATCCAGTAAAGCTCGTGCAGCAGCAGAAGAGGCAGGACAAAACTGATCCCCTGTTTAGCAGATGCTCCTTAGGACTCATTTTTACCTCTTGCTAGGGTTTCAAATGCATCAGCTGTTAGGGCTTTCGTAGCAGGTCAGGGCTAGGACAAAGCCTGGCAGAGAATGAGACTAGTTCCTCTGTGCAGCCCTGGCTGAGGAGTGAACTGCCAAGGAATCAACAGTCCATCTCTTGCCAGTCCACCCTGCTCTACTGCCCTGCCTGAACATGATGCATAACATATTCAGCCAGAATATTTCTGTTCACACTCCTTTACCACCTGCCCCATCCCACAGTATTTGAACACTTGCCAAAAGTGAGCTATATCATTATTTTGTAAAGCAACTAGGTGCCAAATGTGTGGTATTGCTTTTTTTATACCATTTGTTAACAACATTGTAAAATTACTTAATATAATCGCAGGTCACATTAAGTCATGACTAAATTTTCTGCCATAGTGTTGACAAAGATAATTATTTCTGTAAATGAGAGATGTATTCCATTTTATGAACTGGGAAGCTGATACGATCTGCGGGGTTATGAGAGTCTAAGGACAGCTTAGTAACATTAATGAAAAGCAATTAACATTTGTCTTTTCTCTAGTAAGCAATGTTGTATCATGTAATAATATTCCAAAAGTCATCACTTGAATAGAAAATTCAGTTTCAGAACTTTGTGCTAATTCGTTATTTTTGCAAATGTATACATTGAATCCCAAGACATTTTGTGTAACAACACACAAGATACAAGCAAGGAGATGGTGCGTATCTACAAAGTACCTGCATTCCGCAGTTGCCAGACACATACCTTGTTTTCCACCGTGTACTTCCCTTTCACCCTCCACTCTCCAACTGTTCCTTCCCAGCTGTGTCAGCATTCTGGCTCACAGCAATGGTGGCAGCTGAAAAGAGAGGCAGAAATGTGTCCTGGTTTCTGGCTAGGCGGGCACTAAAGAGCACTGCAGCTGCCAAAGGAGGCCGTGGCACAGAAACACAACTTCCTGACTTTGCCAGGGGGATTCCTAAACTGTGGGGTTTATTTCTACCACTAATGCTGTACAAATGCCTTCAACTTGTATTCTGTTCCAGATGGGGATGCATGATAAAAGACCAGGGAAACAGCAGGATATGGGTTAATGTTCTGGCTAAGGAGGGAACTAGATCTAAGAATAAGGCATGTACAAGTAAACACACAAGTAAAATTCTACCTTGGAGGCGTGCAGGAGGAGGGCTACGGAAAAGAGAGAATGAAGGCATGTGCCTCCCTTGTGAATGCACCTGGGCCAGCACAGCACCAAAACTTCCTGCTCCAAAGACAGCTCCCCCGTGCAGGCTAAGTGCGACAAGTCAGCTTAGGATGTCAAAAAGTCTGACAAGCTCCAAGGAAGACAAATCTGGCCAGGTTAGAAGAGGTGAGAAACATGAAATAAATCATCCCACTTTAGCATACCATCTTCTTCAAGCATCAGACACACCTGAGGTTTCCCCTTTCCGTCAGACGCCTCCAAGCATTCTCCTTTCCCTTCCCCACCAGGCCACCCCTCCGCAGCCTGCTGTCTCCATTACACAGCCATGCTTCAATGAGTCCCTAACCAAATGCATGACTCGCTTCACAGTGGTGTCCCAGAAGCTGCTTTTATTTCACAGCTTTGTAATTCTCTCTCAGATGTTAATCTGTTTGCTTCTCCTCCTCCTTCCCCCATAAGAGAAGTCTGTTTTCCCAGCAAGGCTAACAAAATAATAAAGCAAGTAGAAAGATGGTGAGCTAAGGTGTTCTGGAACCAAAGAAATTTTAACTTTTCAAAAATTAACTTCATGTGTATTTCTTAAGCAATGCAACATTGAAAATATTTTTTTCTGTCTCTTAACTAAGTTCTCCAACAAATACAAAGGGAGGCTATAAATCCAGTATTATGCTAAGCAGAATCTCACTTTGCCCCAAACAATGAGGTTACTACGGCTGTGCAGTCATTTGCTAGGAATCTCTCTTGATGGAGCATGAAAGCCGCTGTTTCATTTGAAAATTCCCCACTGGATTTGTAAGTTCTAATGAGAGGTTCCTATGACATGCAGGAGTGCAGGACTGATTTGGAGAGTCCTCCAATTTACTTAATAATAGGAGGATGAAAGGAACTAAATCCTATAAAAACTTTTTTCTTTTTTTTTTCTTTGTAAAGAATATAGAGATTTGATTTAGTTGAATAGAAACATAGTATCATCTTAGACTAGTTATAACTGTTTCCAGGTTTTGGCTATAGAAAGCAAAATTACATCAGCAAACCAATCCCTGACAAGTTGGACGAGTTGCATTTCAGTCTGTTTTCACTTAATTAGGTGGGGTGTTTTTTTATATTTATGGGGTTTAGAAAAAACACCACAGACAACCATTGCAACTGGAAAATTGTTAAAAGGCGAAATGTGAAGAGGTTCTGACTCATTGGCTAGGTATTCCTGACTTCAAGAAAGCTCTGAGGAAATAATGGTACCTTTTGTAATTTGCAGAAATAATGACACAAACCTTGTGAAAGGATGTCCAATATATTTCTCAAATTTAACACATGGCCTACTACTTGCCCAGAAAAAGAATCCTTATTTTTAGTTAACCTGGTAGATACATGTTACATGAAAAGAAAAAGTGAGAAACAGAGTAAAAATGAGAGAAAAAGCAAACAAGAGAGACAGAAAACTGCAGCCTGCTTTCCATTTTTGCAATTGGTTTTCATTAACATCCAGTGAAGAGATGGTTCCAGAGTAAAGCAATGTGGTTTCAAATGCAAGGTATTAATAATGACTGAAAGCCAGACTTCGAAGCTTTTTCATCTTCAGAGGACATGCAAAATATAAAAATATTTTAAAGCAACTAAATTGCAAACCCGTGGCCTTGCTCATTTTCCTTTAAAAAGCAAAAGTAATCTTATTTCAAACATTTTCAACTGCATCCAGATGACCATGTCACTCTGAGATGCACCATGTCACCTCAAAGACTGTGACACAGTGGCTGTTGCTGAACCCAGATTTCCATCAGTTTTCAAGCAAAGTCAACCAAAGTGATTTGGCATAAAGATTATGTTGCCTAAGTACAAGATTATGTAAAACGGCCAAAGTTGAGAGGAAACATGATTTATGTGGACTTGTGCTTGGTCACGCTCCTTAAAATATATATTTTAAAAGAGGTCCTATTTCCCTCCAAGTTCAGGACTGCTGAGCATGTTTGGGGTGGGGGCTGGAACAATACCATCTTTGGGGCACAATACATTTTTATGTACTCAAAGTCACTTTTGAAAATATTTGCATGCCTGGGCCAATTCTATAACTTGCTTAATAATACCATCCAATGGTATTTATTCTATGCAATGGTGTTTATTCCTTAATTATTTTATTCCCTAATTTTCATGTTTTGGTACCTGTGCCTTGGGTTTAGGATAAAAGTATTTTGGCTTCTCTCAACACACATACATAAAATCAATAGAAAAACCTGGAAAACGGGCAATGATTTCTAGTTTTCTGCTCACAGCTGATAAGCTAATGCACACTAGAAACCTCAAGCTTTCCCAGCCAAACACTTTTTTTTTGATTTTTTTTAAAATCCTTCCTAAAAGTGTCAACCCTGCACAGTGAGCTGGTACTCATATAGCAACTCACCACATACCCACACACTGAAACATTACAGTTAAACAAGCTTATTAGGACCCAGGCAGGGGAAAGAGAACAAAAGAGAGCAGAATCTCACCCTGTTTTAAACAAGAAAGGAAGACACTGAAGAGGGGAAATCCTGACCAAAACTGAATAGCAATGGCTTGGTTGTGTCCATGGTTTCACCTAATGTGACCACATATACTCAAAAAAGAACACACAAACCTTTAGCCTCCTAATCAAGATTTCCGATCCATATGCTTTTTATTTCTACACTGTATGTTCTTAATCTACTCTTACCTCTTCCTTCTCTCCTTACCTCCCTACTGAATTTTCTCTCTCCAAAATGACTTTGGTCACACTTTCTAGAGAAAAGCAAGACTGTAGGGAGAAAGGGCCACACTTCACTACAGATAGTATGGTGAATGCACAGTGAGCTTCAAACTTTGCTACAAGTGATTTGGTTTGGTTTGGTTTTAATTTCAAAAAGGGAAAAAAGGGTGAGGAAGGGAAAAAGAAGAGAACTCAAAAATGCCTGTCTTGCAACACACTTCTCAGTACTGCTCTCCTGGAAGTAAAGTGTTGCACCAGTAGAGAAAACCACTAAACAAATGTACTAACTTAAATCACACTTCATTTCTTACATTTGCATAGTGCCCAGAACTCATCACGTCACTTGTTTATGGGACAATTTCCACACAAAAGCTTTATGCCAGCAATTTCGTGACCTTGAATTCATCCACGTCTGAAAATCCACAGAACAGTACTGTATGGTCATCACTGGGGACTAGTCAGCCACCTACTTCACAGTAAAGAAACACAGACACACATTAGCAAAGATATGTTTCTCTCTACCCTTGATCTTGATTCAGTTTTGTTAATAGGGTTCAATATTGCAAGAGGCCTAACTGAGTCTATAATCTACACTTGCTGCTCAGTGACAGCTTACTTTCAGTCTCCTCTAAGTTCTTACTTATCACCTCCATTACCATATAAATTAAGTCAGCCATTACTATAACCTCAATCAGTTCCAGTAACACTGAGCCGCAAAACATGTAAAAATAAAGCTTTCTTTTCAAAAGCCAAAGCTTCTTTGGAATGAAGAGCTTTTCAAGAAATAAACAGATTTACAACCCACTTCGCAATATCCACAATAGCGTTCAACTTAGATGTAGTCAAAAGACTCTCAAACTATTGCCAGAGATGTTCATAACAATTCTCAACCTTTTCAAATTATTTTTGTTACAATGTGGGAACAGCTTCTAGCATTACATAATGTCCACAAATCTGAAATGAACCGATTAGTAATTAACTGATGGGAAAGCCAGCAATAACTATGAACTATATATAAAAAGTCACAGATTATATGTCGGAAACCAGTGGAGAATCCACATTATGAGATGCCACGACAGATCACTATAATCTAGATGGAATACTAGCAGTCTCTTGACTGCAGCTTGCAAACATCAATGCATAGGATATGTCACAGTTTCATGAGTTTGCCTGTGTAGAAAACTCAAACACTCAATTTGCATGATAAATGCAGGTGGTGGTCCAGAGGTAAAGTCAAACCATTACACTTCAACAAACCAGGCAAAGCTTAAAAGAACAGGCCAGCAGCAGGAAAAATCTGAGCCAAGACTATTCATTACATCAGTCAGGTATCACTCCTGAGTGGGCAACCTCCAGATGTGTAAAAGCATTTTTGGATGATTAGTACTATTGGCTATCTGTCTTGAAAAAGAAAAAAAAAAAGCCCACATACTATCCTCTATATAAAAGTACTCCTGTCCTCAATACTGCTCAGGGCTTCTATTTCAACTACATTTATAATGTAGATGCAATTCACCTTTATTTGAGCTAGTGATGGAAGACGACTTGGAGGCAGGAAATTCAGCATCCTAACACCATTGCTTCCTTGGTAATTACATGAAGAGCATAGGCACTATCCTGAGTTGGATGTAAGTAAAAGAGTAAGCAAGAAGGTGCAAATAAGAACAAGGAAATAATTTGCATGCCTAAAAACTTCTATGTGACCACATAATATTCAAACCACCAAAGCAGGAAGGAATGACCAGACTGTTGATCTCAGAGTAAATCAGTCCACAGGGCAAAATGCTATGGTCTGTCAGTTGTGTAGGACACCCACAAATTACAGCCTCTGGAGGAAAGCTGAAACAAAAGTAAACCCTTTAGTTCCTCCTATCATTCCATGTTCTAGCAGACTCTGAGAGCTCCACAGTGCTGTTGCTCCTCTCCCGCTCCCAAAGCCCATACGCCAGATCCATCTAGTGCATAGGGTTATGAATCAGAGCTGCTACAGCGCCAGGAGCATTGTAGGCTGCTGGCAGAAAAGTAGGAGAACAGTCCAGTTTCAAGCATGAAATTTTATAGGTTTACCTGAAGGACCACTCAGTACAAATACAAAGCATAAAAGCTTCCCATAAAAAAAAAAGAAAAGAAAAAAAAAAAAAAAAAAGAGTTGCCACATTAATGGCAATACTTGTCAATTCCAGAAAAGACCAAACAGGCAAATACAAAATCAGCCTTCATTAATGCAAAGTAGAAACGTGAAGACCACATTAAAAATTTGTCTTCTTGTTCAAACTTTGAATTCTACAGCCACTATTTGACCGGTTTTACTGCTTCTCTCTGATCACACATAACTTTTAACTTCCAGTAGTGATTTTACTGACCTTGCGGTAATGATTTATGCATCATTTCCCACATTGCCAAGCTTCTGTGGATGTTCTCTGATGAGCACGGAACCCCCACAGACTGAGGAACTGTATAAAACAAGCAACTTCCTTTTTACTTTGGAAGCCTACCCACATTCAGTTTCCCACTATTTTAATGGTTTTCAGTCACTGCAAGTCTAATTGATAATAAACACATCTCTTTCCGGCATGCCCAACTTCCATGCAGGATTTCCCTGGGGACACTTCCTTTTTATGTTTACCTGTTTGCTGGACATGTCACCTGAATGGCATGTACAGAGGAAGCAATTATATTTAAGGCATTTCCAGGCAGAGAAATCTACCTGTACATCATGTGAATACAAAATGTAGCAACTGTGAGATGTTGTTTTCTACACTGTCATTTCATTGAACTTGTGTCCTGCTGTATGGTTGTGCTACATGAAATCACTCTGCAAAAGCAGGAGTAGTTTATCTTTCTCAACAAATATGTAATGAATTTTTAATACATATTATTTATATTTACTTGTATATTATTAGCATTATTTTACAAACATTTTCCAATAGATCATCCTCTCGTTCCCTAAAAATACTATTAATTGTTCTTAAATAGACTAGGTTACGGTTGGACTCTATGATCCTTAAGGGTCTCTTCCAATCAAAATGATTCTATGATCAACTTAATCTGCCTTATTTTTAATCTGGAAAGCTAATTTGGCTTTTCTACACCTCTGAGGGGTCTTATCTTAAAACGAAAGTGATTTATGCCCATCACTTACTGATTATGTCATGAAACTATGCTTCCAAGGAAAACTCTAAGACTTACAAGTTGGAGAAATTTGATCATCTGATGGAATTTCTTCCCCTCTATACCTGTAGAAGAGAGGCCTTTTCACATTTGCAGCCACATCTAACAAAAGGAAACAGCTCTGTGCCATGATCAAATGTTTTGTTTCCACAGCAGATTGATCCTCTGACTCTAGTGGGGCAGTTGTTGAGCATTCATGGGACTTAAACCATGACATTTAAGACATGGCTTAGGGCCAATGCAAGCCTGCCTGCTTTCATCCTCAGGAGTTACAGCTCTATTTTCACTTTCAAGAAAAGAAGAAACTACCTATTACACTTACTAGTAGATGGGTGGCCAAAAATTTGACCATACAGCTAGTGAGATGTGGAACACCACGAGACTAAGGAGAACCAGATAATTAAATGGATCAGGAATGACTCAACTTTCTCACTCCTTGTGAAGAACTTTAAAATTCTTTAACCTTCAGCCGTGCAGACTAATGTCTGCACAGCTGGCGTTTTACTTTAGCAAAGTTGGAGGAGGGAAAGCAACTGCGGTACATTTTTTATGACTGTTCTCACAGACTTAAGAGCAGCCATACTAGTTTAATTAAAGATGAGTATCTCATAGATCACATTGGGATACCAAAAAGGATGGAGTTCAAAAGGTGAAAAACAGTATTTGTAATTCCTGCAACTTTCTCCCAGGAACTAGCTGTAAACATTTGATGAAATCATTAAATCTAGCAATAAATGAGAACTAAAAAAATTAAGATAAAAATCCAAACTTCTGTTAGTTCAGTTATTAGTACAATTACAGTGCAAGCATCGCTATGTAATTGTAGTACAAGGAACAAAGCACTATTCAGTATTGGAACACCAGGATTTTATTTTGGGTTGTCCTGTGGGTTCACTACACTTTGGCAAGTCACCTACTTTATGTCTTAGTTTGCACAGTGTTAAGAAAAAATCATGGCACATTTCAAAAACCATCGAGTAGATGTTTGGAGGAGTGACCATTTTAAAGTTTTTTAATTCATTTATATGGACTAGGATTCCCCAAGAAGAATGAGAATTGAGTGTTGATATTTCTGAAATACAATGCACTGTGGCTCCTTGTTTCCTGCTAACTACAAATTTCTGAGTCACACCTTTCAAGCTAGCGCTCTGCAGACAGAAGAGTTTTCCAGTTAATTTTCACCCTTCACAAATTCAGTTGCTTCCAAGCCATAGCCCAAATCGATCAATCTCATCTTGGTGATTTTTAAGAAGCATCCAACTACAATTGCTTCTTTCAACTTGGAGATGTCTGTTTGGCCCTAGTAGTTAACATTTAAAGCTCAGACACAAACTAGTTTAAAAGAGCATATTGTTCCAGCATAGGAACAATAAATAAAGTGAAAATATCCTCCCCTCCTGTAAATTTATAGTCAGAAAGTTGAATTCCTTCTACTCAGGCAAAGTAAAAACTAGAATTTCCATGTGTTCTAATAACAAAATACCCCAAACTGCCGAAGTTTCGTTTTGAAAAAAAAAAAAAAAGAAAAAAAAAAGCAGCAGAGAGACCTAATTTAAATCTCTGTACATATTTTTTGGAGCTCATGAAGCTATCTGAATCACTGATAGCCTACCAGGGACTCTCATGCTGGCAAGAAGTCCAAAGTCCTTCAACAACAGCAGCGTAAATTGTTGGTAGTTATATGCTAGAAGAGTTTGAAGACATCCTGATTCTTAAAGACAAAATAAGGAAATATATATAATTAAATATGTTTTAATTGCATCCAAATTGAGAGCACTTAACCACTACTAATGTTTTTAGCAAACATTTATAATCCATCTGCAAGGGTTTGAAACTAACAGAGTAGGTACATGGGGCTGCCACAAAACAGCAATTAAACAAATGAAAAAAGACAACTAAGGAGCTGGGAGGGTCGAAGGATGAAAAACTCGGAGTTGGCTGCAAAGCATCTTATGATGCTTCCCAAAGCTATTAGTTGTGCTTCAAGACATGAAAAAAAGCATCCAAGGAAAACAAAAGGATGACGAATCCAGCCATCGAGCTTTCTACATGAAACAGGCTATTTGGAACAGTGGGGTTTTTTAGAGGGTTTTTTGTTGGTTTTAACTATAAATAACTAATTTAATGCCAGCTTGAACTACGTTTCTCTCATCCTGCTTAAAAATTTTTCCAATATCCATGTTTTTTGTGTCATCCATCTACTTTGCAAAAGGAAGAAATGGAAGATTATATACTCAGACACTGGTAAGGCAGTAAAAGTTGTTTAGGTTTTGGTTTGGTTTTTAGTGTGGTTTTCTTTGGGTTTTTTGGTTGTTTTTTTTTAAGCCTGAAAGCTTAAAATACCATCCACACAGTAAAGGCAACTGTATAAAAACAGATCTGCAAGGCAACAGACCTATTTAGGTGTTAGACCTTCCACTCTCAGAGTCTGGTCCTTTCTTATCTTTCCAAGTTCTGCAAAGCAAATATGAATGGAGGAAATGAAAGTGGTTTTCCCCTTATTTAATTTTCAAATAAATTTACAAGTGTGCCTTTTCACCCATTTAACAAAAAATATAATTCAAAAAGGGTATTTTGAAAATTCCACTATACACTCATATCCTAATAATAAACATCCTCCATTTAGTCCAGTCTTGCAGTAATATCAGATGAGAGTTTGAAGCTGAGACGAAGGGGGTAAAAAAAAAAAAGGCAGCTAGAAACTACCTTGTACCAACTGCAGAATCTGAGGCAAGTTATATGGAAACTCACAGTAATCCACCAACATCTCAATGTTCGTTTTTCAAAAAAACCAGTAGTTCTACATAGCAACTGGGGAAGGGTAACCACTACAGCCATTTTATATGCCCAAATTTCCCATTCAATCAAGATACTTTCTCTGGCGCAGAGTCAAGAATTGTTGAACAGCTATAAATCACAATGATGCTTCTTTTTTGTGTGTTTCAGAAAATTAGACCAAACTAGTTCATCTGGGTTGTACAGATTTTCTTTCCACCTGAGGAAACATTCTTCCCAATTGGAACCCTACTTAAGAAAGATGTGACAAAGTTTAGTTCAGAGTTCAGTGCTTCATTTTCGGGGTACCACGGTTTCCTGGGAAGTCTGATTGCCCTGAGTTCTTAAGATTAAGCTCAAAGACAATCACAAGTGAACAAATAGACATATTCATTTCTGTGTACAGAAAAGCCATTATTGAGTTTCATATGTTTTTACAACATGGATTAGAAGTTTTCATTCCCCAAAATAGTTGCATCTGTCATCATTTCTGTTCATACTAAAGTAGTCTGGTATTTCAGAGTGGTTATGCTTCTCCACAACTATGTCCAAGAAACAGATGAGGAATGAAGAACTGTATTTTGAACATTTGAAAGTGGCCCCTATTATAAAGGTACAAAGCTTTCTAAAAGACAGCCTTTTTTCCCAGTTACCTGGGGAAGCAAAGCTTATTCATTTTGTCTTATCTTTTTAATATGTTTTCAGGAATCGGTGCAATTGGTGCTTTTTGAAAGCTGCTTTCCACCCTAGAAATGTCAATTCTAAGATTTATAAATCTGGTTTACATCTTAATATAATCAAAAAAGAAGAAATGGAAATAGGTGCTTTTGCATGCTACTTGATGTCAAAAGTACATTAAAAAATTTTAAACTAGGTGCTAAGCAAAAATGAGCAAAAGGCAAATCTCATATACCTCTTTTAAAAAGCAAATTAAATGGACATTCAAAGCTATCACGGCCAATTATCGCATTTATGCACCAGGTATAAGCTTATTTGTAATTGAATACATATTTTAAACAAGGAAACCAATAAAATCCATTTGGAAAAGAAAAAAAAAGTATTCACTGCATTCCAGTCTTGTTATTTGCCTTTAAGTTCCTTTTCTGAGGCTTCTCTAGAAACCTAATACTTGTTTCAAGCTTTTCTATAATTACTATGAGATATTTATGGATATTTCATCTGTTGACTTATTTGTCCTCACTTTACTCCTTTCAACATTGCTTATAACTAAATTTCACCAGTGTGACAACAAAATTTAGCTTTCTGGAAGAAGCATGTACTAATTTCACACTTCAACAGTGGGCCTATATTTTTTACTCTACAGCAAGATACTATTAGGTGTTGCTTCCTTCTGCCTTTATCACAGTCTATACTTTGTTAATACGGATTTATTTGCATTGTTGGTATGAACTCTATGTGTCCAAAGTCACAACACTGTTGATAAAATAATTATAGAAATTAATATGAAATTCCTTGAGGTGAACGAAGTATGAGCCCCAAGGGAAATATTACACTATGACTAGAAGAGGAGGTTTGGAACAAACGTCTGAGGACAGGCGCTGCTCTGGAGGAGCTGGAGAACGTTCTTCTGCAGCAAGAAGGGAAGCAGAGCAGTGGCACCTCCTGCCGTGTCCGCTGCCACACGCTGGGCACTCTCTGCTGAATGGTTCTGCTGTACTGCTGGAGCAGACTGCTCCGAGTCAGTAACAATAACACAAGGGAGCAGCCCCCCTCCACCTTTAAGGAATCTCTCATCAAAATCCCTAAAACCCCACTTCTCACTCCCATCTTTTTTCTTTGGAGGTCTTGTTTTATCGGCATAGATCTACCATAAACGACTCACTTCACAGATTACTTCTGCGTTAACATTACCCACTTTTAATTCTCCATTTGAACAAGACATTTGTGTTACAATGTTATCTCATTATTTTCTTGGCTATTAATAACGTTGTGCTCCATATAATAAAAAGTTCATTGAAATCTCAAGGCAGGTATGAAACCATTCAGTAGTTTAACTAAAAGTCATCTTGCAAAACAAGATTTTGGTCTGGTTAATGATAGGAAAAATTTTAGCTCTGTCTCAAAAAAAAAAAGCTCTTTGCAGAATAATATGCACAGAGAAAAAAATTTATATATTTTCTTTTTATTTCTGTCTCTAAAACTCTTTAAGGACCTCACAGAAACTGTTGTGACTAATTACCAATGGCAATAAAATGACACCATAATTATTTGTTTCAAGCTCTCTTTTGGTAATGACCTCCCATATTCAGGCATTAATGAATTCATGCTATCTCGCTCAGCTACCATGAAGAGCTTAGTGCAGAAATTATGGATATCTTCATCTAGAGTAGACAATGAAACATGTTGTTACTGCATTTGGAATACTGTACTTTACCCACTATGTACACAGCTTTGCTCTCCAAGACAAAATTCCACTAGTGCCACTGAAATAAGTGAAGTTACCAATCTGCAAAATCAGCATGAGCATGAAAATGAGATCTGTTAGGGCCAAATGTTTCACATTAAACATACAATTGCTGGCTTAAAATCCAATGTCTCTCATTCATTTCCCTAAAGAAAAGGGCAGGATGTGACTCAACAGAATGCCTAAGTCATTTAACAGCACTTCGAAGCACTTCTGTATTTGTAGTTTGAGTCTAAAGAGCATTTGAGGAGCAGACTACGAATACATCATAATTAAAGTATTAATAGTACATCCCTGGCAATAAAATGCTTAAATTTGGTCAATTGAAAATGGTCTCCATAGTTTAAAAAAAAAATAGCTGCTGTGCCTCTTCAGTACTCACAGACCTGTTGCCATTTTATGGTGCTAAGAACTTCCATTCAGCAAACACTGAATTCTGCACAAACCTGCTTCAAAGCCCAATTCTGCTGCAAGAAGAGAGAAATATGCCAAAAAAAAAATGCTCTTCTCAAAACCATTGCGCTTTCTAAATACAGATAATCGCTGCCTTTCATATGCATCTGACTACCAGCTATATCACTCCAGACAGGGCTAGTTGTTGCTGGCCAGATGATTCAAGCCATCAGGTTTTCCACTGTAAAAAAAAAATCAACACTGCAGCCAGTCAAGAGGGTGGGAAGATGCACATATTATAGTGTTAAGAGTAGCAGAAGTAACTAAGAACTGCAAATTTTATTAAATATTTTCACAGTAAACATGAGGCCTACATGCTACCCTGGTGTCTGTGTAATTCAGCTGATAATGCCAGAAGTCAAAATCAGCTTATTTACCTACATTGCAAAAGAGGCACCAGTAATGCAACTGAATTTTTAAGGTCACATGCTACTAAATGCATTTACTCTATTTTATAAAAGCTACCCACCTTGTACACACCAGCTTGACTTTCCAGTTCTCATAACCAGACACAAGATGACTTGACTTAGATTTTGAGTTACAGACACTATTTTCCTTGATTTTGCTAAAATAAAAGTGAGCTTATTTAGGTATTTAAATAAAGCAATTCTGGGGAGGCAAAGGGATTCAGAGGTTTGATAATGAAATGTAAATATTTTGACTGGTAGGCTTCTAATTCAAATGTAATCCACTCCAACAATGACTGAAAGTTAAATTGTAGGATGACTACATAGGTGATCTATGGTTTCAAAATTATTTTCCAGTAAACTGTCATAACTATCCATCAAAAGATGCCCTGGAGGCTGAAACACGCATTAAAGTTGTCTCTCTGAATTAGGATGAGTAAATTAGCAGCTTGATCTACACCTGTCCATACTGAGCCTGTTCTCAGAAAAAATATATTTGATCTTTTTTAGCATTATCAACATGACATCTCACAAGTTTGTATCTGATTAAAAAAGAAAAAAAATCTGAGGCCTAACCGTCTTGACAGAATTCTTTTAATCCTCAATCATTTTGCTAATATACTGCCAAATTAGAATTCTCCATTCACAAAAGTCATTCACTCTACATGGATATGTACACTCTACATATAGCTATTTATGCACAGATATATAAATACATATATTGACATATACAAATATATATACTGAAAGAAGTATAAGGGCAGCATACCCTAACAAGGAAACAGTTACACCTCCTCCTGGATCCCTGAAATGTGCCTATGGCTACAAGAGCTTTAGCTGTCACAAAATTCCACTTCTGTATCAAAGACGATCACGGTGCTACTAATCATTTACAGAATTGCTCACTGCTCACCCTGTGATTTCCACAACAAGAAGAACCGTTCAAAGGTCCTGGGGATATGAAGAATCACCCATCAAGCTGCTTAGTGCTATCATATGCCAAAATATCACAGTATACAACCCCCTAGACAATCACTGTATGTTGTTCCCCCATATTTTCACAGCAAGTTTTAATTGCATTAATTTTTTTATAAGACTGTAATCTACAGCCTGCTATATCTCACAAAGCCTGAAGATTAAACTGATACATTTTAGCACGAGTTTTTTCTTCATACTTTTACCCTGTGGCTGCTGCTTAAAAGATGGCCCTTGTGTGTCCTTTCCCTCCCTCCCTTCACCACAAAATTAAGTTTCAGAATGTAAATTCAGTGTATACTTCCCACTTATTTTACCAAGCAAAATATAAACCATTCATCCAATCAGTGGATCTTCTACTGCATTACAGTTTCTTCAGGTTTGTTGATGAAATGCCATAATATCAGCAATATGATAAAAATACAGAAAAGGGCATAGATTCTCTTTTTCATTTTCCAAATAAATTAAAGAGTCATTGGTTCTTGGAAAAAAAGCTTGCAAATACAAATCTCAAGAAAATTCCTTTTGCTCGCTTTCCTCCAGGAGTAGCTAAAGGTGTACAAATATAGGAGTGGCAAATTCCAGGGGAACTTCAAATAGATTATTCTATTTAATTATATTTATCACAAAATGGTACTAATCCTTCCTTACGGCCACATATTTTAAAGCTATATTTGGATGCAGAGAAGCGCAGGCAGCTTACAGGGAACACAAACTATCATTGGCCTGATTTTTAATTTAAAGTGATTTTGGAACTTGCCTGCTTCCATACCCACTCAGATGGATTCTGCCAGAAGCCTGAAACGAGTTCTTATTTCCCAAGATAAAAAAAAAAATATATATATATACACATTACTGAAGCTTTCAGGCATCTTCAGTGAGACCTCTCAGCATAATCCAAGGGCAAACTCCTACCACTGCAAAAAGTCGTACTTGAAGCTGAGATGCCCAGATTTCAAACCAGTCTCCGTTTCCCTCACAAATGGCAAGAGTTTATAAATTATTGCATTCTGAAGGAATCTAGCAACAATTTCAAACATAAATCTGGGGTTAGGGTACAAAACCACATACTGAATAACTATTTTATTATCAAGGAAATATTAAATCACCATCAGCTATTTCTTAATCAATTTCACAACAGACTGAGCATATCAATGTACAGCTGCACCAGATATCTGCCAAAGATATCTGTTTGCAAATGTGACTTCTAAAGAGCAATTGCTTTCTTAAACCTTGGATAATGGGAAAACGAAATCTATTAGAAATTAGAAATTGAGAACTTTATTTTCCCTCACATTCAATTCTGAACAAAGGCTGGTGCAGCAGCATGGTGATGGTTCTATAATTGCTGTTACAGTAGAATAGAAACATATATTTAAACAGTAAGCTTACATATAATTTCAGCATCAAATAAAGATGTTTCTTACTTTTTTGGGCATAAGAAAATGCCTACGTGTTCTGCATAGATAACTAGTGGTCAGGATAAACTGGGTTAAATTCTATGATTCATGTAGCACGACAGCAAAAATGAACAGAGAATATAACTGTTGGTCCAGGATCATCTTCATATCAGATTAACATTGCCTCACACACATCCATCTGCACATGCCTTTCAAATCAGATGCCTGCATTGAAATAAACCCCTTTTCACTGAGAAAAAACATTGTCTTTGAGGTTCTTTCTGAAAATTATAAACATTTCCTAGAAAGCTGTTGTATAGCTTCTTTCTTATTTTCTCTTGTTCAAAGGAGTCAGTTTGGAATAAGCAAAGATCCAGGGCTCAAAAAGATGCTCAGACACATCCAGCTAAAGACACACATCTTGATTTCTACATGAGAAGCAATATAAAGATATATTAAAAAATATAAAGATATATTAAAAAAAATAAAGATAATATTTTAAAAAAAAAATCACGAAGACTGCTGCTTTAAAGCATGTCTTCACAGAAGTCCAAGTCTGCTGTAAAACCTAAATCCTACTCTTGGGTGGAGGAAGCAGTTTCTCTCCTTCTAGTACCCTCAGGCCTACAAGATGCCAGGCCTTCTCGCCTCTGCTTTCTCTCACACAGATTGCCAGCTCGTATATTACAATACTGGATATCACAGCTGGCACTTCTAGACATTGTTACAAAAAGAATTTCTGCCCATTTCCTCCTCAATATTGAACTTGATAGAGAGCAAAAATTTTCTCCAAAGCCAAAATATCTATTGGCACATTATCTTTTTGGAAAGTAGATGATCAATTCAGCAGCAAATTCTAATAAAACAAACCCCACCAACACACCAAACAAAACCACACACACACAAAAACCACTTGCTCAAAGAAAAAAAAAAAATAATCAGCATTTCAGAAAATTTGGTGGGGTCAAACATCTGTGTCATAATGTAACACACAACAGCAAGAAGCTGCTGCATAATCATAACAGAAATTACTCAGAGACATGAAGTCACTGAACCTGTGCATACTGCATCTATGTACGCATACAAGAGAGTCTTTAGTGGGTGGATGTTTTATTTAGGCAAGAGAGATACCCATCTGTAACTGTGGGAGGGAGTTTGGCAGATGGAGTTCTGGAGTTCCCCGCTGGAATCCGGCCAGGGCACTGCTGTTACCAGCTCCTCTCTTCAGAAAAGCAGCCACAGAACTTGCAGATCACACACTAAAGTTATTAAAGGACATTAAACAACTAGAAACCATTCTTACTCTGCTTTGTTTTTTGCAGACTTACTTGTACCTGAAGGAAGTATGTGTAAAACTCCTACCTGTCCAAGATGACAGACTTGTATACCAATTTTGTACAAGTGTTAAGAACTATGAAGACGCAATGCAGTTGCAATTCCAATCTCTAGATTGGAAAAAACCTTAAAATCATTTCACAACCATACAGCAAGTCTCCTTCATACCTCCAAATAAGGAAAATCCCACAGAATTAATGCTGCTTTAAAATTCTAAAATATTTTAATTCTAAAATGCCTGAACATCTAAACTTAGAAGCTAATTTAAAATAAACCAACATCAAGAAGATCAAAAAGTGATGGTCCAATATTGACAAAAATTTTTCCTAGTATCATCTACCATAGTGTTTTAGTGGTATATAAACAGAGAACAGGAATAGTTAGTAATACAACAGGAAACATTTCAAGAAAGGAAAGTACTTTGAAGTTCACTCCTTAGGCGTTGCTCCTGTAGGGTTACGCACATGTGTGTCTCTTAGCAGGGAGCACAGACAGCGGGGACATGATTTCTTCTGTTACCTTGCGTTTCCATGGGCATGTTACTCAAGTGATGGGATGTTCAGCCCGATTTCTGTGCACGGAGCACTTCTCTGCAAAACCCAGTCATAGCCATCCCCACTGCTCAGACACATCTTTTGCTTCACACAAATTAATTGGAGAAGATGAGAGAGTTTGCAATAGGAGTAGTGAACTTATTTCTCATTCACTGGAGACTAAACACAGACCTTTTTGGAACTCAGCTTTGAAACTGGATGAAAGTAATAACTGTAGTTGTAAAGCTGAGTTATTCTTTCACTTCACGTGGAAAATTTCTACAGAGTAAATGGTTATTTCACGAGGTCGTCAGATTGCAACAAAAGGCATGTCATGAGTGGGTGGTAGCTTGGAGAAAGTACCCACTTTCTCCCTTAGCCACTAAACAGAGGTTATGAAATAAGATACATTCTTCCAGAAATATATCTTTCTGCTCATATAACCTGAAACCCTCTGAGTTGCTCTGCTATAACAGAGTTTTTCTGCCACCTGCTTTTCAGTTGAAGAAGACAACCTATCCAATCACATAGGAAACCATCATCTCAATGGAGGAAGATTTTTCTCCTCAAAATAGATCACTCAGCAGTGCAATAAATTGCCTGTGGCCGTCCCTGCTCCGTGCTGCGCTGCCTGCAGCTCCCCATCCCCACACCACCCCAGAGGAACACCTGCCTGCCTTAGTCCCCTTCAATTCACTGGGACACCTACAATTCTTTTTCTCAGTGAAGTGGCACTGCAATTCATTATTTGAATACAGGGATAAGCAAAAAGCAAAAGTTGTACATTAAAATGCACAATATACTTGAACGGAGAAATAGGTGGTAGCACAGTGACCCCAAGGACAACTTGACTGGGGCCAACTGCCAAGGCAACGGTCCCGGCTGCTTGGCTGTCCCCACTGTGGGGACACCTGAAATCTTCACTCATGGTCTCCTCAACTGGCACAATACACAGAACAGCATTTTAAAGCAACACAAACCAACAGTTTACTTTTCTTTAAAAACTACGAGGGAAATTGCAGTGGATTTAAATTCAATCCAGAAGCAAGTCAGACAACACGTAGCTAAGAATAATAATCTTATCAGCTACCTCAAGCAAGACAAGTCTTTTGCTTACATTAAAATTCAATTTAGAAACCAAAACTTTAAAGAAAGCATCTAGTCTTTTCAGTCTTGTTACAAGAAGTGACATCGCTGGACACAGATGGAAGTTTCCAGCTAGAGCTGGCCATAGAGTGCTCGCAAATGCTGTTCTACACATCTCTGTTATGCAGCCTTTCCTACGCACCAAAAAATTGTATTAAAAAAAAAATCCACTGAGCTGACCAAATATATCACTACGAGATGTATCACTTCTTTGCCAATGGAAAGGAAGAAAAAAAAATAAAGCAAAATATTTTGCTTCTACAAAATAGAAAATACTTTTCCACAAACTGTGGCAATCTTTTCCAGGTCATGTTTCTTCTTTCAAAACAACTGATCTGTAATGTTGCTTTTGTGCATGCAGTTATGTATAAACAGCAAGGCATTTTCAACTTACATAAAAGCTTTCTGTAAAGAATTTTTTCTCTTGGAACAGTGTTTGCTAACAGTTTGAATACAAATATTTTCTAGACTGCAAATGCAGTTATTGTTCATGAAAAATGTATCTAAGGCATAAAGCACACACATATATAAATACAGTATATATTTATATAATATTCAGTAAAAAAATCCCAGCATCTAGGTCTTTTAATCTGCAGTATGCTACTTAGTTCTATAATTTATCCTCACATCACCCGTATCTCTGACTTTACCATTGCTCAACCTGAGGTCCTACTTAGCAGTACACTGTATATTGTGTGTAACATGTCAACTGCTACACGCCTGCAGTTACCAAAGGGTTAAGCCTAATGGAGCTGAAAATACTTTCCAAATCAGAAAGCCTTCACAGCATACTGTACATGTTGCAGAGACTCTTCAAATTGCTTCCAGACACTGCTATTTTTGTAAGTCCATCACAAAAGCAAATCTTATCCTACACATTCGTTACTTCAGTGCAGCTTTAGATGAAAAGTGAAGGTCTTATAAGTCAACCGTTGCCCAAACTGCTGAAGAAAAATTAAGACATAAGTTCAGATAAAGCATTTAGGAGGTCAGGATGGGAATTCTGAAAGCCCTCTCCAGCCCTCTCTTTTAGACTCCAGTCTTACTGTGTGTGGTAACTGTATGTCTTAATTTGGGGCAGTTATTTTTTGATTTTTTTCCCTCAGTGAGCTTAATCGGAATGTGAGCAGCAGTTGCGCAAACTACTGAACTTCTGTTCACAAGCTTAACAAAACCAAAAAGGTATTGACTGCTACCAGGTGCTCAGAAGCGCAAGTGAAGAGTAGCCAGAGAGGACCAGGCACGCAGGCATTGCAAATGTATTTGTTCTTGTTACAGTTCCTTCATTACTGTTTTACTTGGTCTGAGATGACCGAATTTTCCTACTGTTTTTATAAAACAAGACTCCAGTTCCGCACGTGAGCCGTAAAGCTTCCCCTCCACCAGCCCCTAAGAACCCCGGCTGGTGCTACCGCAAAGCGGTAACAGACGGCACTTCTGCACAGCAATAACTTGCAACTCCTGCTGAGACCCGGGAGAAGGGGAGTCAGATCCACAATGTTAATTTCCTTCCATATAGCTTCCACTACATAACACATAGATAGGTCTTTGTCTAGCATACCAAAGCGATGCTCCATGCAGCTTTTCATAGACTGAGGGCAAGGTGACCTTTTACTCCTCTCTAGAGTATAACTGGAAACATGAGCTAGGGCAATACGCCAGGCATCAGGAAAAACCGAGACCGCTGCCCATCTGGGTTTTCAATGTGTTACGTCAAAGGCACATAATTTACAGCTTAACTTGGAGAGTTAGATTGCTAATACCTAGTATATAAATTGCTGTAGTTGCCTGCTTATAAGTGCCTTTTTAAACTTGTTCTTCTGATGCCTATAAGTTAGTTGTCAGTGAATTTCACACAGGAAGCGATGAGGCGTTACAAGGCTACACCAGTTCCCATCCTCCTGGCCGGAGAGGCAGGGGAAACACAGCTTCTTGGGATTTGGCACTGCCTTGGCCACTGCAGTCACAGAATCACAGAATGTCAGGGATTGGAAGGGACCTCAAAAGATCATCCAGTCCAATCCCCCTGCCAGAGCAGGAACACCTGGATGAGGTTACACAGGAAGGCGTCCAGGCGGGTTTTGAATGTCTCCAGAGAAGGAGAATCCACAACCTCCCTGGGCAGCCTGTTCCAGTGTTCCGTCACCCTCACTGAGAAGAAGTTTCTTCTCAAATTTAAGTGGAACCTCTTGTGTTCCAGCTTGAACCCATTACCCCTTGTCTTACTGTTGGTTGTCACCAGAAGAGCCTGGCTCCATCCTCCTGACACCCACCCTTTATATATTTATAAACATTAATGAGGTCACCCCTCAGTCTCCTCTTCTCCAAGCTAAAGAGCCCCAGCTCCCTCAGCCTTTCCTCACATGGGAGATGCTCCACTCCCTTCAGCATCTTCGTTGCCCTGCGCTGGACTCTCTCCAGCAGTTCTTCCCTGTCCTTCTGGAACTGAGGGGCCCAGAACTGGACACAATATTCCAGATGAGGTCTCACCAGGGCAGAGTAGAGGGGAAGGAGTCCCCTCCGCCGTCTCCACAGTTCTCACTTGGCAGTACGCAATCTTCTCATCCTACAGGGGTGGAGCATTCATTAAACATTTCCACTCCAAAAAATATATTTTAAAAATAATATCTCTTAATTTTCACTCTTTCAGGGATGTTCAGAGAAATATTTTGTTTATGGTTCAACACACTGTGAAACTCGAACCCCAAATACAGGCAAAATTGTTTGTTTTTAACTTAATCTAGAAAGAGCAATTGTAGCTCAGACTCTTAGGAAGTATATTTTGTTTGTTTACAAGTTGATTAAAGGTCTGGCATGGGGGAAAACAAATTTGGCCACTGTGAGCTTTCAGATTCACATTTAAAACAGCATAACATGGTTTTACAACACTATAGAACTCCAAGGGAAGGGGGTGTATGTTTTTTTTTGTTTTTCTGTTGTGGGGATTTTTGCCCTTTTTTTTTTTTTCCTTTTGCCTTTTTTTTTTTTTTCTTTTTTATTAAAACTATAGATCCACATTGTCAGCATTTCAGGTGGTTTGGGGTTGTTTTTGTTGTTGAGGGGTTTTTTGTCTATACTTCTCCCTACAAGTTCTTTTGTACTTTCTCATCAGGGCAATTCTCTAAATAGTTTTAGATACTTTGCCACATTTTATTACGCATTTTCATGTCTAATGCTTTTAGAAGCCACAAACAAAGCTGCATTCTTGATGCAGCGGTCATTGCACAAGCACACAGGGAGCCACGCAGCCTTTTCCCCACGCTCAAAGAATGGGAGCTGAATTTGAATGGGAATACCTCGCTAAACAGTTGTGAAAATCTTCCTCATAAAACCCACTGGAATTCAGAAATGCTTCAGAAATAATTGTCTACTTCCCAAAAAAAACCCCATAATTTCCAAAACCAAACCTGATTTCTATCATATTTTGTAGGACTTTTCCATAAAATACCATGTTAGAGAATGCAAAAATAATGCTCATGGCCTAACAAATGTGAGAGAAATGGTTAAGTGAAAAAATACTTTCTAAAAAAAAATAATAACAAAGTTGCTCTTCTCCTTTCGCATTTATTATTTCGTCTTAAACTCCAATTTCTTCCTTTTCACAAGCCTCTTTCCCTTTCTCCTCTGCTACATAACTTAGCAGAGTCCAAACTACCTGATGAGAATCCCAGCTAAGTAAAAACCCACACATCTGTGCAGCATGGAAAAACATCAATCCCTCAGTGACTCACTGCAATGCTTTAAGTGCTGTTAGCTAGAATTCCAACGGGGGGAGTGAGGGAATAAAAGAACACAAATTCAGACTTTATGAGCATAAAGTTTGGAATTTTCTGTTCTATACAGAAGAAATACAGAACTAATTCATACAAGTCCAACCCTACAAACTTTCTAGCAGGCAGAAGTTGCAAGCATTATATTACTATGAGTGATGTTACAAACAAGACTCCATTCTTACTAACTTTAAATTACAGTTGCTGTGGAAGCCATAAGGACCATAAACCAAAACCTGGATTCGCTAAAGCAGCCTGGCTCAAGTGTAGTTGCTCCCATTCTTTTATCATTCAAGATAGCATCTCTGTCACAAAGCCAAGAAGCCACAGCAGAATTCAAGATGTTAAGAAAACAGACTTCAAAGGCTAATGCAAACAATTTGTGCAATCTTTACTGCATTCAGAATTAATAAAACACAACCATTCTTGGATACTGCTCATATAAAATGTCCAATTATGTCTTTATAACTTACAAAATTGTATATAAACAGGTATGTCAATTTGATCTAGAATATTCCACATGTAAAGTTATTTACATTAGATAAATGCAGTTCAGCAATGCCACACAGGCCTGCATGTAGGAGCAGACCTGTGGCTCAAACAAAAAAAGCTTTTTAGATCACCATTTCAAAAATTGGTCAACGCTGGCACATCAAAAAAAAAAAGTTACTAGTTATTCAGTATTTCCAGGTTTTACCACTGCTTGCTTAGTGTTCTTTCAAAAAATTGCTGATTTACCAGCCCCAGAGGTATGGTGAATTCACCTGTGGGGTTTTTGTGTGTCACACCCCGATTCACAAGCTTCAGGTGTTATCCTGCAAGAGCCTTCCAGAAGCTTTGGTAGTTTAAAAAGAAGCAAACAGACAAACCAACCAACCCCACCACGCACACCAAAAAAAAAAAAAAACCACCCAAACCAAAACACAAAAAAAACATAACAGGAACAACAAAACCACCACAAACACACACCTCAAAGACTTATCAAAGCCCTTAAGCCCTTAGAGGATTATGTATAAAGAAAAAGGTCATCTGATCAAGTCCTTGCTGGATGTGTCCACATTGTAAAACCACCACATTAAATAGTGCTAAATGACACCTCTACCGAGAATTAATGCAGAATAAGGGCACAAACTCACATTTTAAACCTATAGCTACTGTTTCGCTGTATAATCCCATAGCACCATAGCAGCTCAAACAGTATCTCTGGGTCAGAGCTAACTACTGTGTGGAAGACAGAGGAAAAATATTTGAAGGTATCTTTGAGATAAAAAACATCGCAAAGTTCTTTTGCCCACCACAAGAGATCTTATAACTCCCGCAAAACAAAAGTCTTAAAAAAAAATTAAGGCTCGGTGCTATTTATAATAAGTACATTTCCACAAACAGCCCCACACATCTACTCATATACAGAAGGAAGTCAACCAATGCCACAATTCCAGTTCCCATCCTTTCCTTTTCCTTTCTCATGTTTTAATTTCCTGGAGTATTAGTCCTTCTTGATTAAAAAGATACTTAACCTTATGGAAAAAAAAAAAGTCCCAAACCATAGACAACATTTACCCTAAACTTTCACTGCTACTTTACAAAAATAAGCTTCAAAGTTCAACAAACAAGAGACCTTCAGAACTGCCCATTTCTAACCTTCTGTTGGTTCAGAATAAAGATAGACAAGGTCAGAAGTGATATTTTCAGTTATAATATCTTGACTTGTCGGTGGCAACAGCACCCACGTTTCTCTAGATTTCTTGAATCTAGAGAATTTGGTTATTTTTACCAAGTGGTCCAGTCCCAAGATATAAGTGGAAATCCTGCGAAAAACACAGAATCTTTCAGAAAAGCTCTTTATGGTTATTTCAACAAGATAAAAGTAAAGGTTTCAGCAACATCTGTTACCACTATAGTTGATATCTATCAATCTACTTTTTTTTCTAGAAAATATATACAGAAAAGTTTTAAAAATGCAGATCTTCATTCTTTCACAAATAAACTCTACAAAGGCTAAAAACCTCATATATTCGGTTAATATATAGATGTGTAGGTGTTGTTTTTGTTCTCGTTGCTCGGTTTTTTGCTTCTAAGGCAAGGAAAGTATACAAGCAATGAAGCTAGTTCAATCACTTCTCAGGAACACAAGCAATCAACTCCTCTACTTGGCAGTTACTTCACTTTGTTCTTTCCTTTAAGATCTTGTACATTTAGGAGCCCAGGTCAGCGACAACATACTCACAAATCATTCCTCAAGCTCCATGAGAAGGCTACAACTCACCTCCAGCGAACCTTCAGCTGCCATGGCCGCATGCTACTGCAGAAGGTTTCTCCTCCAAGTGCTAGTGGAAGAGCCACCCAGAGCCTAGCCCACCACTTTTCAACTCCCCCTACTCCCACCTGGTTTGTGAAGCAACCTGTTAACGAGCTTGATGATTCACAGCTGGCATTGAGATTATTTTTTGCTAACAAGTGAGCACCCATGTAACTAGCTAGAGATGTAAAAGCCAGCTTTGTAATTAACTTTGTGCTGTAATAGGACGCTTTATCTTTTTTTAATTTTTTTTTAGCATTATTCTTCTTAAGAAGCCAGCATTCAAGCATAGGTTTGCTAAGGAACTAACTTATTTGAAAAAACAATCTCTCAAGTAACTGCAGCTCCTCCAATGTTTAAAAAAAGAGCAAATTTTAACAGGGTAGGATTTAGCATAAAAAAATCACATTTAATAGTAGAATACATGAAATTGCTGGCTGGGATAATGAAGTGCAGCTTTTTATTTTTAAGATAACATTCAGATATTTATTTTTAACCACTTTTGAGAGCTGTTTTTGTTTAGCTGTGCTCCAGATTAATGACTCTTCTCTTTCACCCACCCATGGAAATGAAAGCTAGAAGAATGCAGTAGGTACTATAAATACAGAAAGTCATCAGTGCCCTTGGATTCACTCAGTGAAGTTATATAGCATCAATGTGTAAATGTATTAAAATATTTAATTTTCACTGGAAAAGGTAAACAAAGCCAATTTAATTTTAACAATGTCAAGCAGGTAACCCTTTACAGAAATTGAGCTCTAGCCATTCCAGAAGCATCGGTAACTTGGCCTCTATAACAGCATTTCTATTGCACACTCTAACAGAGTCTTAAATATTTTAAGAATAAGAATCACAAAATATTTCTGCTATTTACTGCACGCAGTCTCTCTGTCAGAATAAAGACTCTTTCTAAAGAATCTCAGATCCAGCCTTTTTCACTGAAATAGTTTTCTTGCCAAGTTGATCAAATCTATTGATAAAAATAAAATTCCCAATTTCAACATTATATTAAACAAATTACATATTTTGTCTTCAAACAACTGAGGCTTCCCTTCTGTAATGACTGTTGCATAGATATGTTTATGCACAGAGGACAACTTTCAGAATTTGGATCTAGAGACCTGCTGCATTTATACCACACAAACTCATCATTGCAATAGTTAGACCTTTATCATAGCAGATAGAAATTATGCTTTACATTAAATGCCATAATATCACAAATCTGGTCTTATTTGACAGGATTTTGTCTGCAACGTGGGCAGGACAGTCCAGCAACTAAGGCTGGGCCAGAAACAGTAAAAGGAATAAAACACAAACCTGCCAGAAAATGAAACTGTGGCCAAATTCTCAGCTCGAGCCAGAGTGCCCACACAAGCCCAGGCAGGTTTTAGGAAAGACCAGCTGGCTGGTACAGCCTGAACAACTACGTGTAATTTGGCACTCATACTGTGTTCACAAACAGAACAAAACTAAAACTGACATTTTGCATATTATAAACTCTTTTAGAGGGGAAAAAACAAAAACGTACAGCAAACAGGATCTTGTTGTCTAAATGTCTTTAAGATCTGCCCTTAGGCATCTTATGTTAGTCTTAAAATGGATAAATACCTTTAATAATCTGGATTTAACCATCCTATGACTCTAAATCTCAGCTAATTACTTTATTTGTTTGCTAAAGCATGAAAACTATGAAAAATACAACATTTTTGAAAAATATAAATAAAATGTCATAAATTATCAAATACCGCAAGTTTTACTTTTTACAAGAAATCATGTTCTTTGTTAGAGTAATTTCCAAGGTATTTTAAACTGCGATATAGTTTATGGAAACTCTGAACAGAATCAGGACACTGGATGGACTAGGCAAAGCTCTCTTATAGAAGGATATTCCCAAAATTCGTTACCTCCCCACAATGTGGGGACCCAATACTGACACTATGGCTTCCTATTTATAGATGTCTGGTAGGGAAGGACCCACAGACCCAGGGTAAGAGCTGTCCCTGTGGGGAGAAAACTATTTTTTCCAATTCTCATTACAACAGCCTTGGCTAGTCTTGTTATTTGCACTCAGGTAGTACACATAATGAAACATTATTTTCTGTAACTGGTTTTTAATTAAGGATTATTATTGGAAATGCTATATGAGAACTAACTCTCAGTCTTTTGTTTACTATATTCCCGGTAGTTTTCTGTACCTTTAAAAATCTTATGTCCTGGGTGCATACTTTACTCCAACAATTCTTTTTTGCAAACAGATCATTATCTTCCTACTGTGTAACACAGAGATTTTGTGATCAAATAGTTCCACATATTAGTAAGGCCAAATTTCTTTTCCAAAATAAAATCTGTGCAAACTGAAAAATTAAATCAGGTTGAAAATAGGAGCAATCTAAAGAGTGCCAGACAAAGGTCAGACTGCATAGCCTGGCATGCACAGAGACAAGCGATAGCCAGGAGATACCTCACTGTGTTTGCTAGCTACTCAAAGCATTAACTTGTCCAACAGACACTCCTAACTGGGAAAATGAAATCAACTGCCACACGAAGAACCCAGTAAGAAGCACAGATTTAGTCAACCAACTTAATTTATGCTAAATAGAATTCCCTCATATTCTTACAGCTGAACTGCTGAAAAATCACTGCTCTGCAACTCAAGTGAATGGAAAATGTTAAGAAAGCCAGGACTGGACAAGACTTGTGAGTCACCACAGAGCTATCCAAAGGGATACAGAGGTCGTCCACTCAGTAGAACGTGGGCTGAAACAGTCACTGATTTATTTTCCAAGAATCCTAATAAGAGGCACTCTCAGGGGAGCACAAGACAAAAGACTTTGCCATGACTGCAGCTGTCAAGATGACTACAGTAAGACATTCTGGCAAACATTAGTGGCTACCGTAGTAAGTCACTGCTGTACTCAGAAACCTTTGAGAATGCAAGGACTGATAGGGAAGCAGGACATTACAATAGCACAGCTGGTATGAGAGTCTGGGAGTACTAAATGTGTTTTTGAACTCATTCATACGCATTCTTATCAAAGCAAAGATGTTTGAGACTCATGTTTTATGACTGAGCGTTTGAAAGTAGCTTTGGACACCCCTCTCTGAATTACAGAATTAGTGGGTATTCCTTGCTAGGAAGGAAAGTAGTGTTACATTTACTGCTGTACTCAGACTTCACCCACTCCTCTCATTCCACAGAAGCGGTGAATTCCAGTTACTGTTTTCAGACTAGTGAAAAAGACAGACATGTAGGACAACTTGATGAAATGAAAATTTGATGACATTACAAAACAGCCTTTTCTGCTTTAGGTTCTGGATCAGCCTGACCTAGGTTAAATGCAATAATTTATAATTGCATTTAATATATAATTAATTTAAAATTAAACCAATTTAAAAAAATCTATCTCTAAGGCTCTAGATGATTTAACTTAATTATAAAATATGCTGAAATGCAATTAAACTAAAACACAAAACCTTGGCTAGCTACTACTTTCTTCTTCAGTAATTTAAAATTGAAGCATTTAATCTGCCTGGCAGAGGCAGCTTTCCTCTACCAGTATCCCTAGAAGTCACCAAATTCAGACTATTTCTGAGTAAGTCATGCAGAACTCTTGGTCTTTGAGCCCTT
Organism: Caloenas nicobarica; assembly: GCF_036013445.1. Taxonomy (NCBI): domain Eukaryota; kingdom Metazoa; phylum Chordata; class Aves; order Columbiformes; family Columbidae; genus Caloenas; species Caloenas nicobarica. The sequence continues at coordinate 14,943,758 of NC_088250.1, read as the reverse complement.
GCATGATGACTTTGTTTGCAACCCAGCCACATTAATAAAAAGGAGATGCGGCTCTGCTAATTCTATCTGTAGCACATGGAGCTGCACATTAAAGAAAATCTGACATCAGCTGCTCAGAACTAGTAGAAATTACCTTCCATGAAATTAAAAAGCATTGGTTCCATATAAAATTAATTATATAAGACATATAGTTTAAAGGATGAATTGAGAAAGGCAACAGAAATACAGGGCATCAGTTTACTTTGATTTATGGAGGATCTTAGGCTGAAGAAAAAACCCTGCAATTTGGGTGGTAGAAGCCAATGACACACACAAGTCCAGAGCAAAGGTGATTGTCTGTAATTCCACCTGTCAGCACACTCCTGTCTGCCCCAGATTCATCATGAGCATGCTTTTCATGCTCAAAACTCAGTTTCGTCCAACATACAGGTTATTTACCTGGTTTATCATCCATGAATATGTACAAAAAAGCAAGAGCCGTGATTTGCTTTCACTTCTTTGAAACCCTTCTGACCTCAGTGGCATTTTTAGGTGTCGCTAAAGGGAGGCTGGGTCACAGTGGGCATGCTAAGGGTCACCAGGGTTTGGTGAAGGGGTTTCTTGGTGCCCACATCACTTCACAGACTGCTAGCTCTCTGCTTGCTGCAGATGCCTGTCTTATCACTGATTATTGTTTGATGAAGGTTCTGACTCAGATGTAAGAAAAAAAATTAAAATCGAAGATGACTATGCTCTCTAACCTCTGATGACTAAAACGTCATGTTTAACCATTAAAGCGGAGGTGACACTCTGCAGCCACAACCATTTTTCCTCTGTACAATAACATATGTCACCACCTTTTAACATTTTTAATGGTGTATGTATTTTAAACGGGGAAAGTAATCACAAAACTGTATAAAATCACTATTGCCAGATGTCGATGTAGTAGAGGAGGAATCCCAGAGATATAAGAAACTGAAAGCCACAGTTCATCTAGGAAGCCAACCTGGAAAACATGACGAGTGCTGTGGGTAATGTTGGGGTTCAAACATCTCTCTTTTCTTCCAGAAAAGAAAAAATCCACACCCTGGAATTTTTTAGAGTTACATATATCAATGCATGCTCTGAACTTCCAAGTGCTATTTTCTGTCTGCTTTTTAAGTATCCTCACTTTGAGTGTAGACACAGCCCTTCAATTTTGTCTAGAAAAGATGACTAATATGATTTTAGTTAGAAATGTGCAGTTTTGAAAAATGTTATCCTGTGTTTCACATCGACTGTCCAAACCAAGATGGGAAATATTAATCATTGTAGCAGTCTGCTGCACACAAATAGATTCATTTAACAGATGTAAGATTTAAGTAAATCTCTGTGCTCATGATGAAAAATTTGGAGGAAATCCAGTACAAGGAAAATAAAGCACAAAACTTATTAAAGGCGAAAATGTGAGAAAGAAGTGTCCTAAAATTCCTTCTCATTCTTGCCACCTTAGGAGGACACCATGCTGGGCAGCCTTGGGAAAGGAGGCAGAACTCTGTCTGCACCCTGAGGAAAAAATGGGGGAGAGTCACCAGCCCTCACCTTTGGAAAGCTGAGTCCTGCTCAGTTGGTACTTGCACACAAGAAGAAAAAGCGCATGTGAAAATCCTAGACAACAGCACAATACCTATAATGGGGCATTCTTCTGTCCAGCTTCCACTGGTCATTAGATTTATGATCTCAGACATAAGTTGTTTACTTGCCTGAAATTCAAAAGGGATTTAAAAAAAAAAAAAAAAACAAACCTGATGCAAAAATCTATAGAAAAAGCTAGAAAGTTCTTAAACTTCCAAAGGATTTCTATCAGTGTCGTTGAATTAGAGGATGACAAAATAAATTGTGCACTGCACTTTCTTCCCTGGATAAAGTACACAACAACCCACACAAATGAGAGCTCTTCAGCATTTTAGTAAATCAAGGCAAAAATCCTTACAGAAAAACAGTTTCTTTCAGTGATCAAAGTATTACCTCATCTCTCAAAGCATTATTAAAATACCATTCCCATAACATCAGTCAGCCTTGCTACCACCAAGCATGAAAATTTCAGTAAATGCAGTATTTAATTTGCAGTGTTACTACACAGCTAGAAATACACTAACAGGTTGTAATTCTACAAGGATAATAAGCTGTAATATGCGCTGTGGCTAGTTTTTGGCTTCTACGCATTTCTAAAATAGACCAGTATTTCCATTTTCCAACCAAGATATTACAGCTTTAGCATATGTTATGTTACTGCTGTCAGAATATACTTAAACAACTGATGATTCAATTTTATTTTGTGGAAGGGCTTAAAAGTACCAGTCAAAGATTGTGTCATAACAGCATTATGGTGAGAATAAGAAGTAGCAAGGGAGAGTGTGTGTGACGGTGAGACTGCAAATCACAGACAGAACTACAAGGTAACAAGCAGACAAGGTAATAAGCAATGTCAAGTCAGATTTAATCCCCTGGCTAAATATTGCTGGTATTTGGAGGTATCTCTGGATTGACAAGAGCTATAAAGATAGCCAGCAGGTGGGGGTTGGGGTTTTATGTTTGGTATTTTGGGTTTGGTTTTTGTTTGTTTGTTTTAAATAACAGAAAGCTTTCATAAATGACAGGCTTCAGGAAAAGCAGAGAGCTTGCTGCAAACAAGTAAGTGGTTAAGTTGTATATAACTGGTAGCAAAGAGATATGGGTGAGCTAGAAATACATTAGTTAACAAATAAGAAAGGGATTGGATCATCAGACATCTTTAAAGTGGAGATAAGGTTTGATTAATAATCCTAAATGTAAAGTTTAGACCTTATTGTATTATAACTTTCCCCCTTCATTAATAAAACTTAGTTGAGACAAAATTTCTGTTCAGTGGAAGCATCTCAACTACAAGTTAAATATGAAAATGAAGAGCAGTTAAACTGCTTTCTACTTGAAAGTAAGCAGAAAGCACCAGAAACACGAGCTGGAAAACTGCAATCCTGTACATGTGTAAATGAATAGAAAACACCAGGTTCTCTAGGACAGCCTCACAAATTAGACAACGGTAGTAAACTTTCACTGCAAACAGGTTTGCAAGGTCATACACCTATTTCCACTCTTGGAGGACTGACACGCTAATTCCTGACAGAAACAGGAATGCTTATATTTATTTTTAAGAGAGTTAATGATATTTTTGCTGACACTTTTAAGGGGGCAGGGGAAAGTTGTAAGCCATGACTATCTGTCAAAGCATCCAAGTTATCACTGAATCACACACTAAGGTTACAATTTCCTAGTCCCTTATCTTTGTACACCTGTACAACTTTGCCAGAATCGCTTTTACCAATCTTTAATGCTGTAATAGTAATTGCTTAATATAATTATGAAAGTCATCACTTTCTTACCACAGTAGTTTATGAAACAGTGTATGAAATACAACTTTCAAATGGACAATACAATTACCTAGAGCTTCTCGTATCCATAGACTGCATGTTCCAACCTAGAAACTCATTTGAAAAGGGGAGTGTCAGAGAAAACAACTTCACTGATTAGAAATGAATTAAACCAGTTCTGTGAAATGGAGTATAATTGGGATTACTTCGGAGGCAAACATTCCAGAAGCAATCTCTGTAACTGATAAAACACTTTGTACTTCTCTTGCAGAAAAGGAGACTTTTGGATGCAAGACAAATTGCACTGTCATTGATTTGAGTCTGCAAAATGTACGTAACCATATCCATAGCATGATATACACTTGTTTCTTCCTTTTTTATTTTTGTGGAGGTTGGTTTTTTCTGCCCTACCCCCCGCAAAAGGTAGAAAATCTTGATATTGGCCAAAAAGCTCAAGTTTGCTGGAATTCCTACTTCTACAACCCAAATATAAAAGAGCTGACACAAATCATCATGTAGAGTCACCAAAAAAATCCAAGTCTATCACTAGTCATGACCTCCTTTTAGAGGACAGCACCTGCTAATACTTCTGCACTCTAGAGTCCCAGTGTTCCCAACCCTTCATATTCTTCAGTCACCAGCTTTTGCTCTGTGTTCACTTCTGGTAAAGAGGTGTGGAGTTCCCTCTAAACTAGAGGAAAAGCAGATTTTTCATAAAAATTTACACCATAATTTATATCACAGATAATATGGATTAGTATTTTTTCAACAAAAATACAAACCAGCATAGCATGTATGGTAGGACATATGGAGCTCTTATTTTTTTGCTGTTCTTTATCAGGGTTTCCCAAGATAATACAAGAACAGTCAGAGCTGACAATGAAATACATTTCTTGCTAAGATCACTTTCTTATTTCTGTTACAAATCTAACACAGGAGAATAGCAGGAAGTTTCAGGTTCCCTTCTATGTCCTCTTAAAATTTAATTTATTTTGACTCTGTGGTCTAGATATGTTTTCATACTTTCTCTTAGCTTTATCCAGTAATTTATTCTAATATAAACATTAGTTTAGCATTCTTTTCAATTAAAGCACTGTTCCAATTCTTTCACTGTTGGTATTCTCTCTTTCCAAAGAGACTTTTCTTCAGTACTACTAAGCTAAAGTTAGTAGGTTTTTTGGTTGTTTTTTTTTTTTTTTTCCATGTTCTCCCTCCTTTTAAGACCTAATGCAACTTTCATTTATGGATATAAATACTCCCACATCAGGGTTGAATTAATATAATTCCAGTTTAATGGAAGATAGATAATGGGGGTGGGGGGGAAAGGAAGAGAGGAAAAATACTAACAGTATGTTAGATAGTATTTTAAATATCTACTTTGCACCCTCCCCTAAAATACAGCCACTTCGCCTACTGAATAGATGCTATTTAGGGAGACTGATGAGTTTAAGGTGTGTGTTTAGATTTTCTCATCTTTATACTATTTTCCTCTTAACAACGTTTTTAGGATAAAGCCAAAACAGTAAGTAATATTCCAAAGTTTTAACCATGAAGTTGTCATATGCTCGGAGATGAACATACGTAATACTAATGTTTGGGGAGCAATTGCAGCAGCTCTGAAGTGGTTTATGTTCAATTGTTACTGTTATAACAGAGCTGTGGAATATGTAAGTACAAAAGCATTTTCACTGTTGCATAAAATTAAAGTGACTAAAAGTAATTACCTCAGTATAAAACCAGTTATGGATAGCATGGTTAGTGTCTTTAAAGTTAGTGTATACACATAATACTCGTACCGAGATTTCTGAAACTTAGGAAACAAAATTATATCCAGACCTATCTATGATATATCTCAGGAGTAAGCAGGCTTGGACCTAGAGAGCAGCATTCAGTGCTACTTCCCGTGTGAGCTGGGTTAAGGAATACATCTTTTTGGACAGAACTAGAATCAAATAACAGGATTTCCAAGCATTTAATTTTCTGTCCCTTGACAAGCATTGATATTTTCACATTTTAGACTGTCATGTTTGGAAGTAGGTTCTCCCTATTGGGATGTCAGGGTTGAAAGCCTTCCCCATTAGAATCAAGAGTAAGGTCCTCCAAAATCCAAATCTTCCTCAGAATCCAATACTGATGAACAAAGTAAAGAATGTCCTTTTTAAAACATGCGGTATATATAAAGATAGATCTCAACCAGTTAAGTCCACTCAGAAGAGAGATCTTAAGGTTATAATGCATAGTTCTGTGAAACATATCACTTGTTTGATAAGGTTAAAAAAATAAGTCTTAGGGAAAAGAAAAAAAAAATTCTGCCAAGTAATAGAACCTGAGGAGCATTATGAGAGGTGCAGAACAGACCCCACCTGAGAAACAAATACAGAGACTTTTTCTAGGAAAAAGATATACTGAAAGAAGGATCCTTCTGAAAGAAAGAACAGCGACACTGAGGCGGAGAGAAATGGAAATTAGTTGTTTTTCTTCAAAGTATGAGAATTAGAGGAAAATAAATTATCAAGGGGCACGAGAGGGGCAAAAGAGATACCTTTACAGACAACAGATTGTGACACTTTGGACGTCATTGCTGCAGGATGCCACAGAGGTCAAAAGCTTGTGTGATTTCAAAATGCAATTTTGTAAATAAAATTATAAAAATTATAAATAGTACACAGTATCTATTTTATAAAATTGATAGCAGTTTTATAAATTGATAGTAGAATTCAACAACAAGATATTACCTTTGATCTCATTTAAGTATTTACAGGATATATTTAACTCAAGGTATTGCTGCCGTACACTCCTCTGTGATCAGAGACCAACAGGAACCTCTAGAACGCAATTCACATCACAGACGGGCTTTGCCTCAGTTAACTAAAATTACTCCAAAACCGCTTATATACTCCCCTCAAAACTGAGGGTCCCCATCAAGGAAGAGCATCCCTAACTCTGAACTCTGACTCTCCTCTCGTGTATGAAGGCCACCCCTTTAACAGCAGTACTGGCACAATGTGCTGGCACCAGGACTCACATCACCGTGGCCGCTGAAGGTCAAGGTAGCCAGCAACATTTCCCTGTCAGAGTTATGCCAAAAGCTCTTTCAGTCCATGTGGCACAACAAGCCAAGAATCCTCTACAGTCCTCCTGAAGGTGAAACACAGAATCTCACTCAGAAACTAGCTTTGGTCACTGGCCTCAAAATGCATCCCTCCTCTCCCCACCACCCCTGCCTCCCTTCAACAGATTGAGCTTGCGTCATTTTTATCATTCATTACATCAAGGACTATTATTAACTTACAATTATGACAATCATTTCTTTAAGTTACAAGGCATCTTGGTAAACCTACTACAATTATCTTAGTCTGCTTTCTGTGATTAATGTCTAGTGAAAATAATTTGCCTGTAAACAATTAGGACAGCATAACTGCAAAATCTCTGAAGATTTCCACAAGCTGCACTTCTAGTATAGTTCCAGCACCTGCAAGTAAGCTACATGTAGAACTGGCTACGTTACAACAGCTTGCTTTAACTAAAGATGTGCAGTGTTAGCAAAACAGCTGTTCTTTTGTTGATAAAATTTACCAAATTACTTTTTAAGCAAGTCTTTTATTAAAAATAAATAAATGAACACCTTTTAATCAAAAAGCAAGCTTTGTAACATTTAACCAGTACCAAATATTTTTTGCACTTTGAAAGAAGCAAAACAAAACAAAACACGGTGGTCCTTCCGCAGCAGCGTTATTCAGTTTGCTTCTCATAAGTAATTTTTCAAAACCAAACTGGATAGACTCTTGTGACACAAACCCACATATTACTAGAACAACTTGGTCTTTAATATTCTGTTGTGGACTATAAAATAATAAAAGATCTTAGAATTATGAAAGATATTCATAGTCCTATTTAGAATGCCAAATACAGAAATTAAAAACATATAAAATGAAAGAGAATGATTTTTGTTATGTCTTCTCCTTGCCTCTACCTATCTGTGCATGCTAAAGATGTCCTAAGACGGGGCATAGAGCACCACATGACTCAGAACACCAAGAATCCTGAAGAGCTGACATGATTTCTGGAATTAAGCTGTCAGGAAGTAATTCATGCTGGTGACAATCTAGCACGCTAGCCAGACTCTTTTCAGAGAAATCTTCATCTCAAACCTTCTCAACTTAAGTACAAGCTCCTCACAAAAATGACTCAGACCAGTGGGCACAAACACCTAAGCAGGGCCCATCATTTCAACAAAACAAATGATGACCCATCAGGAAGACTCAAAATGATGTAAACTGAAGCAGCTCTCTCTCCTATTTGCTATAGATTAAAAAAAGTTGTCTAATTAGTTCATAGCTAGTCAACTGTTGTTTGGGATTTTTTTGTGTGTGTGTGTGTGTTTTGTTTTGTTTTAAATTCCTTCTAAAAGGTTGAATTGCTTCATTTGCACACTTTCAAACAATCAAGTGTCACAATTTTAGCAATAAATTGTAATGCTATGTTTTCCCAACACCTAAAAAAATGCAAATATTAAGTAAGCTATCTTTTGTATGGAAAAAAGCTTTTAATCTTTGGTTTGTTCAGATCATGACAACCAATCAGCTGTCCAGGTGTCCCTTACAAGTATCGAATGTCTGCTTGAAGCTGATCTACTGAAACCATAAACCCTACATTGAATAATATTGAACAGGTTTGCAATTGTACTGAGGGCAAGTAGTAGGCAATGATAACAGTAGTCCAAGTGCAGTGTTTATTTAGAAGAGCATTTACATTCAAGAGAATTACAGGTGGAAACACGTGAAAAATCTGTATAACACACTTGCTTTACTTTGCAATAACTGTATATATATAGTAGATTAAAAATTTTAAAAATAATCAGTTTATTAATTTTTTTTAAACCAGTTGATCTAAGTAAATCTAGAGCTTTGTAGAAATAAATTAGCTTAGAAATAAATTTAAACTTATTTGGTTACTGGAATCAAAACAGCGAATAATTATGTGGAAGCCTGTAAGAAATTGAGGACAATCACATTCAGGAGAACATCCCAGTTTCTCTTTGTGCTCCCAGGATTCTGTGAGGCCAGATAGCACTTTCTAATCCTAGTTGGTTCATAAATTTTTGGTAATGATTGCATTTCAATAGCACTTTTCATCTGTAGTTCCGTCGCAGGCGATGTCAAGTAGGCTCCCAAGTAGGTTGTCACCATGTTGAGCTGCTGAGGCACTTGCTGAGCCCCTGGGGCAAAGGGGACACACAGGTGTGCCCTCCCAAGCCTGTGAGCACAGACCAACACTGACACCTGGTGCCAGCAGAGCCATTTTACACTGGGGGAAAGATTCAACTTCATAGCTCACTGAAGACTTGCTAGTCTGACTCTAAGATAAATCAGCACCAACCCACGCCAGAGTTTCACTACAAGGAAAATAAAAAAACAGCAAAAAGACCAAGTATATACTTAAAGCCAGGAGAGGAAAGTGAGAGTACATTCACAGTATTTTTTTCTGAAATGCACTTTTTCCAGAACGGTGGTATTGGCTGTCATATCTGAAAACAATTTTAGCTGCTGCTAAAACATGGAGTTCACTATTTTTGTGAGAACAGTATGAGGATCATCTTTGCCAGGATGTGCAGAGCTTGCACACTAGAAAAGCGCAAGAGTTTCTTCTATTCTCAATGTAAAAGTGCTCAAATCGTGGCTGGCATGAGCTTAACTTGCTTGAACTGCGACAACCACTACATGCCCCATTGTGTGGGCTGGGAAATCACCCTGTGCCAGGACTTTTGCCTGCTTGCCCACAGCAAATTGCCCCCAGGCAATGAGGCATCCAGCCCAATCCATATCAATAAGCCTGGCACAGTTAACATTTGGGGTACAATTTTCTTATGTACAGGTAAAGTCCATTTTCTTGCAAGCCACAGCCCATCACTACCAAGAATACTAAAGACAGGCTGACAAATCAGAGCAGAGGATCCCAGTTCTAATCCAGTGATTTTTTTCCAATGCCGTGAAGAACCAATTACAATAAAGTGACTGTCTTAACTAATATGGAACTAAACTTTCACACTCCACTTGATTCTGCTACCAGCTGCTAGCTCAAATATGTCTGTGAAAGATGCACAAACCTGCCACAATTACAAGCCAACCTCACTATTCTCTCCTGCAACTAGCCAACAGAGAACTATTTCCAAAGTGTAGCTGTTCTGTGCATCAAAACGCTTTGCAACATGTTCTCGTTCCCATAAGACACTCCACAGCCAGCAGACTGTTGTAATAATAATACTTGCAAGAACAGACTTGGAAAAAAAATGGCTTTTTATTATTGCATCTTTGTGCCAGTGCAGACAGTATCCTAACTTACCAGATGTTTCTTATTTCTTTTTTCTAAACTGCACTTGGACTTACAGGAGAACTTGAAGGTTTCAAACAAAGAGGTTGCTGTTACCTGATATTTAACACTGCCTCAAAAATCTGTGATTATACGAGTAAAGTGTGATTGTGAGAAACACACCGAGCCTCCATCTGAACCAAACGTTTTGGGTAATTCTTGTAACCCCATCTCCTTAAAAACATGGAAACAGTAATAAGCTCTACAAGTTCCATGAATGGAAAAGCACTCATTATGTGAAGTTTTGAGGTTTTGAGAGAAAGAGTTGTGCATGTGGGGTGGATGGGGTGGGTTTTTTGCACGCACATCCCCTTTTCTTAAATTGAGACAGTGAAAAATACCAAAAGCCCAAAACTATGTAGGGCTCTGTATTTTGCAGGGGAAAAATACAGAAAAGTTTTGAGGATTTTGAATGCACATGCAGGGAAAGGGGTGCAATAGCATGACAACTAATAAAATGAAGAATGCTTTGCCCAGTCAGTGCAAAGTGTTACAGATTAGTTTTCACTTCATCTTAACTAAGGCAGCAAGACCTTTTTCAAGTACTAAAGCTACTTCAGCTACTTCACTGAAGTTTTAGGTCTTCCTGCTTGCAAGCAACAGCTTCTGCTATAAGTAAATACGAGCAAGTATAGAAGGCACACCATTTACAGCACCTTATTTTACTGACTGCTTTTGGAGTTCAATGTGAAGTCATTACAAGAATAACACTTGAATTACAGATGCTCTCTAAGCCCTACATTAGGGGCCTGCATTACTTTTGAAAGATAACTGTAACTCAAAGAATGTGGAAAACAAGGTAAAACTCTCGTTCTCTGGATAACAGCTAAGACAGAAGGAATTCACTGGGGGAGGGGAATTAAAGCAATTCAAGCACAGAATGGACAGTTGGACAAGAAGCAAGGGCAAATGAAAAATCCCCACAGCCTCTGCAAAAGCTCACCATGCAATTCACAATTTAAAATAATGTTACATTGCAGTGAAGGCTCAACCTGTCCTCTTTGGTTTATTTTCCGTCCCACTTCTGGATTTTCATCATCAGACTAACAGTTTATGAAACCAGGATGGATCTTTTGTTTTCTTATTTAATGACCTGCACTATAAACAAGCAGACACAGGTGGTTGCTTTACCACTTGTCCAACTACAAAATGTTGCAGTTGCATGCTCAGCACCAAAAAAACTCATCTTTTTGAATTATGCCTTTACTAACTGCTTATTGACTTTCACATCTTTAAATCTACTAAGCATAAACAATGAGAAATCAACATGGGTAACCAGGTTCCCCATGATACAATCTTCTGGCATAGTGAAACAAAGCCTCCCTATGGTTCAAAACATTGCATGACAATGAATAACAAAACATTGAACTCCAAATTCACATTTGTTTTTATATTCTTGCAATCTCACATTTTTTTCTTATGCCAGTATGTGTAGAAACTCAGGACTCATTATTACACAGTTTTAGATTCTGGGACAGTGTCTCTGAAGTAAATAGTATCAACTCTGACCAAGACTTTGACGTAGTCATTCTTGAGTTCTTTAAGGTCTCGTTCATGTTGCCTTCTTTTTCTCCTTTTCCCACCCTTCCCACCATTAGGACAAGGGGGATAGGTCCTGATAGGTCCTTATAAACTCAAGTCTCTGGAAAACGCCTGTAAGTAGGAAGGGGCTTGCTTGTGTTATCCCACAGATATTTCCAAAGCATACTCAGTTTTGGGGCCTGCCAGGGCCTAATACTCAACGGTCCTCAGGTTTCAAACAAACCAACCAGAATAACAGAAAGTATAGTGTCTACTACAAGAGCTAAAAGTTTAATGAATACTAAATTGATCCTGTGTGCAATGTTAGCAACCACCTGCGTCTCTGAAGAATTTCCATTCATGGAAGCTGTCCAAGCTTGCTTCTGCTCCAAGCCCTTCTCATCAGGGTAACTAACACGCACTCAACTACCACAACAAACACTTGTTAGCTTGTCTTCTGTCTCCTTCTTAAGTCTGCTACACTACAAAAGGCTGCTTTCTCACCAATGCTACTTGCACGGAATTTTCAGTTCTGTGTGACCTTTCCTACCAGCACAGCCCAGGACTCCAAGCATCCTTGCAGGCCGTTCCAGCAGCCTCTGCTCCCCACGTAACAGGCACTCTCCTGGCCGGCACCCTCACCAACAGCTATGGCAACAGGCACAGCCCCAGGAACACCAGTTTGCACCAGTATGGGTTTGTTCCCTGGGCAAAGGCAGAATGACAGAGTGAAACTTCTGCCCTTCCTATCAGTCAATGGCATGAAGGGCTCACCAAGGCATGGTTCAGGTTTCCACTGCCATCAACCAGAACTCTTGACAGGCGTTATGAAAGCAAGACAGCCACTGCTGCTTACTCAGTAGTCTCTGCAGTGGGACAGCTGACTTTCGAATAAGAAGTTATTAAACAAAATACACAAGTGGTGTCTAACAAAGTTTATAGGAATCCTAATAAACATCCTGAGACCAACTTCAGTCTACTGTGCTTATTTTTTAAGCACAGTTTTACCAATTAAACTTGAACTCATATAAACAATCAAATTGTTGGGTTTCTATGGATTTCATCGGGATATGATTTTAGCCTGAGATGTAACACTTCAGTATCAACTGTTCCACACATTCAAATGTGCATGAAACTGTTCCACACATTACTGTGTGTGAAAACACACACATTAATTTCTCAGCATTCTAGATGGGTCTCAGAGCAAGGAAGCTCCAGCTGTCTAGAGAGCAGGTTAGCCTCCTCTCAAACTCCAAAGAGTGCTTGGAGTGCTTCTAAACCAACCTTGGGTGCATTTGCAGAAGTGCCCACCTGGCTCACAACTCTGCCCGAAGTTTGTGCTCTGATCAACCCAGGAATCAGAGCAGGCCTCCAAGTGTGGGGGAGGCCTAACATGCCAGATTATACTATGGGGATCATAAAGAACAGTCAAACTCAAGCCCTGTCACACTGCCTTCAGAAGCTAACTATATTGTGGAGAAATTGTTCTCATATCTCTACTACCTATATCACCTACCTTGCTCAGCCTTATTTATAAAAATTAGATTCTGAAAATCTGTTTCTAGAGCTCTGCTAATTCCTTACTCAGCAGCCATGTAGCAGCAGCTATTTTCGCTTTGGCTACTTATTCAAAACAGATCCTAAAAACGCAGAGACATGTGCCTCCAAAACCTTCCCTCAATGGACCATGCATTCCCTGATGCACACCAGTTCCAGGGCAATTTGTTACAAGTGTTTGTAAATCTACAAGGGATTACCCAGGGGAAACCAAGTGTCTGCTGCCCTGGCAAGCTTTGCACACTTAAATCAGAGGCACATGCATGCCAATATAAAACATTTTTTTTAAAAAGAGCACCTCTATATTTGCAACGAAAAACAGGGGAGAAACTTTTTTTTTTCCCTACTTATGTTCAAATTTTTTCTAAAAAGACCTTGCAACTGCTTCAAGTAGTTTTGGAAGTGTAATAATAGTGGAGGCTTTTCTTGTTGCTTCCCATGAAAGTAAGTAGTTTGATGGTGGCAGTGTACATGTCACCTCATTGCTGCATATTGGGGAATCAAAGCCTGGAGTGTATCCATGCCTGGAAAGCTTTATTACATCCATGTGAGCATAGTGATGTGAAAAGAATAGCTAGGGTTGTCCCGGGTTTGACTTCCTAGATGGTCAGATAAAGTATTTCTTTCCTTATGTCTTCACAGCTGCCCTTCCTGAAAACAGACTTCTAGTGTATTTCAAGAAATAAGACATATAACACTAGATTTTCCGCCACTACCATTCATACATTCCTCATACTTTGTTCTGACATTTGACACAGAAGCCTGAAAAAAAGGGTCTGAGTTTCACGTGGTATCTGTTACAGAATATAAAAATTTAGTAAACAATGGATTGTTTCCTTTATTTGAACCATGTGTGTTCTGTTCTGTAATCTACCACAGATGGTACTTTTCTTGTTACATAGATGTAGTATCCACTATTTTTAAGGAGTTATGTGTTTTATGAGGGAACAATGTAATACTATGAATTCGAGCAAACATCTTTAAAACCAACCTGAAGGGTAGTTTATAAATCATAGGAAAACACAAAGCTACCTGGCATTGATGTATACACAGAAGGGCCATGAAGGACAACAGAACAACCATTTGACTACAGCAAGACAAGGCCAGACACGTTCAGTTGCTGATTCTTTTTGAGCATACTCAACATTTGTGAGTTTTCAGAGAAACAGTTCCACTTCTATTTTCCACATTAATTACCAGGCTGTTGAGGATTTCTTTGGTTTCAATTTAGAGCTTGCAAAAAAACGAAATAAAAATCAAGCATACCATTTAACACCTGTAAAAATACTGCAATTAATGAATGCCTAGGAGAGTGGGTCAGAGGAGAATATTTGAACACAGATAAAAGATATTTACTTTGGCCACAATAGATTTTTTTATTAGATACATATTTGAGGTCCTTCACTCAAATCTTGCAGAGTTTGAAGGAGGCTTTAGACTAAAATTTAGTCAACTGGGTATTCAGAGATCTATGGGGTTCCTCTGATGTAAGATTAAATGAACTAAGGATGTAGATATATTTCAGAGAGGTACTACTTAGAAGCATATTGTTGTTAAAAATGGGTTTGACTTACAAATATAAAAGTAAGATTTTTGAGAATTGGATTAAATTTCTGTGGCAATCACATACTAGAGAGCAACAAGAACTGCAAACCCTACCTATTACAATAGCAGTCACCACTAATGTCTGCTTTGAGGGAATTTTTAAGGTCCTGTGTCTTAGTGTAACAGATCTCAAATCCAACATGAAACACAAACACATATTTTGATAGCTTAAAATAAAAAACAAAATTAACAGCATACTTTCATACACTCGAGTGACTATTTGATTTACTTCATGTTTTAAATCTAAACATATATCTGCAAGCCTAACATTTTTACTCACCAGTTTGCAGAGGAAGAATATTCATTTTAGTGACTGAAGAAAAGTAAGAATTTTGAGACCATTTCTTGATGCTCCCTAATATGTAGTTAAGATAAATGGTGATCAAAGTCCAGTTCACAATTTATGTCAATAATTCTTCTCTCTGAATATGCAATTACTTCATTGGTCTCCTACAAAGAATGGAGAGTTGCAAATATGGGGATGAACTATGCCATTGCAGGAAGTTACAAGAATAGCGGTTAAGCTTCCTTTGACATGGCAGTTCAGGCTCTGAAAAATAGGTAAGCTCTACTACCTTAAATTAGAAGAAGGAAAAACTATTTATCTCTTTTCCCCATATCTGACATACATATGTGCTTTCTCAAATGCATATCATAAAACTGTCACTTCAGAAGTGAATAATGCAGATTGTAAAAAAGTTTCGCCTCCACATCATTTTAGACTGCCTTGAGAAGCATCTACAGAACATGCTGAAATACATGTGACTTTTAACCAAAACAACAGAAGTGATTTATCATTCAGGTAAACAGATCCATCGCAAACTCCTGACACAAGCAAACCGGTTAAAACTTATTTTACCACTTCTAGTAAAACATCTTATCTTTATTGAGAATCAAAAAAGAAACCCAATGCAGATTAAGAAATATTACTTCAACTAGCAAATACTACTTCTCTATTATGTTTCTGTAAAAATTCTCTTCTAGATTATTGGGCTGCTTGTAAAAACAAAACTTCAAAGAGATTCAACATATGGTTTGCAGATCAGATATTTCACAGCTTTGTAGCTAGGCTGTTGGTTTAAAGAAACAATTTGTGCTTCGTATACCATGTTTATTAATGGGCATAGACCTTAACCATCTGGTGTGTGAGCACACTCTAATTTTTTAACCCTTATCCAGCCCAGTTGATATGTTATCATTTTCCTGTTGTCAATTTATGAAGCTCTCATTAAAATGTCAATCATTCATACATTTAACAAAGCTTGAGATAAGGAAGGAATTCACCAAACTGAGTTCAGGAGAATATCTGTAGTTATTGTAGTAATGGTAATCACTGCCCTGAAATATGTTCAGCATTTTTTTTCCTTCCTTTTTTGTTTCTTAATGCAAATTATAGAAGAAAGTCAAGTCCACAAAAGCCAATCAATTATTTCCATTCTTTTCACATATGTGAAAACCCTGAGTAACAGCTGAGTGGAATTCAATAAACAGCAGTAGTGCTTGAAAACAAAGAATTCTAAAGAGTAACTTCTGCCTTTGGATACTCCTCTGAGTATAGTTGCATATAAAAGATACCAGTGCCTCATTTATTTCAACAGGACTAAGAGTTTACACAGGTAAGCATTTGTCCATATAGTTTTCCTTGTGTTACTGAAAAATCAGCATAGATACATCCTTGGTGGCAGATTTCACAAATGGCTGTAAAATTCAAGAAACCCAGGGATCTTTTTCCTTTTTCATACTATAGAATTTCATAGTCTCTCCATCATTTCCAGTGAATTAGTTGGGAGTAGAGAAATCAACGATACTTATATTAGTTTCATAAAATATTAATCATTGTTTCTAGATATTGTTGTGAAGTTCTACTATACAAAAGAACTCATCATTCATCTGCATTTGTGGGTAAAATTTAACATTAGCATCTCCAGAAACTAACTCCCAAAAGATCCACAGGTCTCTGGCTCTCACTAAGGCACAGCTATTACAGCATTCATCTCATAGCAAAAATAATGATTTCACACATTAGGAAACTCAACTTACATTTCAGAAAATACTTCTTCATATGATTCATACTTCTTCATATTTCTTTTTGGCTCTGCCACAGAGCTAAGTCCTATTACTGACTTTCTTGGACTAGCATGCAGCAAGAGATCTTAAAACTTAACTCCTACTACATTTCAAAGCTCCATAGCTTCCCCAGAGATGACTTCTTCGTGCAATTAATATTTTTAAAATGTGAATATTTTATCTGCCTGAAATTGCCCACTTATTAGAAACAGGTAATAATTTCCAATAGCAGAAACCTAGGCTTTGCCAGTAGGTTTTATCATAGAAAATTCTATCACAAGAGCCCTATTTGTTGTTTCATTGTCAAAAAGGGCCTTAAGCATAATCAGATAGAGATCTACTAGAAATACCTTCTTATTTTTCCTTCTCAAAAAGCACTTGTTGTGGTGGCAGTTTAGCATTCAGTTACCCAGCAATTCTGGAGGTAAATCTATTTTTGTGAGGAAGTGGTCTTGCTATACACTTCTGTAAAGTGCCAGCACCAGGCATCAGTACAACTCTGAGCTCAATTGCAGATTCATCATAAGCAAGGGTAAAGTAGTTGTGCTAACACCAAGCATGCAATAAAATTACTTGGTAAGTCTTCAGACTCAGAATTACAGTCATAACATGGCAACGGGAGGTAGCGTAGAAGGTGATACGTGAAGATATATAAGCACCTCTGTTAAGCACAGGCTAGCACTGGCATGCTAAAGAAAGATTTATAGAAGGACAGCGTATGTGCCTGAAAAGGCTTTCCATGGATCCAGATACAAATTTTGTAAATGCTGGAAATCCATAGGTAAATCAAGTGCTTACTGATTTACAACGCAGTGGCAGCTGCTAATCTATATACCTAGTCAATGCAGTTCCAAGGAATACCAGTGAAGTTCAGAGTTTAATTTCAGGGTACTTTGACTGACAAGAGCTTCAGATGGTTCCTGGATTTCTTTTTATGGCATCAAACCCAGTTGAACATAATCTCTGGAATATCTACTAGTGTTTATCCAGTTTTATTCTCCTCCTGTAGTTTTATAGCCACTATTAAGAGGAAAAAAACCCTACCAACTTTCCATTCCCTCAGAACAAAGCTTTTCCAAATTTCCTCTTGCTGTGCTTCAAATCTATCCAAATTATTTGTAAAGCAACTTTGAAACGGATTGAATCTCTACCTCAGCATTAAGTTATTGTTATTTGCAGTCAGGTAAATCAACTCTAGTTTGAAAATAAACCCTCAACAGAGCCAATAGGCTGGGTAATAGAAAAGAAAAGCAAAATACTCTACAACAGTCCATTAAAGAGGTTCAAAAGCTTGTTTCATTTTTATGTTTTGGAAAGCTGCTGGTATATATCCAACCAAGTATTGCTTCTATGTATATGAAGCTCATGAAGGTTAAACCTACAGTGTATGAACACTTAAGCTGTTGGTTGCTTGGAAACTTCATGTATAGGGTCCATCAGGCTCTAAAAAAATCTGTATTGTATAAGAAGACTCAATTAGTTGTATTTTTCAGGCGAAAAAAAATATCAACTGAATAGTAAGAAAAAAATGAAAGCCAGAAAGTCCTGTATGTAGCTGAAGTCCAAATTTAGGACGTTTGCTCAAAAAAGTAGCATTGGTTCTATGGTAAAACACATGTAAAGAAAAGCTAAGAAATAGATCTTGTGTTAATGACATAAGAGGAGACCTGCAGATTGCTCCTGCAGTTTTGCAACAAGCAAATAGTTATGTGCCAAGTGTGGTGGACTGCCTATATGGCACATATTAAAAAAAAGGAACACTTCATGGAAATACCAATATTATGAGATCACCTTTTTTTTCCTCCCCAAACTTTACAAAGGAAACAAAGTAAAACCATTGTACTGGTTTTCTGTTAGTCCCAGTATTTTTTCTGAAAAACCATCACACAACCAGTTTAGCTCTGGCTTAATGGAAAATAAACTGGAAAAATTTCAGAGAAAAAAAACAAGACTAAACTGACTAAGTGAAGGTTTATAGAATAAAATTAAAGTTTCTCTATGGTTTTTTGTACGAGAAATGAAGGAAGCAAGCAGAATATGACAGTCTAAATATATGAAAGACTTAAACATTGAAGGAGAAATGGTAATCAGAAAATACTAATTTGGAACACTGATATACAAAGTTCAGAGGTACACACACTTCCTCATAATGAAATGGACGGATTTCACTGCCAGTTCATATAGTTCCTTCTGCCAGTAAAACTACTTAAAGCAAAGCAAAAAGCAAAACCACACTAATATGGGCAAAACACAAGATGTGTGATGGACCCTGTAATTCTACACTTTGCAAGAAAGCAGGCTATGGCTTCCAAAACACAGCTCTCAAGTCTGCCTTGAAAGAGATCTTTGAGGGCTGGTTCTGAAAGAAAGAATAGTTCAATTATTAAATTAACCTTGTTTTCACATGCCTGATATTCTACAAACCCATGGCAGCTTGGATTCACATTTGTATTGAGAGTTTTGTTGGAACCAGAAGTGGGGATTACAAAACCAGAAGTAGGTTTTTAGCTGTAACACCATGTCTTTTGCCTCTGAATACCCTGTGGATGGAACGAGTTGTAATAAATAGCACAGAATGTTCCAAAGGCTGGTAGAGATGAAAAATGTCATGGGTCCTTTTTTTTTTTTTTTTTAACAAAGCTTAGTCCAAGCAGGATAAGCACAGACAAAAATGTGAGCAAGTCGCAGCTGATTCAGATATAAGTGGATTTCAACTCCAAACTGAAATGCAATGGGGTTTTGTTAAATTCTGAAGCAAAGGCAACTTCCTTTCTGTAACTGAAGCAATGGGAACAGATCACAGTAGGACAGACAGTACGCAGAGCTAAAATGCAGTTTGAAAATTTTCACATAAAATAATTTAAGTTTTAAGATTGAAGAAAAAGTATTCAAAAATTTCCTGGAAAAGAGTTTTGAGAGCTCCACGGGTAACTCCATGCTGAGAAAAGAGGAGACATCACCGGTTACCCTGCATCAGCACTTCCAAACATGTGCAGGAGGCCAAGTGTTCAATACTCTGAAGTTATCTCCAGCTCTAGGCCTCTGTCACTCCCATTTTCATTACCTGATAGCATTGTCTGAGATGCCACAGACTTCCCAATTCTCTTCAAAGATGCTTAAGAAATAAATTCAACAGCATTTGTCTCAAAGACTTAGGCAGGCTGACAATAAATAGCGCCCCATGCTGCAGTAATAGTGGTTTTTAAAATAAAAAAATATAAATATTATATAAATGAAAACTTCATTAACAAGATAAAACTTGGGTTATGTGTTGCTGCCTCTGCTTTGCAGTAGTGTTTCTAAAGCAGAAACTGTAACTAGAAGGTTAGAAAAGTTATGGAAAAACTGACCTTTCAGCTGAAAAAAATCCACTGGCTTATTTTAGAAATTATTTAACTGGCGCTTGCCACACTTGGCCTTTTATCTATTCCACAGCATAAACTCTAACTGTCTAACACACTCTTTCTTCCTCTCCCTGCTGGCCAGTTCAAAGTGTACATTTTCTAGTGACTATGTAATTCTGTTTTGGACTGATGTCATGGCTGCCACTCCAGCAGACCCATTAAAAATATAATACATACACGTCTAGAACTTCAGCTGTTATCCAAACCAGAAACACGTGATTGCAGAAGCAAGCTATACCACCTTATAAATGGGTTTTGTTGTACAGCATCTGGTTTACTGAGAAATGCTGTAGATTCTTAACTAAAAGTACACACACAGTTTAAGAGCATTTGAAGTCCAGAAAGACAACACTATGCAGCATTACAAGAATACCAGATTCCCCCCCAGACTTCTCTGATTGCAACTGTAGCCATAAAAATATAAAAATTTGATGCAACCATAATACTCAGCAAAAGCACTGTTCTACTTACATGCTCTTATGCAGTTCTATTCTAACTCACTGTAACATAAGAATAAAGAGTGACAACACTGCTGCTTGAAAAACAGCTTAATTAAGGCATTGTAGGTAGGATGAAAATACACAAGAAAATGCAGCATTCCTTCAAAATGGCATTTCCTAGGGAATGCTGCACAAAAGGAGAAGAAAGAGTAAAAGTCTTTAAAAAGCATACCTGATGATGCTGGTCAGAAGACAAGTCGCCAAAAAAAACCATTTTCATGCACAAACCACTAATTTCACAGCACATGCATATTTGAGAAGAGACAGGCAGAAATAACTCAAAGGCATGCTTTGGCAGATGCTTAATGAATACGCTTCCTTTCCTCTTAACTTAAAAAAAAACATGCCATAGGCATGAGGTTCTGCACTTTGTCATAGCAAGGCCAGGTAACAGATAAATACCGAAGAGCTTTAGTTTAGATTTATGAATCAGAAGATCAGCAGAATTTCTGAAAAAGAAGATTGCATATGTGGTACTAAAACTGTCAGAACTACGGAACTGCTAACAGTTCTAGAAAAAACATTTATTAACACTATTTCTGTCAATGATCTTGCCCAAATATACACAGGTCTACATAACTAGGCTTTGAACTCGGGTGATGCTAGCTAATTAATGTAACAGTGGAAAAGTCAGCAAGGCTAACTATTTATCTAGTTTTCCTCAGAATGTAGAGTACATCGGCTCAAGCGAAAGCCAGTGAGAGGTTAGAAAAAAATACCTAATTCACTACTCATCCACAGAGGCATCAACAGATGCTGATGAAGAACTGCAAATTCTCAAGCCTGACAATGAAAAGCTGCCTGAGTCAGACACAGAAAATGCATCAGAAGTTCTTCATTTCTGAACTGTTCATGGTGAGGCAGCAGCTTTTAATGATGAAAATCATTACAAGAAAACAAAAGCAAAAAATTTACATTTTCATACAGAAATATTTAATGTTCTTATTAGTTAAGTCAACACATGATATCTAGGACACCTGGACATGGACGGGTAAAAGGTCAGAACAGGCTGCTGACACAGTGTTAAGGCAGATCATTTCCTAAATATATTGATCAAGGAACTATGAGATCTTGATAAAAACTACCTATAAACTCATCCTCAGTTTTGTTAACATAAATTTTAAATATTTATGACTGACTTGCATTGTATAAACAAACCAACCTATCCGCAAGTCAACTTTCTGACAAATCGTTTTTCAAAAGAGGTTCAAAACATACCAATGCTAATTCACTTAGGAGCAGAAGCTTGCCATATACTTTCTCTTCCCATCCATCTCAAACACATTAGGCAAAAATAATAGTCCAGATAGTAGTGAAAATTTTTCTTTTGCTACAGCAACTTACAGAAACAATCGCATTTAAACGGCTGTAATGATGTACACAACAGCAGTAGTCAGAAGATACCCTAGACAGGAGAACTGGAGATACTAGCAAGGACAGATGATTTGCTACCTCTGGTTGTGTCTATCTTTGAGGGGACATGAACTAGTATAACACTTTCTTAGATGTACCTTCTTAGGAGCACACCCACTCGTGATGCCAACTACATACATCACACACCTGAACAATATTTAATAAAAGGCAGCAGTAACTGTACTGCCCCAGATGTCAAAGTCCCACTTGGAGGAAAGTATAATTCTCTGCTGCAAGTGCTGATGTGCACGGGGAAAAAGATGTGGCTCACAAGTCCTCACGGTTATGTGGCACTGATATGTGTAAGGGAAGGGGTAAAGCTTCAGAGAGATCCAGAGAACTGTTTAAATTCTACAGCTAACTTTTCTGAATTATTGCCAGTAAGTGCATTAGACTGAGAACATTCCAATGCCATAATGCAAGCTACTTAACAAGCTACTTCGTTTTCCTTTCAGCCTCCCATTTCCTTTTCCTCCATCCTCTTTCTTCATGAAGAAAAGAGATGGTCACTACAGCGTGCTTTCAGATACTTAGGGTTGAAGTATTAATATTTCCTCTTCCTTGCTTTCATCGCTTTCTGGAGAAAAATCACACCAATGCACAAAGCCTGTGACCTGACACAGGCACAATGCACATAAATCAAAGTGTTCTAATTATACTTTTAAAGCAACACATTTCAAAGCAAGGATATCTTAAAACTGTGATGACTACATTTACATCGTATTTTGTCATCCTAAAACTGTAATGACTTTTTTTTCTCTAGAGGAAACCTTCATACAGCAATTCTTAACTTAATAAATGTGAAAATATCACTATGATTTTTCTTCTGCTCTTGGGGGTGGGTTGGTTTTTTTTTTTTGGTTTGTCATGAATAATCTTTACGGTTCAGATGCCATGGTGTCTTGTAGTTTAAAAAATTTATTGATTAGCCTTCAATAATTAATCTTATTTATAAAGTGAATAGCTTCAGTGATTTTTAGTAAACTAGGTGAAAGAACACCTCTGAAGCAGGAATTCTGACTAACTCTTAAAGTTAAGGCACAGTTTGAGCTGAAATTATCATGTGCATCGCATGACAAATTCCATCCTTAATGCTATGAACCAGGGAACATCCAATATTTTGCGCAATAGCAAGGAAAGTGAATGCTGACAGATACTTCTAGAAGAGTGCCGGATAACAAAAATGAGGGAAGATTTGGCAATCAGTGATGTTTATTCTGCCTTTCCACTCCTGACAAATGCTGTTGTCACTTCTTCTCCAGAGCAGTAGTAGACCATCCAGCACTTCACCCAGCAAAGAATAAAGTGAAATTACTGCTGGGCTGTTATTGCAGGGGTACGTGCTGACCAGTATGTTGGAGAGAGTTACAGTATGATAAACACCTTACAGATTCCAAAGTTGCCCATTATATGTCACATATAACAGGATGGCTAAAGACTGTAGAGAACCTAGGCACTAACTGGATAACGCAGCACATGGATCTTTATTAACTTACCAGTTCCCTGTTATTAAAAAACAGACCTTAGAACACAAAGCTAAACCCTTCTGGTCCCATTAGTGAAAGGCACAAACATAGAGAAGAGCCAAGATAATACAGATTTTTTAGATACTAAGCTCAAACGATCAGATAGATGATCTGGTTTCAATATTCTTTTTTTAGAGCAGTACTAGCTAAGTTTGCAAGAAATAACAACCAAATAAACCAGAAGACTGAAAAGAATCCCCTATGGAGTCAAGGAGATATACTCCATCAGCACGTTTAGAATTTCTCAACTACCTCATGGTAGATCCAAAAGACAGAAAAATAGCGTGCAGTTACAAAATATTACTACCCTTATGAACACTAAAAATGTTGTTCAAAAAGAATGACAGAATGTGTGTTTAGTTTACTAAAAACAAATAAGAATGACGAAACAAATTATTTTTCATCTCACTTTTAAAAACACAATGATGGACCAAATATCCTGTCACCACCAACCACCAACAGCAGGTGTCAGGAGGTAATCACATGCATAGGTCCTATACCTATGCCGATATTTTCCTACCTATATATATGTATATACCTAACCTATACAGATATTTTCCCACTATCTAGTCATCTGAGATAGAACTAGTCTCTGTAGGTGACTTTAACCACTCAACTTATGTATGTATAATGTGACTGAAAACAGTGACATGCACAACTATATTTAGCATTCTGTATTTTACTTTGAGAGCTTTGAACCAAGAACAATTTAAATATCAGCAAAAATTATCATTCTTAAAGACCAAATCTGACACATCTATTTTCTTTTTTCTTGAATAAATGTCTCAGGAATACAAAACACATTCTTTTAGGTATCAAATACTTAAAGAGTCCTTTGTAAAATGCCACATTTTCAGAAAGCAGCATAGGGGATTAAAAGAAAATAATCCCACTACTGACCAAAGCCAGATGGAAGCATGAATGCAAAATATTTGCATTAAGAGCATTTTGCTGGAAAATCCCAAACCTCTCTGCAAAAGTACAACGTTTGGTGCTCATACATAGAGTTTGTGAACTACAAAAATTGTCTAAATATTTTAGTGAAGAGCCATGCAACATGAAAAAAGCAACATCATGAGGATGGCCATGCAGTATACTGTGTTGCTCCTCCTGAAATTTCTATACTTTCTCTTCTGCATTTCTGCTTGCAAGCATATCCCATAAAACTGCCTTTACAACTGAACTAGTCTGAAGTTTGCAAGGTATAAATTACATTTGTTTTCAATTTGCCTCCTGAATACACTTATTCTAGCACTACTGCTGTCATTATGCAGATGCAAACCCAGTTTAGAGGACTAGAGTTACTCCCATCCCCACCTTTTATGGCACCATCTCCAGTATCAACCCCAGTTGTACATCACAATTTATATTGCTAACTGCTGTATAGGGCCGTGAAGTCGAAAGAGCTTCACGGAGCGATCAACAATATTTACAAGGACCAACCCTTACACTGAAGTTGAACATAAAAGAGCTGAAAATGAACATTTACATATCTATTTGTAATCTTACATTTTAAACCCTGGTTCTCAGAAGAGGTGGATCATGTATGTTTCCCAGTGAAGACATGTGGTTGTGAACACACTCAGAATCGGGAAGAAAAGTGTCCCTTGATATGGCATTATATTAAGTGCTTGGAAGATGCTGGCTTTGCCCTATTCAGTGCAGGAAATTATTCTATGTGTGTCTTGATTATGCAAAATATGCAGAAATATTTGTTTTCTAAAAATATTATAATGTTTATACTGATTTTTGAATAAGACCTCAGAAAATAATAGACAACAATCAAACTCCCCCCACACACACACACTGTTACAGTCACTAATACAAATACCTATTTTATGGTATAGCTAAAACATCAGGATACCTTCTTGAGCAGGAATACAGATCTTCTCTTTTTCCTACTAAAAGCCCATAAATTATTTTGATTAATAACGTGTCACAGATTTGCTTGGCTGCTCTAACATCATGATGGAATGCTTTTTCCGCTATAACTATAAAAAAGGTTATTCCTGTTCAGCAGATGAATTATTACTTTGCTTTCCTCTAAATAATTGGCTTTGAAATGGGTTTAGGCAACATCTTAAAAATAATGGGGGTTGGATACTTCTTTTACTCTCTGGGAGGGTCAGTTCTACTAGACATCACGTTGAATAAATACTGGAAACAGAATCACACTTTAAAAAGCTCAAAATAGCTAAAGCTAAAATATTAAATAATAGTTTATATGCCCAAGTAATCTGTATGTAGAATACTGCTACACTACAAGTTTCACCACTCAGAGAAGGTGGGCTATGTAATGACTGATGTAGGTAAGAAATACCTTTACAGAATACATGTTGTTAAAGTATATACATTAACCGGTGTAGCTCTAGGCTCCCAATGTATGTCCATATCAAAGTTTTACCCACAAGTTAAACATAGCAGTCTGATGTTTCTTTTTGCAATCCACAGACAATTTGTTATCATTTACAAAATAACAAAAGGAACACAACAGATTCACAGCTAGAGGACTACTAACTGCTGAATGCTATTCTTGTTAACAGCTACTTTCACCTCAGAAGGACTTAATGGAGGAAACGCAGAGTAATGCACACCTAGAAGGAGCTAATTTATTTAGAATGAGATACAGGCTTTGCCCTTCTCCTACCTAAACACCATACACTAAAGTTCAAATGCTTTGGCACTTATGTCTCAGTACAGAACAAGAAGTGTTGTACTTCTCCAAGCAAAATGTTTTGTCTTGGAGAAGTAATCTTTCCGAGTCTCAGCTGTTCTCCTAAAGGCTGAATGGAAACACACACAATTCAGGCTTCTCCATAGATTTTGGCTGGTGCTTCAACTTTTATGGTACTTTTACTTTTCTTAAAATTAAATCCGTAGTCTCAAGACTCTTGACTACACAATGTCTGTAGACTCTCCTCAAATTTTCTAAAATTGAGAACACAGTCATGTGGAAATGACTAAAAGGAATTGATTCAGGTTTTATGGAAGGCTGTCTTGAAGACCTCTTTCTTGAGCAGTTAGTAATTGGTATTTTCTTTCCTTTAAAAAATATGATGTCACATTCTGGAAAGCAGATCCTGTGTTTGCCAGGCGACAGGCTTAAAAGAAAAGTCTTTAGGCAAAAGGCAAGTTATTCCTGACATTTTCCTTACTTAAGGTAAGGTCTCCTTGAACCAAAGAACATGGCTGGAAATTAGTTAGAAGACACTGTTATTTTCATGAAAGGGAGGCAGAACACTAACTAGTTCATTCAAAACAAAAATGCCACTGTTTTGTTTTCAATTAACTGATCAACATAAATCTTACTTAACAGCTGGGTATGACATTAGGCTCCAATGACTCCTCTTTTCTATGCCAAAGCATCTTCCAGAGTGTGGGGAGGATGACTTAGGAGCTGACTTCATGCAAACTTACTCAATCAGGGCTGCCTCCTGAATCCAAAAACAGGAGCTGGCAAAAAGAAAGCAGAAGAAAGGATTTTGAAACCATGTAAATAGATAAAGGTCAACTAAACCAACAGGAAACAGTATAATCTGATGCAGGTTCCCTAATATACAAAACAGGTGTACTCTTCCTAAAGCTCAAACACCCTAGCACCTGCTGTGGTGACTGTTTATTGAGCAGCTATCAGTATCTACACAGTGTATATTTAAACATATATCCTATCGCTGTACATAAATTATAACTTCCTCACACTCACGTTCTGAGACCTAATTTATTAAACACCTGTGTGTAACATAAAGTGCTCAACAGTTAGCTCAGTGGAAAAAATGATTAAATTATTCCTCTGCCTGCTTCTCCCTCAGCCCACTGCCAGAACGCCGGGCAGCTGCCCAGGGGGAGCATACAGCAGTCACATATCTCCATCAGAGGAGACTGGCTCAGAGAAGGCTCTACGGGAGCAAAAACAAGGTCACAGGCTCTTGACAGTCACAGAGCAGTTAAACTGGCGTCCATCCCTCTGAGGTTCCCTGCTTTAGCAACTCCATACCTTAATAATTTGAACAGGAACCAAGACTTCTAAGGCCAACCAAGATGAAAAAATAAAAATAAAATAAACAAACACCACCAAAACCCACACCACACAACACACAGAAAGAAGCTGTGCAGAAGTTATTCTTCTGCCTCCTTTCTGTCTTTATTCATTTTCAGGCATTTCATATTAGTCCTCCTAGCCAAAGAGTGTCCCACACCTTCCTTCCCTCCTCCTGTCTCCCTCACATAAGTTTTTAACAAATTTAGACCACACAAAACTTCGGCTTTTGATTTTACTTTTGATTTTTTTTTTTTTCTTTGCCTTTTCAAACAAGAAAATACTGTTGCCAACGTTCAGACAAACAGGTCTTCTCTGTCAATATTAACCTTGTTACCTGAGAGAATATGCCCTACCAACATCATGCCTGCTCTTAGTTTTAGTTTTTTTAAATGCATACATTTAGTTTAAAATTATTTGACTTAACCCTTTTGATGCAGTGATGCAGAATATTCTGCATCCGTCACCTTTTTTCTCATTAATCATGATGCCAGTCTCCACTACCTGCAAACTTTGGTAATATGCACTACAGGCATTACTAAACAACCTGTCTCTGCCTCTTCTTTCCAGATTTATCTGCTGCAAGACAATGCTGCAGTTCAGTACAGCCACATTTGTCAAGTCAACATAGTGTGCTTCGGCATTTATGAAAGTTGCTCTCAAAGAAGAGAAGGGCCTCAGTATCACATAAGAAATGACTTGGAAAATACATCTGTTAAGATAGATGCACCATGAGACAGTAACATTAATCCCAAGCAAAAAAAAATAGACCAAATCAATTCTAGATGAAAATGTAATTTAATAACGAATTTAATAACTTAAATTGAGTAACAATTAAAAATGCTCATCACATGCTACTTGTACATCAGAACTGAAGATGCGATTATTTAGTTCAATCTTCACACTTTAAACTTGTTTCACATGCTTAGTAGCCCACTTTTTAATGTCACTTCTGTTTGAATTACAAAGCCATTTTATAGATAAAATGCAACTGCATTCTTTTTTCACTGCATAATTCCCAGTCAAAACATTTCCAGCACTTCCATTTCTAATGGAATGACCTAATGAAAGTATCTGAAAACAGATGCTTTCCATGTTATCCGCAGAGGAAAAGGCCTGGTAACCTCTCAGCCTGCATGGCACTGCCAGTGGCAAAGTCCTTTCCTAAAAAGGATTATCACCAAACTCTCCCTCCGATAATTTCACATTACTGTATGTAAACTGTTTCATCCACTGGCAATATAGAAATAAACCTCTGTAAACCTCCGTCTGTTCTCCCATTCAGGGTAAACAGTACCTACATCATAAGCAGTTGGTCCTTTTTAATGGAATTGCAGCACGGTTGCATGTGATTCTGTGATTATTCAGTGCAAACTGAAAAGTTAGATGTTCATACTTCGTGCTATACGAAGACTGCTAGTGAAAAACCTTTGGGAGGGATACAAAGACCCTGATAGAAGAGTCTGTCTTTGCTGCCAGGAACGTGTTCATTTTGTTATCTGTGAAAGATCAGGCTGGTAATTTCCACCCTTGAATTTAAAAGTTCTCTTTTTTCAGAGTATATGTATCTTTATGGCTAATGATGTGGGAGACAATGGCGAAAACTAGGAACTCTGATTTCACCTGCACAGCACAGACAGTTGGCACTACAGTATCTCTTTAACTGTCTCCACAGATTCTCAAAGGTCTGGGTTAGTTACCATCTCTAGAAAAAAAGTCAAATGGAAGTAATTCAGTTTCATGCCCTTCTAGTCCTTTGTACTTTTGCTGATCCTTCACCCCAAGTACAAACTGCTTCTTGGTGTGCTGATGACATTCCATAAATATCTTTTCTGTATCTTGAGCTTAGTCTTCTCAGATCCTTTCACAGGGGACACAAAGGGAAGGACATTCCTCATTGTTAAGTCACAAAGCTTTCAACCTAGGGCCTGCCTCTTCAGACTGTAATGATAGTTTACAATGTTCAGCTTTGAACATTTGTCTTTCCCTCTTTTTCCAAAGCCTCACCTTTTCCCCCCAAATGTACTCTTCTGTTCAGGATCTTCTATGAATTCCCGGTGTGCTTAATGAGTCAGAAAGCTGTAACATCACTTACATGCTCTGTTCACCTATTGCCTTTTCAATATTGTGAAAGAAAGAGACTTGATCTTTCTGTCTTCACACTGTCTTGCTTCGCTGTCTTGATCCCCCCTCTACTCTTTATGCATTACTTCTTTTGCTGCTGGAAAACTCAGCTGTCCTCTAGCTTTCAAAATCACCATGAGGAAAAAAACTAATCTAGTCAACAAAACCTTTCCTCTTGTCCTTGAGAAGGCTGGTTTTCATCTTTGTATACCTAACATTAACATGCCTCTTCGGAATCTAGCATAAAATATTAAATACATTTGAAGGAAATGCTTCATAGATACACCAAAAGCTATTTTTCAGCTTGAAGTTTTGAAGTAAAATTATTATTACATATGCCTCCACAAATAAGAGATGAAGTCAAAGATTTAGTGATTTTTTTTTTTTTTCAAGATTATTCCATTTTAGTTTCAGGCAACTGTGTTTTTGACATCTGGACATTCTGGGTCAAAGCAGACTCTGTACTGGAAGCCTGTGTAATCTGAAGTATGACAAAGTAAGTATAAAACTTATTTCCTTTGGACTTCCAAGGCAGCAAATAGCCTAGATTGAAATTGAAGTGCACATAGTACGTTTCAGAGAGAAATATTTTTGTTGATTTCACTCCATATCAAACAGAGGGGTTTGTTACAGAACTTCCATTATTTATTCCATTTTATTTAGGCTTATGTCTCAGTTTCTTATATACACCTCTAAATCAATCGGTACTCCTCCTGCACACACCCATAGCAGATTTACAACTCCCACAACAAGAGGGTGAGAAATCTTTCCGAAGACATCAAAACATGTACTCAAAAAAAAAGAGAACAAGAAAGATTATCCAACTAACCAGTTTGTGCCAGATTCTTGCCTACTACACACAAGCAAGGCCCACTAGTGTGATGAAAACAAAAATGTTTCTTATTACAACATTACAAGAGTGACACTCTGAAATTACCTTTCATCAGTTAACATTCAATCAGCTTCAAGTAACAGAAAATAGGAACAACCTGCAGCACTGCCCATGGAAATAGTTTAGTAATAAATAGCAGCATTCAAGTAAAAGTAAACTGTATGAAATTTCACCCAAACCATGGTGATAATAGGAACAACAATCTTTTAGAAACCCCTTGGCCTAATGTAACAAGGCTAAGCATAACGTAACAGGAACCTAACAGAGAAACAATAGCTCCATAGAGACTGGACATGAGGCAAATTGGGGTGTCCTTGGCTTGCAAGCTGGGAAAGCAGAATGTTCCACCAAATGAAGAAAGCGCTACATGACTTTTGCTGAGTAGCAGCACAAAATGACAATATGCATGCTCAAGAAATTAGGTCAAGAAGCTGACACTGGGGGGGCACGGGGCCACGAAGACCCCCGCGGACCTCTAGAGACCCCTGATGAAGACTCTCGAATACCAAAGATGGACTGCCAGCAAGGAGCGGGGTTAAGTAAATAATTTATGTTTAATGCATTAACTGAGCAGTAGAAACAAATGAATATGCAATGGGTATATGTAATAAATACCAAGAAGTGCGAATCATGTGCACGCTTGATTAGAGGAGCAATCCTCTGAGCATCCGGCGCACTGTAATAAAAGTGCCTGCTTTTTAACACTTTCAAAACAATGTTAAGGAGTCTTTTTGCTGACTTTTTGGTATCAATGGTATTCTCTTACACCATTTACCTTTTTTTTTTTAATTGAAAACATCTAAATTGAAACCTCATAATCCATAAAGTTAACAGTTAGTTACATCCATGGGCTTGAAGCAAACCATTCAAACAAAATGCAGGTGTAAGCAAATTTCAGCATTTGCCATAAGGCTGCCTGAAGCCTGGCTTTCTAGATTTGTACAGGAAACCTTTGTTGTATTTGGCAGCTCTTCTCTTGTGGCGCTCTCAGGATTTTTTTGTCTACGGAGAGAATTGCTCAATATGGGAAGACAACTTAGCCAAAAAAGTCAGTTGCAGATACCTCTGCTGTTTTACTCTGACAACCTACATTATTTTGAATATTTCAAAGGCTATGCATCCCCTAGGACAAGATTTAACACTGCAAACTAACCTTTGGTCCTGCTCCTCAGACCTGACAAGTTACTGAACAGCACAGATTCCACAGAAGTCATCGTGTGGCTAACAAACAATACATTTTATACAGAAAATGGGTACTTATCAAACTCTCTGCCTTGCCAGCCAAGTACTTTAGTTCCTCATATACCATCATGTACAAGACTAAACATTTCCGATTCCTTTTTCTCCCGCACGCAGAAGCGCCTGGAAGCGCTGCAGTAACAATATATGCCGTCTCTGGAGGAAGGGAGGGCCTCAAATTGCTCAACTGCTCGTCTGCTGCCTGACCAAAAAGAAGATTTTAACTGCTCTGGCAGGAGATCTGTCTGGCCTTTCACAGCCAGTAACCATGAGTTCTCCTAAATGGTGACAGCTGCAAGTCTTAGGGAAGAGGGGAGGCAAAATATTTATCCACAAATGTCAAATATAATCTTATTTAATCATCTTCAATATAGGAAATACCTGCATGAGATCTCAATATAACTGATAAAAGTAGGCACATGGCAGAATCTTACTATAATTAAAGGACATAATACCTCAGGTATCAATCAAGAAACTATTCAAAATTTGGAAGAAAATAATTTGGAAATGAAAAAGGTTAGTATTCTAAGCAAGAAAGGTTTAGCAGTAGCACAGTAAAGACAAAGGGCTTCAGTAAAAAACAAAAACCCACACACAACCAACACATTTCATAGAATCATAGCTCATTTAGTTTTACTGCTGTTTACAAGCAGAATAGCACTGAAGACAAGGCAAAGTGTATTATAGATCTTGAAGTGAAACTGCACAGAACACATCACAAGGATTTATATGAATCACCTTTAAAGAGGGTGGAATAAAAGTTGAAGTAGTAAGGTCAAACTCATGTCTGCCATGGAAACCGTAATAGCTTGAGGATGTATTCATTTGCCCAAAGCAAGCCATTAATTAAATACACAGTCAACACAGGAGAACACATTAAAAGAAAAAAAAAAAGTGGAACCAGCACAAATAAGCAAATAATTCCAATTAAAAACTTTGGAAGAAAAGGATTGGAAGGAACAGGTGTCCCAGGAAGATTCTCACAGGAATAACAAGTATGCAAAAAACAGGTAAATCAGATTAACGTTAATTTTACCACAACGTCCAAAGAATTTTAATTGGCATGAACCAACCCAGATGTCCTAAAACATTACAACCTGAGGTGTTTATTCATAAAAACGAGACATTTTAGTCCAACAGAAAGAGAGCAAAACTAGATTAAGAATAATTTGGAACAGGAGGCTGACTTAATGTTCATGAATACCAAGGTACCCCAAATAAATGCTTTAATTCCACAGTGTTTTCTCTCTCACAAGTAGTTTCTTTTACAGTGCAAGCTCAGGTTCTTTCTGCAGGAATACATTTCAAGGCTGTCACAAAATAAGTCCAGAAGTTCATACAAGTACTTATGCTGGAATCCTTCAATAAGACCTGCCACCATTTGAAGTCCGCAAAGATGTCACTGCTTCTGCCTGCAAAAACATGGCACTATCCTTATTAGTTCATTGGACAAATACCTTCTTTCTATGTCATGAAATCAGCTGGAGTTCATTACTACACACTTTTTACTCTGTCAGTGACGCGCAAGTACACTGTGTAGATCAGGAGCACATTCTGCCAATACAACACAGTCTCCAGAAAAAATGTGCCAATATAAGCTACAAAACATTAACAACACAAATGAAAGCAACAATTCCTAAAGGCAACACGAGCCTATACCTAAAGACAATCTTTGCTCCATCAGCTACCAAGTTCTAGTAAACTTTAGGAAAGGGTATGTAAAGTTATGTAATGGATTAATATGTGCATACTATTCCATCGGATCCTTTAGCAAGAATTAGTGCCTATGAGTTAGGAATCTGAAAAGAACAGGCATCCAGCCGTACAACTGAGCAACTGTGTCTGCATTATCATGCCTAAACCACGCTTTACACATTCACACAACCTGTTGCTTGCATGTAAGCTAGGAGATACTCTCCTGTTAACTTATGCTTGTCAGTGCAATACACTTTAAAATACAAAGCTATTCCATGATGTCTGACTGTTGTTTCTAATAGCTAAAAAGCTCCGGTTCAGAATACATCACAGTTTGAGGTGTTCATGTTGTTTTTCTCCTGCTACTTGCAGCAGCAGCATTTACTCAGAATAATAAAAACATTGTGCATTAAGAGACACCACACGGCTCTGAAATAAACAGCAAATTTGGACTCGCTCTTGCCTCTGACATCCTTCTCTCAGTAGAGATCATGGTTAACAACCACCTGGCAACAAAACAGTTTTCCCTGCTATGAAACTTAATACAACTGTTCAAAAAATCCACTCCGCAGCTGCTGCAAGAGAAAAACCCAAACCTTACCAATAGGCATCTGGACTTGGCCCTTGGACATAATTTGGGAAATGAGTTTTTCCTCAACTTGAATATACTTATAAACTAGAGTTCTGTTGGCATTGTTTATCTCAGAGCAGACCTGTAAATGGGAAAGGGTACATTACCTTTAGCAAGCATCAGCCCATGTGTGTCAGACAAATGGCAAGGCATGAAAGAAAGGTCAGTGCACGCTGCAGGAAGAAAGCAGAGGAACATTTCTCATGAGAAACGGGTGAGTGAGAGGAAAAAGCAGGTAAACCCTACTAATTGCCCTATCAGAAGAGGGGAAGTAGGTCATGACTATATTACATGACTTGGGACAGGACACCCTCCAGTTCTGCAGCACCACTCTGTGACCCTTTGAGGCCCCTCTCAGAGTTCTCTCCCATTAAAGATAACCACATCTCTTTAGGAATATTTTTTTTAATGAATTAATGAAAATACTGAAAAAATAAGAGTCAATGTTTGCTTTCTGAATTGCTTCTCAAAAAGTAGCACAGATAGTTAATCCTAATAAACTCATGCAAAAAAGTGCCATTTTTCCCCATGAGTTCCAAGTTTTTACAATGAGACTTTCCACAAAGACACTAAAAGCTGCACCAAGACCCCAGTCTCTTTGGCCTACTTCTTCCCAGTCACTGGATGCAAAATCCACTACTGGGCCCTGTTCTTGCTGGTTTCAACAGGAATGGTATGGGATTGAAAAAAAAAAATTAGTAATTATCAGTAGTAGAGAAGGAACACAAGTCAGATGGAAAGAGAACAGTAAAGCTTACAATCTGTTGCTTTGTGGTTGGAAACACTAAGGGCAGGAGAATACTGTTTATGCACAGTAATGCATAGTTACAGCTGGTTTGTATCAGGGGAAAGGCTGTGAACGTTTGTTAGACTGTAAGCACAGAGTTCCTAAAAGACTGAGAGTCTCTCCTTTTGATCCAGAATCTTTTTGTAAGTATTGCCGTACTCACCTTCCCTAGCTGAACAAAGCTTGGTTTCCTTTGCTAGTGGTAAAGAAAAAAAAAAAAAAAAAGAAAAATCTTCAAAGACATTATGGAACAGGACACACTATAGATTCAGCAGCTGCTTGAGGTAAATAAGCTCACAAGGCTCATTTGAACCCCGCTCCTCTCAAACTGTATCCTTGCTTCCTAATAGCCACTATTTAAAGAGAACAACACCTTGAAGCAAGATCTTCACCGAAAATAATATATCCTTAAACTGTGTCTTTTTATAGCAGATTCTCTGCACAGAAGAGTTTCAGATCAGAAAGAAGTTAAAGACGCAGCCTATCTTTTGCTTACCAGGTTATCTGTGGAACACTCAATATCTGTCTAAGAAGTTACACGTTGATCTGTTTTCATTTTTGTGGAAAGGAAAAAAATGTCCAGCAGTAGCCAATGCCTTATCGTAACTTAAAGTCATTTAGTGCCATGGCTGACTATGAAGTACTTACTCTCCTTTATTTCAGAGCTTCTTTTCATTACCAGAATAGTAGAGAGATGCCAGAACATAAAACCAGCATTGCACCTCTGCATCTGGCTGGTAGTAATAAGCAGTTTTGTAACAATGGGATTTGACTTCCATCACCATCACGGAAGTGTACAATACATAATATCTGTTTTCCAATGAGCAAAAATGAGCTGTAAAACACACGTGGATTAACACTCTGGCTTTACTCTCTCTGTTGGATCAATCTAAAAGATATTGCCAGCACTTTGTCTACCAGGCACCTACTTGCCCAGTTGAAGCCCTGACTCTTCTATGATTGCAGTGGTATAAGGCACATATATATGCATAAAATGCAGATGATGCACAGCTTTAAAAAAATGCCATATGGGACAACACACGCATAAGACCATATACAGGTTCCATACATAGGCTAGAAGAGTATTCACAACCTGCATACAAAAGCACAGTTGTATTTGTGTGGTGTTCAGTTGGTACCGCATCTCCACAGAATATCCTTTCCAAAGGGAAAGGCACAATCCAGTGAATGAAGGTCAAGCACATCTGCACCACCATGAGGTGAGCTTCTGCTGGCCTTTTACATTACAGTTTTTTCTATTTCCGTAAAAGGAAGAGATTATTAACTACTAGAAATGGCCAGAAAACAAAGCCTATTCCTTTTTTGTTCTTTTTACAAAAAAAAAATCCAGAAATTCATGGAATGGAAATGTCAGTGAAGTCCAGTGTTGGCAAATTCTAACATGAATTCTCCATTTTGTTTACTTGCAAGGCTTCTCACCGTGTTATTACCTCCCTACTAACTGATACCTCCACATCATAAAATGTTGGTAACAAAAATTCCAACCAGCTCTATTGACAAACTAACTATACTTCAGAAATTTGAGTATTTACTCACCAATATTTCCAAGATACTTAAAGAACTTATAAAATCAAACTATTATGGGATGACATTATAATCAAGTACTCTGTAGTATTAAATATTCCTACAACCTCCGAAAGAGAACAGTACATTCAAAATTATCTATTTAAAATTAAACTGAAAGTATACTAATTACTCTGTTTCACAATTTACCAGAGACCAAAGCATACAAAGAGATGAAATTATTTAAAAGGCCAACTTCAGAATCCCTGTCAAAATTCATATTTCCCTTTATAAAACCTGCCTCTACTCATTCTTGCCATATGCTAATTTAGTCCCTCAATTTAGAGAGGTCTCAAAACAAAACTTCTTTGAAAAAATGAGTAGTTTAAATGATTTACATACATTTTAAATAAGAAATACTAACTAAAATACTTTTATTATTATGTTTTGCAGCAGGAAGTGCTGGTCCATTATGATCTCAGTAAGAAAGGTTCTCAGACTTTGTACGGTATAATTTAAAATGATATTTTTAAGGGCTAACACTACGAGAATAGTATAGATAATCTTAAATCCCTTTAGGTGGTGGGAACCCCTGGTGGTGTAGCATCAAACAGGCCTCCAGTCCATGTGCAGCATGCTGGGCAAACCCCTCCCCACCTAAGAGTTGTGAAGATCCCACCACAGGATTTTCATACATGAAAACCACTCTATGTGGTCTTTTCCACTGTCAAACAGAAGGGATGTTCAGAGGA
Source organism: Caloenas nicobarica (assembly GCF_036013445.1). Taxonomy (NCBI): domain Eukaryota; kingdom Metazoa; phylum Chordata; class Aves; order Columbiformes; family Columbidae; genus Caloenas; species Caloenas nicobarica. The sequence continues at coordinate 14,906,748 of NC_088250.1, read as the reverse complement.
GAACTTCCTGCTGCCCTGCTAAAGGCAAGGCCACACAGGTAGCATACTCACCAGTGCTGAGCAGGAGCTGCCTGCAGGGTCCTCTGCTCCCACGAGCTGGCTGAGCCCACGCTGTGTGACACACCACAGCTTCCTGGCCAGGCTGGACCAGCAGCACGGTTCACTGAACTGTGGCTCACTGACACCCCGATGTATAATGGTCTTCTGGTCAGGATCACTACTACCTATGGTAACAGTTATTAAAGTGAGCATTTACAGTTTAATTCTTCTTATGCTTTTTCCTTTTGATGACATGCTGCTGCTTGCACAGTCTCATACAAGATACTATCATATGTCATACGACAGAGTCACTATAGGTGACTGCCTTGCCTTTTGACTATAGCAGATGCAGTAGCAGCACACACGTGTGTTGTTTATGGCAAGCCTGGGTTGGAACAGAGATCTCTAAGGGACATCACAGTTCCACTTTTCTGGTATACTGGGCTTTAAATACCGAGTTCTCAATGTTGCAGTCACTCTTCTAGCACCCTCTGGTGCTCATGGCAGCTATGCATCATCATTGATCCCATCATAAACCAATCTTCCTCCCCAGGAAGAGCTGCTTTCACAATTCGAAAAAGAAGACTACTCATGTGCTCCACTGCAGGAGCTTCCCACAACAGCGTGTGTCCCTGATACATACTCAGTTGTCATCTCTGTCACGTTAAATTTTCTTTCAGTATATAAATGAGATGCTAGTTTTCATGTACCACAGAAAGGAAAACAACGTCATTTCCCTTCAAATAAATATATTCCCCAAACTGGGAACTAACACACAAATTCACTGCCCTTGCTTTAAGCAAGTTTATGCAGGCAAAACAGTAATCAATTATTTGAGTCAGTCACATTGCCTCCTAAATTATGGAGCTATAAAAATGAAGACTTTCTTATCTCTTATTTCATTACAGAACACTGAAAGGCATAAATTTCAGCACCCTCTTCTACTCTTTGCAATCCAGAAGCTAGCTGGAAAAAAAAAAAAAAAAAAAAAAAGGAAACCACAAAATGGAAGACCTGTCACTATCAGCATTTTTTTTTCTATTATTTTGATTTAACATTCAAGACCAGCACTGGAGTTTACAAACAGATCAAATTTTGAAAGGTGCCAGATACGTGGCCCTCATGTTGAAATTGCAGCTAAGCGGGACCTCAGTGATAAAGCAGCGTGCAGGGAACAGCACAGGACCATAGGTCTCTTTGAGCAGCCTGCAGAACAGATAATGATACATAGCTGGATATCCTATTAAGGTGCAAGGTTGAGATGAAATAAGGTCCAAGAAAGTAAGTTATCTGCTGAAAAGAATGTAAAATACAATTAGCACTTCAAAACAGTTTTTGTTCCAAATTGTATTAATGACTTCATGAATTCCAGTGGTACTGGAGTGTATCATACCCTGCCTTAAGGGGCTGGTGTTCTGCTCCCTTGAACTCAGAGCTATGTTTTTTCCTGATCAGTCTTACAGTTCATTACTTATATGGGCTTTCATAAAAGATTGAAGAGTTGAGAAATTTAAAATCTAGACACAGTACATAAACCTAACTAGTAACACTTGTTTAGAAAGAACTTGTCCTTTAACAGGAAGGATTTCTTCCTGAGTTGATAACATATTCAAAAGTAATTCTATTTTCATCTACAACACTAAAAATAAATGTTTCAGAACTACAAATGCATTCTCTCCAATTAGCTTACCTAAAATTACTTACACAGTCACACAGTGCATTCTAAATATAAACAAATCTTTGGCCAATACATGGACTATTTGCTCAATTCATTACAAGACATTAAAAAAAAGGTTGTAAAAATGACACCTTTTAGTATTTACAATCACTTCTGAAACAGTCACAAACTAATTCCTCCTAAATCACCACCAGGCTGAACACACTAGAGTTCTTACTGAATGAAAACATTACAAAACATTACTTTGGGAGAGACATGGACAAATTTCTTCAGAGTTGCAGAGACAAACGTATAAATTTTATATATTGGAAATATACATTTAAACAAATAAATCAAAAAACAACACAAAGCACCCTCCTTCAACCAAATGAAAACAAAGAACAGGTTAGCTTAGTTTTAGTCCTTACTCAAAATACCACAAACCAGATACTTTCAGCATCTCCTACTACCTCTGCCTCCTACCACTGCTACAGACCAGTTTTAGTTCTTTATACACTGTGCACCAAGCCACATTTTTGCCAGGTTATGACAGTGAACTAAAAGGCTAAGAGCATTTAACAAAAATAGAACAAAACTTTTTTTTTTAAACCACACACAGGACTCCTAGTAAATTTATGGCAAACATTTTAACTTCAAATACAAAAATCTGAGACTTTTTTCAAGTGAAATTCTGTGAAAAAACTATCAGTTGTTTCATGAAGTGAAACCTGACCATAAGATGTATACATAACCTTACATTCATTAAATATGAGACAAAGTTTTCAAGATCAAATTTCTTTATTCTTAACACCATAGTAGAAAGACACTCAAACGGATGAAAAACGTCAGGACAAAGTTTAAATTTAAGGGGAAAAAAAAAAAAAGAGAAAACAGAGTAGAAAAGGAACATAATGCATAGGATATCAGCAAAGGCAGACAAAATAAACCAGGTGCCACCAGTACCAGTGCAGAACACAGTTCCCCCACAGCACAGTCACTGCTTTCAGCACTCTGCTTCCAGCAGCACAATTAATTCATATTTCCCTTCCCATGCTTAAGCATTAGAACCCAGTAATGCAGCTATAATTAATGTGAGTATAATTGAAACAGGCCAAGTTTCTGGGTTTTAACTAGTCTTAACTAGATTTAATGCAGACTTGGACTAAAGAGATAATAAGACTTCTCCCGTTTGCATAATTAATGTGGATTAAATTAAAAGGACTATCTCTTCCTAGAGACCTTGTTTTTCCCCCCCGTGATAGAACTCTGGCTTTACTGAGCATCTATGGCTCAGAAAGATTTTATCTGCCTTTACTTTCTAAAATATTCACCAGTAAGAGGACGACGCAGCTGTTAAACCCAACAACTATAATTAGGCAGAACTTGTAAATTCTTCTCCCAACTCCAGAAAGTGCATACTGCTTAATTGTTACAGCATTTGAGATTAGGAGCCAAGTTGCTGGATGCATTATGCTCTCACAGCCCTACCCAGTTCCCTATAATCACAACACTCCAATGTGTGCACTACTCACGCCATATGATCCTCAATCTCTAAAACAGAATTAATCAGCAATTAAGAGGAGGGCATAACTTGCCCTACAGCTGGATAACACACCTGTTACTAAGTGGGACTGTTTAAAAATCAATTACAACCATACCAGAGATTGTTTCAATAGTGTAATCAGCAGCCCAAACAACACAGCTGTGCAAAAAATATAACTACTATTCTAAAGCCTAAATGAAGGGCCCAGACACCATAAATTACACCTTACTCGAAACACTGGGTTTGCTTCTGACAGTTTTCCTTCAGACGGGAAAACATTATGTCCTCACTAACTCAGCAAACTCACAACTCATCCAAGTCACTGAATACCTGGGGTTTTAACAAAGCATACCTCATTCTCCTGCTCAGCCCTCCTGCTTAAACAAGGCAGTCACACATTTTTCCGCTCAAGTTACTACACCCGCGCAACTCCAGACCCAAGCAGAGGGTTTTCCTTTGCAGCCGCCCGGCAGCCTGGGCAACCCTCGGTAGCATGGGTTCAGGAGCTCCCCCGGGGACCAGGACAGACCCGTGTGCTTGGGTGACTCGGAGCGAACGAGCGGTGCTGGGCACCTGCAGGCGCCGATACCGGCGAGGCTGAACGGCACCGCTCCTCCTGGGCTCCCTCCGTCCCCACAGCGGGTGAACAGAGGCGGCGACAGTGGCGGGGGCGGGGGCCAGGGCTGGGCTGGGCTGGGCTGGGTTGGGTTGGGCTGGGCTGGGTTGGGTTGGGTTGGGCTGGGCTGGGCTGGGCTCGGCAGAGGGCTGGCCTCGCCAGGGCCGACCCGGCCCGGCTCCCCGCCCTCACCGCCTCCGGCAGGAACACCCCACGCGACGGTTAAACGGCCGTTAACGGACGACGCAGCGCCTCCAGGAGCCGCGAGGACGCACGAGCAGCCCGCCCCCAGACGTCACAGCTGAGGAGCCAACCAGCGCCGGCACGAGACTGCCCTCAGCCGCCATGCTGGTGGCGGGCGGAACTTACCCTGGAGTGGTGGCGGAGGGCGGGGCAGGGGTGAAGGGTCGCGGGTTCCGCCGAGGCAAGATGGTGGCGCCGGCGGCGCTCCGCGTGGTGCGATGCGGCGGTGGCGGCCGCCTCTGCGGTGCCCGACCCGTCTTCTCCGCCGATGCCAAGTAAGTGGGGCCGGGGCCGGGGCTTCCGTCCCTGGCGGGGGCCTCCTGAGCGCAGCAGCGGGGGCGGCCGCCGCTCTCCGGGGGGTACCCGGGCCGCCTCTGCCGCGGGCGGCGGGTAACGGGCAGCGGCTTCTTCCCCGCAGGTACCTGCTCTGCGCCTCCGGAGACTTCGTGAAGATGTACAGCCTGGGCACCGGGGAGACGCTGCGGCTCATGGGCGGGCACGCCGACCTGGTCACCGGCGTCCAGCTCAACCCCCGCAACCACATGCAGGTTCGGGGGGGACGGTCTGCGCGGGGGTGCCGGGGTGTCCCTGTCCCCGGGCGGGCGGGGGTTGGAGAACGAGCTGGGAGCGACTGCAGCGTGCTGGAGTTAACGTCTGGATGAAATCTGCCTGGAAGGGTGAACCTGGTGGCTGTTTTCTACAAGTAAAACTTGTGAAACGTCATGTGGATTGCAATTGTTGAACGGAACGGCGGCAAAATGGAAGTATCAGCAAAACTTCCTTTTTTTTTAATTGTTAAAGCGGGGAAAGAAGCATGTAAGAAATCAACATTTACAGTGGTCGGTGTTTGTCCCTCTCTGCTGATACAGATTTGACTAAATCCCTTTAACTTGCCGGGTCCCTAATTCTCTGTCTGCTGGCCGCCTGCCTTCACTGCTGCTCCTGTCCTGGCTCGTAGCTCACTTGGGGATTTTTGGGTGTCTATACATAAACAAGAATTATTTGCCAAGATGGACCATGTTTGCGCAAAATCTGGTGCAAATGTTAATAGGTGTTCGCATAACGGATATCTGTGCGTACTCTGTTAGTCTCAAGTGATCAGACACAAATACATGTTGTTTCTTTCACGCTTCATGAAAATGTATATTTTGAACAGGAATAGTAGTGTTGTCTTTCCATTTCTTTGAAGGCAGCACAGAGCTGGTTTGTGTCCTGTATTCTTGATGATTCAGCCACTCAAAATTGCAATTCCATTGATCAATCCTTCACCTTTTAAGCTGTGATTTTATGTAGAACCTGGCTTTGATATATTTAACTCATTTGTTTTTGTTGGTGTTTTTTTTCTTCAGCTCTATTCTTCCTCTCTTGATGGCAGGATTAAGCTGTGGGACTTTATGGATGGGATTCCCATTAAAGTATGTTGAGTTATTTCTGTTGAGCGCACGTCAAAATTATTATTGACCTATTGATAGCAGAATAAGGATTTCTGCAGCTGTTACTACAAATGGGCACAAATCAGTCTAAGATCCGTTGTTCTGCCCCTAACACAGCTTGAAAACTGTTTGTTTCTGGCAGTAATAGAACGTGGCAATTGATGTGTGTGTCACTGCAGAAATCCCTGATGATGCAGAATCTTTTTGGGGAAAAAGATGGGATATGTACTGATGCATCGACTGTGCTACGTGCTGCAGTTCAGTGTCTGGTGTAGCTCTTGGGGTTGTGATATGCCAAGAGGAATTGATACGATGGCTTGAAAATGTGGGCTGGTAACTGTCTTCTTGCTCCCCTTTTCTGCGAAATAGAGGCACTGTCCTCTAAGTGGGCCTTCTGCTTTTTGTTAGGGGTAAGGTACTTTCAGGTTTTTTAAAAAATGTGATGTCTCATATTTTATTAGTACTGTTTTAACATCTGCATTAGTCCTTGATAGGATAAAGGTCTTTTTATTTGTCTTAGAATTGAGAATTTTAATTAATACATCCAGGTTTCTTTAAACCATGTGTGTTTTCCTTCTTGTAAAAACTTAGCGTTATTCACTGTTGAAAACCATACACACAAGTGTAATAATTGCCGACCGCCTTCTCTTTTTTTCTTCAGACTTTCACTGTAGGATCCAGACTTCTGGCACTGTACGCACTTGCTAGCTGTGAGGACTCAGTGTTTGTTATAATTCCCAAGAGTGGTGAAAGAGGTACAGTTTGATTTGCATCATCCTTTTTATCTAAGTTATTCTGTGTCTAAGCTACTGCCACGTCAGTGGACAATATGCTGCAAGAATGTGCTTTAATTTATTAGTTTTAAAAATACTTCTTAAATCCTACATCAGATGTCTGCAGTCCTGCTTTTTTTCTGTTTTCATTCTATGACATCTATTTTTTTACTATATCTCTGGAAGAGCGTCTGTCTTCACTTTCAAAGCATAGGCTGCATGTATCTGATGTTGTAAATGCAGCAAAGCTTTAAGCAGTGCTTGCCACAATACAGAGTATGCTACAGTATTTAAGACTACTCTTCTACCCTAAGCAGTATTAACATAAATAGACTTGCCCTATTTAACAGTGTGCCTAGATACTTTTTCCTAGAATTTTGCTGAAATACGCACAAATATAGCTCAATCTTACTCTTATTATATTGCTACAAACGTCACTTCAGAGCAAGAGCAAATATTATACAACTTTGCTTGGTTTCTGCTTACTGTTGCGCTGGTATCTGCTATCTAGTCCTCAGTCTTCAGTACTATTATTTGAATCAAAATATCTGAAAGAATTATTTTTGAAAGGTATTACAAACATTTTCAAACTTATAAAAAATATTGGAAGGTACTAATGTGTTAGTTTAAAGGTAGAAGAGGTCTAAATCTCCTTTGTAAGGGGTGCACATAAACTTGTTTGTAAAAGCGTTTTGATAACTGATTTATTTTTGGTCAGATACATTCCAGCTGGTCTCGGTTAAACTGACAAAAGCAGCAGGCCAAGATATAGAAGCCAAAGACTTGTCAGTGGTTTTGGATGGTGTGGATGTGTCACCGAAGTGTATCGCATTTGGCAGAGAGGTATATTCACCTTTTAGGGTTTTTTCTTCTGTTGGGTGTTGCTTGGGGTGGTTTTTCTCTCACATGAACTCTGTGCTCCTTATGCTTTTATACAAGCACAGAAGCACTGAAATAAAACTGAAGTTAAATGAATCTGTGTAAGAGCTATGCTTTCTTTGACTAAAAAAACCCAACCAAACAAAAAAACCCCACCCACCACTTGTAATAGGAAAATATTTACTTAACATTAGCTTATATGTTATCTCCAATTTTTAAGTACTTTGTAGTGAAACATGTTTTGTTGTTGGTTTTTTTTTCACATGTAAGAACACAATCTGTATGTCCTAAATTGTCGTTTTACTTTATCAGGGTGAATATGTGGTATCAGTGAAGGACGCTAATCTCCAGGTTTATTTTTTTAAACGGAAACAGTTGAACCGGTAAGATTGAAAATGTCAGGTATCGATTCAGTCCGATATATCATAAATATTTGTTAACTGGTGATGTACGCATACGTTATTTTATATTTGTCAGCAACCATTTGTTTTTATGCTGGAGGGGTGTAAGCAGTATATAAGCAGCTTCCTGTAAAGGCAGAACAGGAGGTGCGGCAGTGGCATCAGTAGCTTCTTTTTTCAGCTCAGTCATGTGTTTTTTTCAGGTAAATACTTAGGCTGATGCTGGACTGAAACAAGTGACATAGTGTGGTCAGAGTCAAAACGGGCAGAGGGAGGAAGAGGGGGTGAAAGAGAGAGAGAGAAAGAAGGAAAAATCTTGCAGTTTGACTGAAGGCAAAGAACTAATGAAAAAAGAAAAATAAGTCTGTCTCTATTTTTTGGAGGGTGCATGTAACTATAATATCTTGGAGATGTTTATTTCTGCTAGTCAGAATTCTTTTTATGTGCATTAGCTGATCCTCTTGAAGCTTTGTTTAAAACAAACAAACAAACCAACCCCCAAACAATTGATATAATTAAAGTTACATTCTTAACTCTTGAAGGTTTTCTGTAAGTGCGATGAAGACCAAAGGTGGAAACCATTACTTCACTTGTGTGGTGTGCCATCCTACAGAAGATTGCATTGCAACTGGCCATGCTGATGGAAGGATCCGTCTCTGGTATGTATGTTTTGATTCAGCCGTGTGACCACAGGAATTAAGTGAAACCTGAGCAAAGCAAACTAAATCGTCCTGAGCGTTGCCGTTTTCAGAAGTCATAATGAGCAAAGAACATCAAGCCCTGTGAAGCTGCAGGACTGACGCTGCCTTCAGGGTACAGCTTAGTGTCAAATGGGAAAATGCTCTGTTGTTGATGTTGTGCTTAAAGAACTGTTCTGTTCCCATATAGGAGAAATTTCCACCACAAGAGAGAGTATACGTTTTCCACACTGCACTGGCATCATGATATTGTCTTGGATCTAGCTTTTTCTATGGAAGGTGAGTCAGAAAAAAAAAACCAACAACCAAACCATAATACACCAAAAAACAACAACAAAACCCAACAAACCAAACAAATTTTAAAAACCCACCACCAAAAACCTTTCAAAGTTGAAGAATTGTAGTGGTGAGGGAAAAAATCAATAGGAAGTTTGGTTTTGCCCACTTATTAACCAATCAATATCTATAATTTTAAATATGCCTAGGAAGGATCTAAAATAAAAATGGAAACTGTTGTTATTTTTTTATATAATTTGATTGCCATTCATAATGTCAAATATCTGCCTTCTGTGGTAGAATGTAAAATCTAACCCCTCCTTTTACCTCTTTCCCCACTCCCACTGCCCTTCATCACTAAAACTGATGAGTTTTTGCCAGAGTCTTATTTGGATCCAAAGAAAACAAGCCAGTCTTGTCTGAGCTCAAACCTGGTGGCAAAAATACAGTTAACTTTTATCTGAATTGTGTGATCTGAACCATTCTCCTTAGGATATTTCTTACTGCAAAGTACTTCTGATAAATAGAGAACAATTGAGCTATATTCTAACACAAATACTGAGCCAATTCAGAAAGTAATGGGTTCGACTGCTCCCAAAGCATGTCTATGTGTGTTGCCCAGGCTAGATATGAGGAATAATTGCTTTGACGTGACAGTTTAAGAAAGTTTTCTGAGAAAACTATGTTTGTCTGTCATTGTAAACATGTATACTGACGATATTTTCCTAAGCAAAACTTATAACTGTATTTTTATTACTGGAAAAGGAACCAGCTTGCTGAGCGGCGGAGTTGAATCTGTCCTAGTTCTGTGGCAAAACCTGTCAGACCGTCAGAAGGATTTCCTTCCTCGCCTGGGATCTGCGATTGAGTACATCTCCGTGTCACCTGAGGGAACGCTCTGCTGTACCTTGCATACAGACAACAGTAAGCCAGAACATATTTTATCACTTAATGCAGAATGGGATGCAGATCTGTATGAGCTTGTTCGTGTCCAATGAATTAACTTGATACTACATAAAAGTTCAGTATTGATCTGAAAGAACAGACGCGTGAAGTGATCTTTTCTCTTTCTTTGAATTTGCTTGGTGACTGCTGTAACTTGGCTTTTCCCCTTGATGTAGGGGATAAATTGAGAAAAAGATATCTTTGTAGGATGAAGTACAGTTGGTTGAGGTCCCTTCCCCACTGTGAGATGTGGTTACTTTGCAGAAGCCTTTTGCAAGACTTTATCTGCTTTTCCTTTCAGGAATTACGATAATCAACAGCAACCTAAGACTTTCCAAAAGTATTCAAGGGCTAGTCAAAAGTAAGTGCCACAAAATATGTCTTCCATTTAGAGGGCAGAATGTGTCACTTCCCATCTTGGGTCATTTCTCATCTGATTTTTGTTTCCAGGTAGAGATGTCAAGACTGGTCTAGTGGTTGATCCTAGAACCAAAGCTTTGGTGCTGAATGGAGAGCCTGGCCACTTGCAGTTCTATTGTCTCCAAAGTGACCAGCAGCTGTTCAGTGTAAGTTGGATGGGCTTGTACTAAAACTCTTCACTTATTCAATCAAGTAGGTTACGCATCAGAAGTTATTTGAAGACTTAATGTGGCAAAGAGGGGAAGAAAGCCAGCAGCTATACCACAAGAATGGATTTCAAGCTGAGATGTTTTTAGCTTTATTGCAAACTTCTTTTACTTGTTAGGCATAGCTAAATGTTGATAGTTGAATAAATACTTCAAAAGTGTGCTGCTCCTGTTAAGTGTCAAAAATTTCTAGGTAAAAGCCCTCTGAAATATCTTTTTTATTTTTCCCCCCTTCTTTCCTACATTTACCATTATCGTGGGATGTATATGCCTTAATTATGCTTTCCCCACTTTTTTTATGCCACAGCCCAGTCGGTTCTAATCGGTGCTTTCAGAACATCCTTTTTCCGTGGTTTTATGAATGACATCTCTAAATCTACACTTGAATTTTGAAATGTAATTTTGACCTTATCGTTTTGCAGCTGGATATTGTGCAACGAGAATATATTCATCAGGCAGGTTTAAAACAAGTCGACTTGGTAAAAGTTGCATTTAGTGCCCAAGGCAAGTGGTTAGCAACAGTAGAAGAGCGAGAAGAAGTAACTGACCCTGAGTTACAGTTGAAGCTGTGGTTCTATGATGAAGAAACACAAAGGTAATGATAATAGAGCTGGCCTGCCAGGTGTCAAAATCCAAAGTATCACACAAGTATCTACACAGGCTTTGTCTTGCAAAGGCAGAGTTTTCCCAGATCGACTAATAAAATTCTAGGGAAGACCCTAGGGAGAGTTTACTGCGCGTGCTACACACATCTGAAACAACACACAGAGCTGAAGTAAATACAGATTGGAAATAATTGCTCTGAATCTAATTTGCTTATATTAATCAGACAGTCTATTTTAACCATGGGACTTAAATCCACACATTTAAAATCATGGATTTGACGAAATGGTTCTGTAGCTTGTTCAGTTTTCCCACCTCTGTCTAATCCATCATTAATTGACTAGTCCTTTTAGGGTACAGAAGATTATGACTTTATCGTTGGTTTGTTTTTTCTTTTTTTCTTCAGCTAACACACATATCTGGTTCATACACTTACCCTGATTTTTCTTATTTACAAAAAAAAAAATATTATGTTTTACTATAAATTGTTATTTTCTTAAAGAAGAAACAAACCAAAGTAAAGCCAATCTGTGTAGTAGCTACCTGACTGATTTTTCTAAGTACTGGAAAGACTGCTTGGAGTTCAGGTGACATATTTGAGTGATAATCCTTTCTCAGCGCTGGACTAGAGTCTCTCTTGCTATATGGAAGTGATATGGGAAATCCGATCTGTAAATGTGATACCATTTAGATATGTAATCAGACAGAAGTTTCTTTGATTCCTCTTCTCCCTGCCCCTGCCCGAATTGTCTTGAACTGAAATGTTCCCCAGGTTCCAAATAAAATGGCAAGCTTCTGTTTTCTTTTCCTATAGCTTTAAGCTAAATACTAGAATAAATACGCCCCATGATGACCACATAACAGACATGTGCTTTCGCGACATGGATGAAATGGAAGATGACTCTCTGATACTGGTAACAACTGGCAGAGACTGTGTTTTTAAAGTCTGGGTGATGGTAGAAGACACCGATCCAGAGAGTAAGTACTGTCAAAACGTCACTTACTTGCCACCTTGTAACGTGCCATAGAAACTCTGACCCTAAACTGCATCCTTTCAGAACGAAGCCCTCGAGTCCCATGTATTTACCTATTTGTATTGTGTTCTCCTGAGCATCCTCTGTGATAGAGTTCTGTCCTAGCTTTGCAGTATGATGGATTAATACGGAGGTTCCTGAAATAGTGGGGAGCCTGCTGCAGAAGGGAGTTGTAGCCAGCATTGATTGTTTAAAGGATTGTTTGTGGTAGTGATTTTTCCATGCTGGGAAATGGATTTTTGTCATTCCTCTGGGTAGTCTTTTTATTTGACGCTTCTGCTCAAGGGGGCAGGATGCAGAAATGTGATATTCTCTTTCAGCTGACTTAGTGTAAAATAACAGCACCTTGCCATTCTGCAGCTCCACCACTTCAGAGTTCATTTTTTGAACATCCCTCCTTCCCATTAGATATCTGAATGTCCTAGAATAGATATTTAGGATCCACTTCCAAGATACCAAAGTAACCAAATTTCACCTCTGAAAATGCATGCTTCACTTGTTTCAAACAGAACATCTGAGGGATGTGTATTACATAGCTTGTATTCATTTACTATGATTTATGCATATATTTACTTAATAGCAATTCTGAAAGAGGTTTTTTCTTTTTTTGTTTGTAAATGATTCTAAGCTAAATTCTACCTTAATGAGCATATACTTTGATCCTGAGTACAGAGTGGGATGGGGATGAAATGTAACGGGGTCTGTTTCCTTCAACAAGATAGTTTTGTATCTGCTGACTGGCCTCATCGGAGGTTTTCGTGTGTATTTTTTTGTTTGTTTTTTAAGTGATTATACAGAGTTCTGTTTCATGGTGTGTGTAAAAGTACAAACTAGTGCTGACTTCTTTGGTGTATTTGCTCAGGAGGGCAGGGTAAGAATGCTCAGGTAGAAAGATTCAGTATGCTGCAGGTTCTGTGCAGCAAATATTAACAAACTAAATGTAGTTCATGTGTAGAATACACTGGCATGTTTTTATTTGCAGCAGATCCCTCACTGTGCCTCTAGATGGTGCCAGGCAGTTTACAGTAGTGAATTGTTTCTGGCTTTTTTTACAGGCAGGTCTATTTAATCATCAACTTGTAGCCATTATATAGAGCATATCTTAGCATAGGGTGAGCTTATTTTCCTTTCTTTCCTCATCCTACTCATGTTTCAAAAGCGTGCTGTATGAATTGATTTATACTGGGAAATGTGTGTTATGTGGTAAGTACAGCACTTTGCTTCTCTTTCTTTAATGGTAGTTATCAACAGTGGGGAAAGGTATCCCAGCCGAATGCACTGGCAGGTTAGCCAAGACAAGGAAACACGCTGGTGGGTCACTTGGAGGTCCTCAGACTTTCTGTAAATGAACCAGGAGCTTCTTTGGACTCAAATGCAACCTGTGTTCAAATTTTTAGTAATGCTCATGTTCTTGCTACAGTTTTAAAAGAACAGTATGTTTCAGAACAGTAAATGTTGCATCTACTTCAGTATCTTTTTTCTTTTATCTAACATCTGCCTATTTGAGAGCACAGTTAGTGTAGTCAGCAAAGTAAACATGAATATTGTTACCATGTCAGTCTTAGGAATCACTATTCAAATGCAAAACTGAAGACAAATGGAAAATCTACTATATGCTTCTTGTACAGGACAAATTCTCTATCTTGCTCTTGAGCCTGTTTTGCAGCCATAATACTTGAGTTCTTTCTTCATGTATAGACTTGAATTAACTGGCTCGTTCATTCATTGCAGCGCAGCAAAGCGTGAGCTGGAGCTGTGACTTTGTAGGCAGCTACCACAACTACCAGGCTACTAACTGCTGTTTCTCAGAAGACGGCTCTTTGCTTGCTGTTAGCTTTGAAGGAACTGTCACTGTCTGGGATTCAGTTACTTGGGATCTTAAGTGTACATTTTGCCATCCACCTGGAAAAATAAGGTATGTTTTTCATCTGGCTTTTTGTGTCTTTCTTGAACTCTTGGAACAGAAAGAACCGATTCATAGTTGTCCAAGACCTTGTGTATGTTCGTATAAACATGGAATTTAACAGTCTTACGTTCATATGTAGAAAAGACTCTAAAATGGCTTTTAGGTGGTTGGCAGTTTACTGTTAAAAATAAGATCAAGCTTTGCAGTTTCATCATCCTTGCTCATGACTCCTGTACCTCCTGTACTCAAATATCTATCATTGGGCACGCAGTAGTGTGTTAATAGCCCTTCTCGTTTTCCCTGTTAATCTAGGGATGAATCAAAGTACTGGAAAAGTAGAAATGTAGCAAGTTTGTGCTTTATTCATGTATGCATGCATACAAATAGAAATTATATCAGTAAACCATAAAGGTATATTGACCTTATTATCTGTGTTATAAAATATGTATTTTGATCCTTGCTAACCTCTGTTAGAAAACCCGCATTTGCGTGGCAGGCTATCGCAGCACACTGCATTGTGTGCTGTCCTGGGAAAAGACATCCTGAAGGTCTAGATACTGTTCTGTTGTGTAAGGGTAATAAGGAATGGCATAGGTCAATGGCAGAGAGAAAAGCTAAAAGCTCAAAGAATGGACAGCCTTAATATTGAGTGTCCTGGAAGGTGAAATATACAGCAGTTTCTCATCCAGTATAATTTTTGTTATGACAATCTTGGAAAAATAGGGTGACCTCCCTGGTTCATCTACTTAATCTCTGTGCCAGATCTCTGTATCTAAGCAATTGCTGAAACAGGAAGATGCCACAAACCTGCTGTAGCGGCCTCTTTCAGTGCTAAGGTTTTTCTGACTGCTTCTCAGACTTGGTTCGCAGAGATTACTGCAATAACATTGGAGGTTCTTCATATACCCAGTTTCAGGAAACACCTAAAATCAAAAGCAAAACATTGCCTGGTCACAATATTTTAAAGACTGACATAAAGCATCACAGAAAGATACAGAGATTTCTCACTTCCATGTTTTTCTGTGTATGTTTGTAAGTTTTTCTTCTTTGTGATCAAGTCCATTTTGTTTATACTGGTCTTCTAAGATTAGAAATTGAGAAACGTGATTCTCAAACTGTTCTGCAGGAAAATCGTGGGAGGGATGGCAGACAGATCTTCCCTGTATCTATGGGGAAGGCTTCTCTTGATCGCTTGGCACAGTGGCAAGCTTCTCCCAGTCTAGTTGCTCCTTTTGGAGCCCTTACTATATGCTATATTAAAAGGAAATAAATTACTCTCGGACTATATTAAACAACTATTAGTTGCATAACCTCATAGGGCTGTGTTTTAGTATAGAAATTCTGTCCCTTATTAGCTTTTTTGAAAACATTCTATAGCATTAGAAATCAAAAGGCTGTTCTATTATTCTTAAACAAGAGACTGAGAAATTAAAGTGAAAACAAATCACACGCTTCCTTCAATTTGAGCAGCCTATAAGAATAATTTTTTTCGTACTCCTCTTTCTAGTGCTTAGAACAATAGTAGGAATTCTTGAAATACGGAATTTCTTTTCCAGTCCCAACATGAACACTTACTAGCACTTATGGGTTTGTAACTTATTTAATAAGAGCTTAAAATCACTCCTTGAAATCAGAATGTTGTAGGAACATGAAATCCTGTATATTCATGCCACTAGAGGTGATAGCAAAAAGCGAATTTCTCTTGATTTAAATATCAGAACTAAGTCTTACTGGTCTGGTTTGTGCCTTGTGAATCACTACTATAGAGAAACTAAGATGAAATCTGGAAGTCATTCACTTGTTTTGACTTTTTACTTCTGTAGGAACATCTGCTTTGGGAGACTAACATGTTCGAAGTACCTTATTGGTGCCACTGATCATGGCTTTCTGTGTTGCTGGAACCTGCTCAGTTGTGCATGTAAGATCAGCGTAACTGCGTGCTAGAGTAGTAACATTTAACACTTGGATTTACTATGAAACCTTACAATAATTCCAGTCTGATTCCAGATTGATCCACTACAAAATGTCCTGTGAAATGTAGATTTTCATACTTCAGTCAATACAAGTATCCTGGCCAGCGTGCATGTGCTTTGTGTGCATGTGCATAGTAAATTCTAAGTTAGATGATTGATAACACAATAATAGCTAGTATTTCCTGTGTTTGTGTAAAAGTTGATACTATTTGTGTATTGTTATTCATCTGGGAAGAAGGGAAATTGCATGGCTCTTCCAGAGGCCTTGCATGTCATTCCCATTTGTTTGGCGAAGCAGGGGGATAGAGCTGAATGCCGCCTTTTCACGGCTGCCTGTTGCGGTGTTTGCTTTGCAGTGGAATGGAGTGCCTACCTCAACATCTTAGTTCTGCAACCAGATCCCCTCTCAGAACATATTGCTGCTGTCTCGTGGCTCTCAAAAGAGTCCAGCTGTAAGTACAAAGACTTCTTTGACAAGTAGTAAATAGTCAGTGGAATTTAAAAGTGTGAAAGCATAATTTCTAGAAAAGGTTTTCTTAGAATTCAGCCGCGTGAAAGCTGTAAGACAGACGTGAGGCTGTGTTTGCACCTGTGGAAAGCTGAGCAATGTCTTGACAGCAGCAGTCAAGTAAAGCATTTGGTTTCCCATCTTTTCTTCCAACAGATTGTTTGTGGATGTTCTCTGGGTGAAGGTCATGAATGTTCTTGACACTCTCCTGTAAATGCAAAACTGGTTGAACTGTCCAGCTAGAGCTTTGACTATAAATTATTATTACTCTTCCTAGAGCTACTGTTCTACAGGAAAGTTAATTTTCAAGTGTGTTCTCTGGATTGGAATACCGTGAAAAGTACCTCCTATTATGCAGTAAGGTTATCCAATTGTAATTCCTGCAAACTAGTGCTTAAAGGCAATCCTCTCCAGCCTTTGCTGGCTGTGGTACACAAGGCTTTGACAGCTACCCAGGAAAGTAAGAATTTCATGATTTAAAGAGAAGACATTCTTGATTTTGCAGTGTTTGTGTTTAAACCAAATGAACCACGGCCAATCTATATCCAGAGAAACCTCTGTAAAGAAAAGATCCAGCTCGCTGCCTTTGTTCCAAGAGATGAACCTGAAACAGCTGGCTCAGAAAAATACCTTTGGCTAAGAAGATCCCAACTATTTTTTCTTACGGATACACAAGTAAGTAATAGTGATTGGCAGGTGGTTCCTAGGGAAAAAGTATTTTCCTGAATGTGGGTTGATAGGAATTCAGAGTTCTGCTGTAAGAGTTTATTTTTTTTGATTTCAAGGCAGCATAGGCCGTGCTCTGTTCTTTTATCAAAGCTTTCAACCACCAAAGCAGCTTAAGTTCAAACTTGATAACTGTTGGTAGTTTCTGCTGCTGTTTAACTTAACCACCGAGAAGCTGCATTACTGCTGATTATCCAGATGTTTCATATGATATCCAGTTTTCCCTGTAATATGTGGGTGGGTTTTTTGTTTGTTTTCCCAAGCAGTCTGTATAGAGCCTCTCAGTCCATTCCTGCTTCCTTTCAGTTTGTTTATAAAATAAAGAGGAAGAGATGTGTTTGCCTCTTCCACTTGACTGATAAAAGCTTTTGGGCCAGTTGGAAGCTTCTGTGGGCAAGGTCTGGAAATACAGAAAGCAAGTTTCACATGCTGTAACACTGCTACATCTTTCTGCATTCTAGGAGCTAATGACACTTAGCACCAAGTCTCTAGAAGAAAGGCTTACACCGTCAAGCAAACAGGTACCTCTTACAGAATTTCTGACAGATGTACAGAGCAGTTCCAAATTTTTTTGATGTTCAGTTTGTCAGATTCAGATTTCCTTCTGTCATGAAAACACATGCCAGATCTTTAGATGGAGTCATAGGTGCTTAGCTGAAGGGGCAGTAATCTGTATTTGCTTATTTTTTGACAGAATTAATGTTTGTAAAAAACCTTTAAAAAATAAGAACTAGTAAGCTACTCTCTTCTTATTTCCCCTAAACAAAAAAAATTATACTTTTCTAAAGGGATTGAGGTGATACAAATGAAGCAAAAACACTTCATGTTTGAGTAAGCTCATTCCCTATCTTGTTTTCTTTAACACTTGGAACCTTGAGTGTGGCCTGAACTCGCTTTCTGGTGAAGATGAACAGTTGTCAGCCAGTTGTGATGTATCAGTGAGAAGGGATTTCAAAATTGCATTCTAGTATGCACTTCCATGGAGGAGCAGTCTGGGACATTTGATCTTTTAAATTCATGTTGAAGAAGCGTTTCATACCCACTGACCAGAATAAAACAGTAGCGCTTGATTGATTTGGTTGGTTAGATAAAATAGATCAAAGTAGAAGTGTTAATATCTTTCTAATGCAAAATCCAACAGGCATATGGTTATAAGCAATCAGTTGCTTTGGAACGTGGGGGAATAATTCAGTGTTCAGATTAAGGGATTTAGATATAGGAAAATGCCAGAAGGCAATTGCTGTGTTTTCCTTCCAGTTACATAAATAAATCACTCAGCAGATGATACTGCGGTATAAATGATCTCTTAGTTGTAAGTGGAATCTGAAAGCCCAACTTAGTTTTTCTGGCACGTGCACCAACTTCTGTATTTGGAAGTTAATTGGTACATCAACCAACTAAAATCTGGTGTCCTTGAATCCAGACCCTGGAGAGTTTTATTGCCTCTGTGGAGGATTCTCAGGATGCCAAACAGGGAATGGGTACAAAGAGCCATATGACTCAGTTGAGTTAAATTTGAGTGTAGAGTTTTGTCACCTAGGTTGATTTTGAATTTTGGTAACTCAAAATGAGATAGAACTTAGATTTGTGACACTAAAATTCTACTTAAAACTTTCACCTTTTTCAAGCTGGCAGTAGAAGAAAGTCTTCCAGTGACCCCATTTAGCTTGCTATTGGGAAAGCACAGACGTCAGCAGTCACAAGGGGATATAGACCTTGGAAAACTCATTGTTCGTAATAAGCAAGAGCAAGATTCACCTGCTGTCAAAGAGGTGAGAGTAATTACTGTGAGGTATACAAACAAAATCATGACAAACAAAAGCTTTCATAAAGCTTCTCTTGTATCTTTTCAGCTTTTGCACACTCCAGCACATGTTTTGCCATCAGCTTCCTTCCTCTGTCCTATATTTATTAAGTCATTGCTCATCTCCAAAGAGAACAAAAGGTAAGAAAATGGAAGAACTGAAGTTATTTTAAACTATGTACATCTTTGTGTAAAGTGTAAAGGCGGTTTTCCAAAGTTCTTAATTCTTTTATTGACATAAGTTAGTAAAATACTTTATTGTATCAAGTTTTATTTAAGACAACTCAGTTTTTGTGAGATACGTGGACTGGCCATTTCGTCTGTTGGCTCTTTTGTTGCTGTTATGTTTTGCTGCTGTTTGGCATAATGTGTTTGTATGCAAAATTTTGCTTTTGGTACTCAAATGTTCTTTATGAATTTAACTTCATCCCAGGGATTTAATGTTTTTAGTGGTATTTTTTGATAAATGACAGGTTCTCAACTTCATTTGAGGTTATGACGACTTCCTGCATAATTCTTAGTTTTGGTTTCTAGATACCCCAAGAAGAGTAGTCCTTAGATTTAATCTTAAGAGTTTGTTTAGAACTCAAATTTAATTCCTAATTAAGCTACAAAATTATAAGTGTATACTGCGAACACAGTTTGCTAAGCTTGTCTTACAATGCATTAAGCCCAATTTAACGGAGTAGTTTGATAGGTACTTAAAATGTATTGTAGCTTGCTCCTCTGAGATCCATGTATGCTGCTAGAACATTAATGCAGGCAGAGGGATTATGACTGTAGTCTTGTATTAAGAGTTAATATCTTGTCACTTACACTGAAGCCATTTAAATGCATTTTTTATGCAATCTCTTTTTTAAAGTGCTCAATGAAATTCTGCCAAGCCAGAGATGAAAATGTGTCATTGGTATCAGCTGCAATTCTGCATTTGCAAAGACCAGTGAGAGGATGGTTTACCCAGAAAAAAGCACCAGTTCGAGTAGTTTTTGCATGTGCATTATATTCTGTCACAACAGCAGTATAATCAGCTCTGCTCCATTGTGTTGGCCAGTATTGCTGCTTTCTTACTGGATGACCCAAGTAAAAGTCTTTTTGCTACGTAAAGAAAACTCTGGCAAAAATCTAATATAAGGAATATGTAGAAGTTTCCATGTAGTTTCAGGACTGAAGAATTTGGGAGTTCAGTGGCCTATGTAAATATTAGCACAGGTAGAGCTTGTACTTTGACACTGGGAATTGGTTGTAATTACCTATGAGGGCTGTAGGATTGGACTCTTGAAGAATGACAAGAATATATTACTATAGATTAATTTTCTTATTAATGTTAAATCATTTCATTTTCCTTGGCAGTATAATATTAATGTATTAATACATCCTCCACCATTTACATTTTGTGAGTGATAAATAGTTCGTATTTGAACAGATGATGTTTAGGAGACCAGTATTGTTCTGCCATGCAGGTCATTCCTAGTGAGATTCCAAATTTTTATACAACAGACGTTTGAATTAATACAATTAATTACCACATTGTAAATGGTAACTGTTTATAGAATTCTTTGGAAGTGCGCTTTCTACTTCAGCACAGGTTTAACTCTTGAAGTCAGAAGGGAGCAGCCACTTTAAGCACCTCCCCATGTTTAAAAAAAACCAACCAAACCTTTTTCCTTTTAAAGTAACACTCTAGGTATTGTAGCAATTTTTCAGACCAAGTGACCTTTTCCAGATCGGAAAGAGAAGAATAGCCTCCTTGAATATTGTCTCATCTACCAGTGTATCCAATGTTTCTAGTTCTGTAGAAGTGTGAGATTATAACTTTTTACATTATGATGATCTGCCTGTTCTGCCATTATGTATTATATTTGGAGAAATAAAAATATTTTGTTAAGTGTACTTAAAACAGAGGACAGCTATTTGAAAAATGGCTTGTAATTGAGATGGCCAAAGAAGTAGTTTGTAAGTAGCCTGAGATTAAAAAAATAAATAAAATCTAATGTTTACATAGTTATTTGCATGATAATTTACCTCTCTCCTATAGTACGTGATACTATAGTACGTGAAAATACACATTAATTTCATTAATTGAGTTGTTTCTAATTATCTTCCTTTTACAGTGCTGAAGAAGTTGCTGATGAAGTAGAAATGGAAAGTGAAAAAGTGGAGAGTGATTCAGATGAGGAAAGAGATGTTACTGAAATGGAACAAGAAGATACAAGTCCTTCGGAATTATTAGGAGAGATGACATGTAAACTGTCTAAATACCAGGAAAAAGAGCTACGAAAAATAAGAAAAATGGACTACAGCTGGATATCGGCTTTCTAAACAGACATCTTGTGGTTTTAATACTGTAAAGTGAAGCTTTGTGGATTAAATATTCTTAAAAACAAAAAATCTTTCAAGTCCTTTAGCAATAAATTTTAGCAGCCTCTATTCCCGTAAGAAAGGAGAACAGGCGGAAGGGATGAAAATTTTGAAAAGCTGGTTCTCCTCCTAGTTTATTACCTATTCTCTGTGACCTTAGAAAACATTTAACCTGTGGGTTTGGTTGCTTTTTTTCCCCTTGCAAGTGTATTTAAAAGGCTAATATCAAAACAGTTCGCTATCTGCCTTGCGATCAGTTAGCAAAGTGACAGCTGAGCTGCTGAAAATCTCCCCCAGTGAGGCTGGGCCACTGATGCCAAAGCAACAGCAGCAAACAGCTTCAGTTAGTAAGTACTTATTGCAAGATGCGTAGGGGAAATGGGGTTGGTTCTCAGCCGTGCTGTGTGCAGGTAAGTAATGAGTCCCCTCCTCAGACATTCCTCTTGGAACTGTTGAGACATGACAAATGGTTTAATACACCTGACTCTAGAATATAGACATCTACATCTTTGCTGGCGTTCATAGAGTATGGACTTTCTTAGGCATAGGGTATTGATGTGTATCAGAGCATGATGAAACCTTCCAAAATATCAAGAAAACTGCACCATGTAGAGCAGGGGTGTCAAACTCATTTTCACCAGGGGCCACATCAGCCTCGCGGTTGCTTCAAAGGGATGAATATAATTTTAGGAGTGAAACTACTCCTACATTTATACAGTCCTAAAATTACATTCGGCCCTTTGAAGGGAACCGCAAGGCTGATGTGGGCCCCAATGAAAACGAGTTTGACACCCTTGATATAGAGAATGTGTCTGTTTTCCTGCCAGCCAGCTTAGTAGGCCCCTCGTGCATCGGCTGTAGTTTATATATATTACTTAACTATACATATCAGAGCGTGTAGTTAGTTGGAAGTAGTAAATTTGAAAGCCTAAAAGGGAATCCAGTCTCCTATGGTATTACAGTAGGAAATTGTACAGGTGAAAAGCTCAGAAGAAACAAAAGCTTGCTGAAAATACTCAGATTAAAAATGTCAGAAACAGGAATGATAGTTCAGCTCGTCAGTGAAAACCATGTGCTCCCTACTTTGCTACTGCCTCAAAAACAGAGTGGAGGAGCCTCTCCTCCCTCCCCTTTTCTAACACTGTATATTGGAAGGCAATTAGTGGCAACAATTCTTACTTTTTGAGGGAGACGTATCCTACAACAGGCAAAATCACTTCCATCCATGTATAGAAAACGTTGAAATTCACCCATAGGCATCAAAGAAATCAAATTATTTTGCTGGAAGGGTTACTTCTCGCGTTTGAACAGGAACGCAGATGTTTGCAGTAAGCGGTGCTGACCCTTGGCACGCTGGCGGGAGCCACCAGTCACCTCCGCGTGACGCAGGTCACGGGCTGAAGGTTGGAGCGTTGCTGAGAATGTGACACAGCAATGGCTTCACCTGGATATTTGGCAACGACGTACTCGCTGTGGCGGGGCTGCCAGGGTGAAGGTGTGGGGAGAGTGTTCTGCTCTGTTAAGAGGACAAATAAACTTTAAAGCCCATTTTTTAACATGCTTTTAGTCAGGCGGGCTCCATCCCCTGCGAGGATGCGCGTTCTGGAAGGGTCAAACCAAAGCTGATGTCTCATGGTCCACCCAGCTCTGGCAGTGCAGGGCCAGGAACAGTGACAAAATCTCTGCCTGTGGATAAATACACAGATACAGCCCTTCCCTGAACCCATTTTCAATCTGCTGGGCTTGTCCTGCTGACAGCCCAGGACCATGCTGTTAGCAAGACAGTGTGATCTTTGTGTAATTGCCAGGGGCAAGAAGCTTCTAGAAATAAAAAGCCTGATGTGCGTATCTCGATGCAGTAAATGAAGTCACACCTACTAAACAAAAGTACACACTTGGTGCCCCTCTCAAAGCAGATGGAGACAAAGACCAGGTCCTCTACAATACAGCAATTGTTTGTGAACAGCCACAGTGCTGAAAATATCCATTAAAACTAAGTCTACCAACAGGTCTGAATGCTGGCTGAATCCAAATCAAAAATTAATTTAAAACTCATTATTGCAGAAAAGTGGAAAAATTAGTGCACTTTTTTTGGTCTGTAAATTCCTCAATCATATGGGTGTAAAAACATGAATGCAGGGAATATAAACACCCTTCAGTGGAGGTAGCTTTGCATAAAGAACCTTCCTCAGAATCTGTTTCATGACCTGTCCAATGACACTGCATTACATGCCCTTTATATTTTCTTCTAATCAGACATTAATGTGAAAAACATAGAATTTATTGCTACAGTTTCAGACTAAACTGGCTAGGGTTAACTTCATTACTGGGCTGCAAAAGGCTTCTGCAGCTTCTCGTTCAATCAAGTTACGTATTGTGGCTCTTTAAGCTATTTATTACTTATGACTGAGGGACAACGCTTTCTTTAGCATGCATTACTTACATAGGACTAATATTACTATGAATTTTAAGGAAAGTTTTTAATATTTTAGGAATTTTGGTTTGTTGTTTATAGGCCTCGGTATGACAAAAATAATCTTTTAAAACCTGTCAAAGTTTTTCAAAATTTGTTTGCCTGAAAGTTCGTTAATTTTTTTTTTATTTCTCTCTCCCAAATTTACAGGGAGAAGAAGAGGAAAACATAATAGAACTGTCAGAACTACAGCCAGTTTTCTGCTTTTGTATTTTTTTCTCTTTTTATAATAGCTGTTTAGATAACATTCTGGTATAGGTAGCTGGAAAGAAACATCACAGTTCCCCAAATATTATGCAATTTTTATTTCCATCCCTCTTATCTACAGATCTAGAACTGATACAGCCTTTTCAGAACTTTGGACCCGATGGATTTTTTTTTTTTTCCCTAAGTGAAAAGTTTCAACAGAACAAATAGGGTGAATGTGTTAATACTGTAACTGTCAAATCACAGGTTTTGAAAACTCAGAAGTTTTTAAAAGTAGAAAGTACAGGAAAAAAAGATTAGTAAACGATTTTTTTCCCCTCCCTCAAAACATGCACTATGCTAAGAAAGGCACACTGAAAGGTTTTTGTCTTGTTTCCTAAAGAACATCAGACCTTAGCTCTCTGGAAAAACGTGCAAGTTGAGTCGAGAGGTCTGTATGCGCGTCGTTTCAAAAACACTGGCTGCATCAAAGCCTGGTATTGTCTTCTTGTGTCAGCAAGTGCAGCTTTAAAGGTGAGAAGGAAATCTCAAGATTTGTTACTGTGGGTTTCTTTTAAACTTCACATGTTCTTGTGAAAGTACTTTACTGGAAAATAACCAGGTGTGCACAAGGGAGAATTTAGATGCAATTCGGTATCTAAAGATGCAATTTAGTTTTGTATTCAGGTAGTACAGCAGTGTGTTGGGAATCTTCAAGATACAGTTGTTAGAGTTATATTTTCTAACCTTTGTCTTTACTAAATTTGTTTTGTTTTGCACACTAGATTGGATGTACTGGGATAACAAAGAGAGTCCTCACTTTGTAGTTTCATGTGTATGTTTTTACTGCTCAAGCAGGAAATATATTTCTGGTTAGAGTTTTACTACATTTAGTAGGTGCATTCTGACCAACCTTTCAGAAAATGTCTTCTGAAAGATATTGCAATTATAGCAATGAAGACTTCAGAGGGAGGGCTGCACTCATCTGTGCCTGCTTTGGAAAGGTTTCTTTTTAAAAACAGTTGTTTTCTGCTGTTCCTCAATACTTCTTTTTTTTTTAAGCTTGTGTAGCTCAGTGGCCATTAAAGTTCTCCATATTTACTGTGATGCCCTAAGTCAAATCTTAATTTGATCTTTTGGCTTCAGCTTTTTCCTTCTAAAGGCTTCTTTATAAGAATTTTGTTGTTCTTTATCGGAAAGGTTTGGCATAAGAGAACACAGACAAAGCATTTGAACTTGCGATTTCAGTTACAGGATAAATACAACAGGTAATAAGATACCTCTGCAACGTGTAGAAGTCAGTGTTCAATAACTGTAGGGTGCCTCATGCATCATCAGAGGACAGCGATTCTCATGGATGTGGTGACAGCTTTATTTGGGCTGAGGGACAGACCGTGCAAGGGGGGAATTGTGCACATCCAACATTTTCCACTCAGACAAGCAGTCAGATAAACACAAGGACCTGAAAGTTCAGCAGCTATGGAAAGCATTATAAAAAATAAACAGATCAACGAGGCCTTAGGAAATACAGCACAGCAGCAGGATTTGACCGAGATGATGCTTCCCTGTGACACCGCTCAGGTGCTCCTCTAAATACAGAGGAGAGGCAACTGGTCATTTTAACCCACTGGTTCCAGTCAAGCTTAGTTCTGCAGAGACTGAAAAATCACTGCTCTGCACTGGTATTTGGTTATTAGCACACAGCAGTTCCCAACAGTCCCTGGTCCTCAGTGGGCACACTAGAAAGTTGCATTAAAGACTGGTATTACTAAACAGTGGTGGCTATATTCTTTCAGTTGTCCAAAAATAAGGGAAAAAAAAAAAAAAGAACCACAAATCACACAGGGTGTTCTAGCATCACCTGGGTCTTTGTATTTCACATGTATTTTAGCCTAACAACCATCTGGCTGTCTGACCTTGGGGGAGCCTCTTTCAGGTATCTCCATCTGCCAAATCCCACCCTGCAATGAGCCTTTTAAAACATGCAGTGACAGCCAGCGAATAGGACAGGGAAAAACAACAACTTGAAATGTAACTCAGGGAGACTTCAACAGACCTTCCAGTGCACCCCCTTGCCCTGAAGCAGAGTAACTGAGATATACTTATTCCTGACAGATATTCGTCTAATTTCGTAAACCTCTGATAAACATCATGCTATGATCTCTGTAATCTGTTCAATGCTTCTCTATTCTGACAGGCACAGTTTATCCTAATAAAAATAATCTTTCTTCCTGCAAAATTTCTATTCTGTTCGTCCATGTCTGTTTGTAAGCTTCTCTGATAGCAATCTTTAGAAAAAAGTGAAAGCATGCTACTCTGTTTCCTTTAAGCAAAAAATATCATCTCCTTTAACCTTTCATTTTTGCTTTTCTTGCGGCCCTTCGAAGCATCAGAATTATCCTCCAGACCTTCTTTGGGCTAATTGTTTACAAGCCAAATATTGTTTGACTAATTTATTATAATTTCAAGGACAAATATGGTGAGGGCCATTTAATTCTGATGTTTCTGGACAGTCCTAAAGCCCATTCTTTCTCTGTTCTGGCTTGTATCCCTTGTGGATTACCTTCAGTATCTGCCGCAGTCTTTTTTGATGATGGCAGAAGCAAAGGTAGCAATTTATTTATACCTCAGCTACCACTGCAGCGTTACGCAGCAAATGCCAGCTGCAGAATCTCTGCAGGGCGCCTTTCTCTGTGGAGACCCCAGTTGGGATCAAACAGTGCGGGCGTTAGTTTTGGCCTCTGCACAGCATTTCTTTGGGGAGTTAAGTAGTAGGTTATAATTATGTAAACTGGAATTTAGCCAGGGCAGCAGGGTCACTCACCTCCAGGGTTGCAAAAGAAATTTAAATTATACTCTGAACAGCTCTGGATTTTAACTACTTTACTAACATAGGATGTAAAGGGGAGAACTTGTCACAACAGAATATCTTCACAAGAAGAAATCATTATCGGATGGCAGAAATAATTAATTAAATTTGTGTTACCGTAAAGCAGCTCAGCATGAAATCCTGACCCTTCAGAAATCATTGACAAAGCACCCTTTGCCTTTATAGTCCCGGGTCACAAAGATATGTAACCAACAGCAAGATAAATGCTAAATCTTAAAATTCTGCTATAAACAGTGTTCTGAGCGGCGTGTTTGGTTAGAAAATGAATGGAGTCCAAACTACTTAGAAAGAACTTCTTAATATTGTTCATAATACACCAAATGAAGCCCTTTAGGTCAATAACATCATGTGGCTGTAAGGAGGAGTTACCACACAGCTCTGGGAATGTGCACATCAGCAGGTTCTGAGGTCGCAGGTTTCTCAAAGGCTTTGAGCACGTCAGCAGCCACCATGGAAAGCGGCATTCCCACCTTCCATCGCCTCGGCATCCCCTTTGTGGGGAACCGGGCTAGGGGAAAAATGACTTATAAACTAAAGCAGATAATACACAAATAAATAGTTTAAGACGTCCATAGAACTACAGCCAACTTCCACGGAGAACAGGGCAGCATTTTTCATCAAGAGGTTTTTGTATGCTCAGGAGATGAGGTTTTAATGCCTCTTCCTTGTGCTGGGAGAGCCGCAGCCACACCCCGAGCATTCCTGAGAGGCGTTTGTTTGATGTGACACCTGAGACACCTCCGCTCCGACGCAGCGACTCCTGGTTTCCCCGTACAGCCTCTTCCTCCTTTCCCAAACTCATGGGCTAAATAAACAAACTGCAAATAAAGCAGATGCCAGCAGTTCAGTGAATATACTTCTTGCTTCCTACTAGCATGGCATTAAACTGTTGAGAGGGAATCCTTCCGTAGCTTATAAAATGAAACCAGTTAAAGGATTACGAGTTTTTAAACTTGTAATGAAGTATCATTACTGGAACCATGACCTTTGTCCTCTGTTGACCTTCACAGATACAGCTGTGTTGCTAAGAATTAGGCTTATCCTTCAAGAACAGACACTGCAGCCATAAACTCGCCTAATTTCTTCATGAGAGCAGGAACAAAAGAATAGTTTTGAGACAGAAGATGCTACCCAGAAAAGCAAGATTCTTTTTGGCCAGTTTTTCAAAATTACATTCTTATACTGCTAACTCCTTTATTTTAAAATAGAACAGAATTAAAATTATCTCAGCCACAAAGCTGCTTACCAGTTTCTGTTATTGACGCCTCAATTTATGTTTGTTTGCAGTGCTACTTAGTTTATTATATTTTCAGATTTGAGGCTGTGATCAAAGCTTCAGATATCTTGGCTATTTTATTTCCTTTGGCAACCAAAGAAGTTTTCATTTCTTTCTCAAACAGGTAAAACAAGCCAACAAACAAACGAATTCTCCAACATTATCTGAGATGTCATCTCTTTCATTTTTAGCCACCTACTTTACAAATAATAAAGAAGAAGTAACTTGGCACTCTTGTAAAGTTTGTTACTCAAAGGCAACATGCAATTTTCACCAACAAAGTTGGACACTTCTCCAATGAAAGGTTTTGTTCAGGTTAAGTTTCCTCTGTGCTTTGAGCTTCCCTGGGACCTGCTCCAGTCTTCTAAGGAAGAAACACATGGAGAGCAGGGAGATCTTTCACAGTCCTCATGCTTTTCCACTTTGAAAATCAAGCTTAACATAGCAAGAAGTTTAGGGGATTCATTAAAATTACGTTGAAGGTGACTTTTCAGTATGAAAGATAACTTAAAAAAAAAAAAAGACCTGACTTGGAAGAAGAATCAGTGTGGGTTTGTCACCTTCTGCTCTATGTATTGTGGCAGATCAGGAGCACACACTGTCGTGATCACAGCTGTATAGACAAGTGCTTTAGTCTCCTCGTTTTTCACATGAACCAAGAGGGGCTGCAGATCACTCTATTTCCTGTGTCACTTCAGAATCATAGAAGGAAAAGTACTCAAAATATAAGTAAAAAGAAGTGCATATACTCTTAGTACAAAGAAGCTATTTAAACTCTGAAATACCGCCTTCTGAAAAGAGCGCTTTTTCGCTTGGCATACTGCAAATGAGAGCTGGATTTCTAAGAACTATCACATATGCTAGAAAAGGAAAATTTTCATAGTGCTTGCTCCATCCGTCAATACAGTATGTTATTTCTGGACTGCATATTCTGTGAGAAGACTCGGGATACAGTGACAGTTTATCTTTCCTTTTTTTCTTTTCCACTAGCTGATCTCAAGGATTAAATGGAAAGAAAATCTCACATCACTTGCAAAATAGAAAACCACTTCTAAATCAACTGGTTTGGATGAAGCCAGAAAACCACCCTGAATGCAGATCAGTGCAAGTCACCTGGAAGCAATAAATAATCTCTTTCCAGTTAACCAGCAAAGAATGTTCCAAAAACATTTTGACTTTGAATAATGCCTTGTAAGTAGAACTACTTACAAAACAATTAACGATGTTTTGTAAGTGTACAAATAGAGGTTTCCTGCTGCCCTTCTCAGCTCAGTAATAATCCCAGCCATATACATGGTGGAGGCAAAACAATCCAGTAGACCCTGCAGCAATGCTGCAAAGATAGATACTACATATATATTTTGTACAGAACACAACCATGCTTGAGACCTCAACTTAAAGATGGGTACTGGTTCAAATATGGACATTTCAAAAAAAGAGCGCTGCCTATTTACAATAAATAAGAACACCCAGAAGTTCTCAAGCAGTTTTTCAGACTAAATACAAGCGTGTGATGTGTAATATGGAAATCCCACATCCAGAGAAATGTATTTTGAGCATATCTTCCATAAGAATTCTCTAGTGCCAAGCCAGAGACTCCTCTTCACAGGACACTCGTGGCGACTCTCTCCTCTCACCAACCGCTTGTCTCAGTGAACTTTCGGTGCTGTAACCTCTCAGCCAACAGGGTTCAAACTGACCTGAAGGTTCAAAAGTTATCTGAAGGGGAGGGCAGGTGAAGGAGACACACACAGGGAAATTGCAGGAAATTTCCTTTTCCTAATGGAACCAACCTAGAAATCCATTCTCTCCTTTTGTGTAACTCCCGACCAGTCAGTCATGCCAAGTCAAGACCTCGCTGACCTATGGACTTCAAAATATACTCAACAAAAAGAAATCTAACAAGTTCAGTCTAGGTCATAGTTTCTAAGTAAGAATAATTAGGAAAAGCAGAATGAAGGCTTCCTGCAGCTGTGTCAAATGGACTTGAAGAGTTACCTAAATCTTGGAATCACTTTATTACAGTAATTCAGATTAGTATAAAGATGTTTAACCAGGGACAACCCAAAAACTTTATAACTGCAACATAGCAGATCATGCAATAGAAAACAACACTATATAACAGAGGAGGTTTGACTGTGGGCAAGAATTACTACTTTTTTAAGGAAAACTTTGATTGGTGTAAGGCTCTAGGTTCTGTGAATTTGGAGCAAGCCATTAAGAAGATAATTAGAACAACAACAGAGATCAAGATAAATTAAAGTAACCGGACAGCAGATGCTACAGAGCACTCTTACGGAGGAGATCTATGAGACTTCAGGAAATCTGCAGGAAATAACTATCAGGTCTATAATCCTCCAATTGCTAATCACATGAATAAAAATTAAAACAAACAGGGATCTTCAAAAAAAAGGAAGAGCCGTGCACAGAAGTCCAGGGTCTCCAAAGGAAGATACAAACAGCATCTGAGAACTGTTGGGTTTTGTTTGCTGTTTTAATTTCCACCTGTAATCAGGCTCTGGCCACCACGTCTGTGGTGCTGGTAGTCGACGTGCAGTTTGCTCTTGCACCAGCAAAGCCCTGGCAGGAACAGGCAACTTCTGCTGTTTTCAAGGCACAAACGCTTCTCTCATTCACAAGTACTTGCTGATGAAACAAAATGCTGTGGACACAAAGCATTCACAGAGACTTGATACTGGATATCGGTCATGAAATGTAGAACAAGCCATGGTGCATGGTTAATGTGCTAAACATTCATTAACAAGAAAACGGAATTGAGCTGGAGAAGTTGGCTACTTTCATTAAGGAATCTAAAACATATGGTTGTTTTAGACATATTTTTTAAAGGAGGTTCAAGAGTTACTAAGAAACCACTTCTAGACTAATGCAAACATGACTCTGATCTAAATAAAGTTTAAAATATGAACAGCTTAACGGACCTCAAAAAGTAAATCATTTTAATGAGTCATTTGTTATAATGTTTTTCTCCATACAAAAAAAAAAAAAAAATCTGTCCACTTGACAATATGGATTAGGTTAATTTTCTTAACATTTTACTGAAATAATTACTTTAATTGTCATTTTAAGTTTCATAAGAGCTGTAGGCTGATATCTGTAGAATTTAGTAAGAATGAAATCAGCAGGGATCCACAGAAATGATCTCAGAATCTTTAGGTGTTGGTATGTCTCGAGAAATTAGAAGAATAAGGAATTTCATAGTAAACATTCAATTAAAATGATAAATTGAAAAGTCTACCCTTTTATTAGATCCAGTCAACACTAATTATTTCTTAAGTAGAATCTGAGACGTACAAAGAAGCTTTTTTATACCCTGTGTTCATTTTCCAAATTTGATTTGACTATTCTTTAATGAGCTCACACTGCAAGGAAACAAAGGTGAACTAACCCATTGTGCCAAGTTTGCTAATCTTATATTTGCTGCTTGCTCATACTATCAAAAAGGTCAGGCGTTTCATGTTCATAAAGCAAAATTAGCATAAAGAAAATTATATTTAAAGAAAGAAAAACTAGAATTTTAGATATCTTCAGAAAAACTTGAACAATTGGGAAATGCTGAAATGCCCTGTGGGAAGATGTTCTTGAGAGAGACTCCAAAGAGATGGGTATTTCTGGTGCTATTTTCTGTCCAGCAACAGTGAAATAGGGCTATACTGTGTGTATTTCAGCTCAGAGGGGTTGAAAGGCACAGGCAGATATTATGTTAGTCAAAGTCTTTTCCAGGAAAAAAGGTTCCCATTGCTGCTTCTGCCTTGGCGAAGCCTGCCTTGCGCTACGGGGGTGGCTGCTGCTGAAATACAGCCCAGACGTCGCTGGGGCAAAGCGGGGTTTGTGCTGACACAGGCGAGGATGAGAGTCAAAAGCACTGAAATATGTTGGGGTTTTATGCTCAAGGCCTGTAAGGCCAAATACCTATTGCAGGTACGGCACAGAGGGGACTCTGAATGTATTTGTGCATTTTGCTGTCACACTGATGGAGACAAGATCCATCTTAAAAGCAATTACTCGAAGCTCAGTTTTATTCATTTTATGGCTTCAAGGGTAGGTTACAAACTAGAAGGCAACAACATTAGGAAAAAACTTAGCCGAAACCCGAGCCAATTTCCCATCCACTTCCCCCTGCTCCAATTTGGAGAGCAAGAATATTTATCATTTGGAAGTATGGGCTTTCAAGAAATAAGGTTTGTGAACCCAATGTGTCTCATTTGCTCACTGTGCGAATCCCTCATGAGAGGAGTAAAACCCAAATAAACGTATGAAAGAGCTGTGTTTGCATTTAAACATTCATTGATTAAGTAATGAGTAATCTCAAAAGTAGTTTAGAAAGTTCATAGCATACTTCAAATATTTGTAGACTATTAGAATTTAACTGATTTAATTATTTACATGATCTTTTATTACAATAATATCTGGAAACAAGGAGGGGAAGGTGCACCACAGTTGTACATTGAAGCATAATGGACCGAAATAAAGATGAAATGTGGGTTAAATACTTCGAAGAGTTTTCTTGACAGTAAATCTTGCTTCAGCCTCAGGTTTCCAGAGGACACCGTTCAGTTACACTTCTGCTCTTCCCAGAGGAGAGGAAAAATATTGCAGAAGTAACCTGACAGCTGTGGCTCTGCCTTACTCCACCTCCTGCAAATCTGCAGCTACACCCAATAGATGCATGTGGGCAGATGTCAGTATTTACAGCACATTCTCTTTGGAGAAACATGACAAGTCCTAACTGATAACTTCAAGAAGGTTTGCAGACACTGTCTGGAGCCTCAAGAATGGTTGGGAGGGAAGCACAACACCTGTTACTAATATATACTAACATTGTCCCATGGCTATGCTCAACTGGAGAAAGTGAAAGGATGAAAAGTAGAGCACATTTTAGACATGCATAGTACATCTTTAAAGGAATTTGACATATCAATGGTATATTCCACAGAACAAGAATTTCTTACCCTGTCCTTTATCAAGTGTCATTCCTGGGATGTCAGATATCACTGCTTAGAGAGATTTTACTAACCACTTGTTTCATTGAACTCTTTCAATGGCATACATCGTTGCACTCTGAAAACAACTTGTCATTTTGAAAGAGGAAATGAATTATAAAACAACTAGTCCTAAAAGTTGCATCTAATTTTCTGAACATCTTAGCCAAAAGAATTTACTAGGAAACTGCCTTCTATTTATTTACCTTACATTTTATGCCTATGATTAGTTTAGATTCTTATAATACTTGAGCCACTTATTTCTGTCATTATTCTGTGGAAATCATAATTAACACAAAAGGATCCTTTAAGCACTCCATCAATACAATACAGGGCACTGTTCCATAGCAAAGAATCTGTTTCCTTGCAGTATCTTGCCTTGTCTGTAGCATAAGCAATATCAACTCACAGCTATGTGCTAACAAGAGAAATCAGGGAACTCTCTGCAATGCACCATTATGGCCAGAAACTCCTGAGCTATTTGCAGGGAACTCAAAACCATGTGTCTCAATAATCAATACCATATTTCTGGATTGCTTGTTTATTTGCTGAATAAGTTCCCCTGCTCTCTAGAAAATAAAGCAGGTAATCGGAACCAGATGATATACACAGAACATTTATGATTTGTTTGGTTTTATTTTTCTATAACTCTGGAGGAGATACTATTATGTGAAAGAATAAAAATAAAGCAATTATAATCAATCCCTGCTGTGCAGGGAAGGCCCAGGAGTAGACTGAGCGACACTGCTAATTAACTAAATCTAATCAGGGAAACTCTTCACTTTGCCAGACATTTAAAGTTGCTCTTACAATACTAGATGCAGTTCTGCTGTGTTGTTTTTCACCAGTCCAAATAAGATCTAAATCTTTCTCAGTCTTTCTCTGTTCAGAATTTCAGTATCATAGAAGTTACAACTAAGAGACCAAGTCCTTCCACATGAGCTAGAGCACATAAAGTTAGACTAGTCAATTGGGACAGTTCAGTTGTATTAGAAATGACTTGCATACACATTTGCAAAAATCAAAGACTTCTAGAGCCATTCAGAGAGTGGGAAATGGAGGCAGGAGGCAGAAATTTCATGTCAAGGAGGTAGGCACTGCGCATTCTTAATGAGCTGCTGGTTTTCCACCACCACAGAAGCTGAAGAGGTTCCAAAAGATAAAGCATACGCTACCGGTCTATTAAGTTTAATGACATTTTTTTATCTCCTCAAAGACCTGAGTTCCTAGATCTACCAAAAAAAAAAAAAAAGCTTACTTGTGCATACATCCATGTTCAAGATTACAAGCAAACCCCATTGAAGCCCATGAGGTCCATCGGAGGGAAAAGCTGGGCAGACAGCACCCTTTCGCTAAGCGAAAGTCTCAACTGAACAAACATATCCATGATCTTTCTTGGTTCATGTCTGTACTGTATAATAACAATTCAAGATAATCAGGCATGTAATTCTATTATTATATTTGTACTTTGTATCTTTGTATTTCCTAAGGTTGCGTGGCTTAAAAGAATTTACAGCTTTGAAATAACAGTGCATATCTATAGACGCTTTTTCACATTTTCCATTATAAATACACCTATCTCTATGCACATGGAACAAATCCTGGTGTGGCAACGTCTAGAGCTGGTTCTCAGAGTTGTGAAAACTGAGATTACCTCATGTCCTGGGCTGCGCTGTCTCCAAATAACACGCACATTATCACAGAATCACAGAATCACAGAATGTCAGGGATTGGAAGGGACCTCGAAAGATCATCTAGTCCAATCCCCCTGCCAGGGCAGGAACACCTAGGTGAGGTTACACAGGAAGGCGTCCAGGCGGGTTTTGAATGTCTCCAGAGAAGGAGAATCCACAACCTCCCTGGGCAGCCTGTTCCAGTGTTCCGTCACCCTCACTGAGAAGAAGTTTCTTCTCAAATTTAAGTGGAACCTCTTGTGTTCCAGCTTGAACCCATTACCCCTTGTCTTACTGTTGGTTGTCACCGAGAAGAGCCTGGCTCCATCCTCGTGGCACCCACCCTTTATATATTTATAAACATTGATGAGGTCACCCCTCAGTCTCCTCTTCTCCAAGCTAAAGAGACCCAGCTCCCTCAGCCTTTCCTCATAAGGGAGATGCTCCACTCCCTTCAGCATCTTTGTGGCCCTAAACACATTATCTAACACACTCACTCAGCACAAGTGGTTATCTACTGCTGTCGTTCCTAAACATGGAGCCTAGGCCTGTAAATGCAGTGGGAGACACATTTAATTGTAAGAGAAGGCTCATACCCAGAAATTATATCACGCGCCCATGAACCCAAAAAGTGAGGTTGCCACCAAAAGTCTGAGGACTCCTCCTCCATGGGACTGAAATTCTGTGTAACTTGCTATTAACTTTCTGCATCTTTAGGGAAGCCAGCGCAAGACATCACTAGACAATATTTCAGCAGTCAAAGGATTTGTGAAACACGAGAAGTTATGAATTATTAAAAAAAAAAAAGCCGAAAACCCACACACATACACATCAACCCTCTCTGAAAAGTCTCAATTTGTGCCAGGAAGTCACTGCACAATTTGAGGTTTCTCTACTAGAAAAGTTAAAGATCCTGCTGAGAAACTTGTTTCACGTATCATACTGTTGAAAAGCTTTTAAACCTACAGTTTTTTAAGAAAGATGGTGGAAAAAATGATTCTGTATTTATGTAAAGAGTTAGGGATACATGTCGTGAAAGAGGCATCTTGTCCTGGGTGACAAAGGCCTCTTACTGCATGTCCGGTTGGAGGTACCTATATGCAAAAATCAGCAATGCTGCCAAGGACACTGGTGGTGTTTCAATATACACATTGTTCACTTTCACTTCTGGAGAAACTAAAGCAATCCCAGTTTATGGTCACAGACTTGGAAAATATAAAAATAGTGCCAGTATCAAATTACCATGTGAAATTAGACAGTTTTGAGGCCTGAGAGATCCCAAAGATTAAAGCTAAAAGCATGACCCACAACTATTTACGCAACCGAGAATGCTGATCTCACATGGGAAAAATCATATTACTGTGGACAGTTTAAAGCCTACTTTAATATTTTGTAGTTTTTAATTTGTCACACATGGGTTGTAAATTCCTATTTTTCCATGTGAAATAGTTTTTCTTTTATTAAATCAAAGCTGAAAACCACACTAAACTTTCCCAAAATATATTTTGGGAAATCCCAAGAATATATTGTCCAAAATAAAATCATGTGATTTAAGGGTCATTTTTATTTTTTAAATGTTACTTCGGAAACGTCTGGTCATTGAACCCGTCACAAGTCGCAGCATTTCTCTCCTGCTCCCAGTACCTAGAGCGATGAGAGAGCTGACACAGCAAATATGCTGCGGCTTGGCTGGTTTACAAAAGCGGATCTTTCACGCTCAGCCATCTCCAGAGCTGTGCGGAGAAAGGGCACTTTGACTAACCACAAAAAACAAAACAACTATTGAGTAATGCACCGTCTTCATTTTAGCGCTCTCGTTGTGTCCGGTTTTTAACATGTTTTGCAGCTTTGCCTTCAAGTTTTCATACACTGTTTACTTATTCGAGGCATTCTGCCAGAGAATGAACCACCCAGTAGATAAAGGGAACTGTTTCTGCAGTTTCATTGGAATCTGTTCCCACAAAGACCTCCAGGGCCACAGAAAGGACCAAAGCAAGGAACAGAAACAAACCCTTCACCATGTAGTTCCCACAGAGCACACCTTGTGCTGTGTGGCTTTGTTCCACTGAAGCATCTCATAGACTGTTTCAAAGCACAACTTCTGTTCTAGACAAAATTTGTCTTTAGAAAAGAACAATAAAATATCTGAGATGGAAAAAGCATGAAGTATGCTTCTCACCGAGTGCTTTTATTTTCAGTTTGTGATCTATGGCTAACTATATGACTGAAGGAAAAATATACCATTTTTCCTATTAAAAAATATGCCTAAACAAAGGATTTTATACCATATTTGAATTCCAAAGAGGAAAGACATTCAGAGATCAGCAACTTACACACCTCTTTTCATACTGACAAACTGCAACTTAGATTAATCACAAAAGTAGCTTTAGAGTCTTTGGGGCTAATATGAAACAGGAAAAGTATTTCCTTCCTCTAGTTCCTGAGAGCCGACTTCCTTCAGGAGACCAAACATAGCTCATACGGCTGGGCATGGAAGCAGCTCTCCTGTCCTCAGCCACACCACGTAGCCATCCCAACAGAAAATACACTGTGGACAAGAAAAGCAAAAAAAAAGAACTGCAAAGGACAAGGGAGTGATGACTTCCATTAGGCTCTAGCTGCCTGAAACTATTTTAATTTTCTAATTTCTCTGACCCTTACTACGCAAATTAGCCCCCAGACCAAGAAAGCCACTGGGGAGTTTGACATGTGGGAGAACGGGACTGTGCACCAGGGTTCATGGAGTTGATGTTATTCCCCTCGGCTCTGACTCCAGCGAGTCTGGCAGTCTGAAGAAATCAGCCAGTCTGAAGGCGGGCAGAGGTGTCTGAGGGCAACTGAAGAGATCAGAAGAAAGCACAGTGTCGAAATGGGACTCCTTAGACACTTCATTTTTATTTCTCTTTCTGAGACTCCTCTCTTGGGCTAGCCTGAAAAGAAAAGCATCACGCTGAAGAATAGAAGGTCTATAAGTAAAAAAAGAAAACACGGAGGTTTAAAATAAAAATACGAATAGCAATGTTAACAGCACTGCGTAACAAGGAGACAGACACTAAGAAGAGATATGGAGTTGTTACTCTTGACTAGGATTGTCTGAGATGGAGGTTTGGAGCTGAGGTTTCCCTGTTCTGAGAAGAGCCTTTGCCCATCTAAGCCACACGATCAGAAGACAAAGATATTAATATCCCCGACAGCGTACATCTCTGCTGGTGCTGCTACCAGCATAACAGTGGCCTGGAAAGCAAAACACTTTTGCTAGCTCTGCTCCTGAGCACAAGGAACTAGAGTGTGAAAGAAAACAATTTTTGTCATAGTTTTGTTCTTGAACTCAGCCAGGACCTAACCCCATTTAAAAAACTTCAAGCCTAAAGAGTGTTTTAATAAAGGGCTATAATAGAGGTAAATATAATGCTGAAAAGCACCTACATTCATCTACTTCCCCAGGGAGGCAAATAGCTTCTTGAGAGAACTACATAGTGGCTCAGTGGATAGTTTAGTGTGAATGCACTAGAAAATCAAAGCCATTTTAACCTTTCAAGGAAACAGAAACAACGTTCAGTTCACACAAGTTTTGAACTGAGTGTGAATTTCAAAAGCAAAATGTCCACAACTGGTTTTCTGCAGGAACAGCAGTTTTCACAGCCAGAATTAAAAGTCCCGCAGCACAGGACGGTCACAGCACCGCGGTGGCAAATGCTGGACACAGTTACACCAAGTGGCCACAGACGAGGCTTTGAGCTGTTCTGCATGAAGGTTGTAATAATGCTACTAATATTAATAGTTAATACTGAACTCTTATTTTGGGGATGAAATAAATTGCCAAATACTTGGATAAAAAAGAACCAAGGTTATCACGGAATGTCTATGTTCAATGGTTGCCTATATTGATAGACTATAAAAGTACAATATGCAGAACATGTAGATTTTTATAGTATGAATAATCCCATTTCTGGTTTTAATTTATTTTTTCCAAGTATTTTAGTTGCATCATAACTGTGATGTTAAACAGCCAGTTGTTCAGACAGCAGTTTAATCCATTAAGCACAAGGCAACAGGCCTGTTTTGTTTTTTAAACTCTTACCCATGGGAACAATGCAAGCAGCAACAAGAGTGTGACCCTGAGGGACAAAATTATATAGGACTAGATCGCCCAGATACTTAAAACTGAAATACTTGGAGATATATCTGACTATAATCACACTACAATCACACAGCGAATAAGGTGTGGAGATGACTGCTTTTTTAAATCTTTGCAAAAGTAGAAGTAATTAGTAATAATTAGCAGCAAACCATATTTTCTTTCTGGCAAGCAGCTGGATTATTAATGTTCATAAAGCATACCAAGATCTATCAATAGAAAGTGTACCAGGAGCGGAAAACACATCACCACCCGTGTGTGATACAGACCTGCATTAATTTTACTCCTTTGAAGCCTAACTGGAATTAAGGACTACCTACAACTTTGATGTAAAGCAAATAATTTTTCTGTTCAAAACACAAGCCGGTTTTGTGCTTTGAAGATGCATGGAAGTACAGAGCGGGAAGTCACAAGTGATTTCCCTGGGAAACATATGACTCTGCAGCACTCCTCAGACATCTACTCCTGGGTCTTCTGATTACCTTGTGAAAGGATGTGAAACCCCAGAAGTATTATTTCTTGTATATTTTCACATGTCGTGAGTACAATGAATGCGATTGCTCCCAGGAGGGGAAAAATAAATAAATAAATAAATAAATAAATCACCAAGCATGCTTATTGCTAGAATCAGAATTCAACTAAACTCAGGGTCTGATCTATTAAAATAGACTACAGCTAAAGTTTCCTTTTTGAAGAAACTTCCCCTTCTGAATTTTTTTTTTCACATTTAGAGTTTGATAGTATATATATGCTTACATGAGGATGTGCCACTATGCATGGTGCACATATTATGTGTTTGGTACTAAATAGCAAAAGGTGATAGGGCACCACCTGTTTTCCCTTGAACACCTGTTTTCCCTCTCCACCAGAGAGAACCACCAAAACACAGCTGAGAAACCCGCTTTCCCTGTTTGTGGAGGCCCAAGTATTTTCAGGACTTATAAAAAAATTGCATTTCTGATGATGTAGGAAATAAACTGAATGAAAAATAACTTTCATTCACGAAAAGACAGAAACAACACCTGAGTGACTAACTTTAGCAGATAACATGTAAGAAAACGTATTCTTGAAGCTCTATAGCCAGATAGACAATACGCTTTTCCATACTTTACTGGATTTTATCCTATTCTAGTTAAGTTTTCACCATGCCTCTCTCAAGGTAGCTGAATATCTTTGCAGCGCCTTCCTGCTCAATAGCTCTTAGCACTACACAGCCATTTCGGAGCTGCTGCCCAGCATCCCTGCATTTCTGGCAAGTGTCTGTATGATGTGACAACATTTGGCCCATAATACCAATTCTATAAAAACACTAAATAAAATGTCATTTGAGAATCCCTTCTTATACTGGCATCTGAAATTACTTGAAATTAATATTATACATATATTTATAATTCAAAATATTGACCTTCAGTGTTAAGCTTGTATTTTCTTTTTTTTTTTTAGTCTAGCCTGCCTTTGGAAAAAATAAAGTAACTTCTGAGTGTAAACAGGAGCTAGAGGTTCATTCCAGACCATATGCAAGGTGACAGAGCACATCAGCTCTTTTCAAGGAAAAAATAAAGATCATGTGAGGAATGTGCCAACTTTCCATAGATAACCAATAGACAGCGATCTGACTTCCTAATTGCATTTCTGTTTTTCCAAGGGCAGAGGAAAGAGAAGAGCTTCAAGGAAATGAAACTCCTCAATTACAAGTCTCAGCATGATTACATCTGCTGTATCTGTGCTGAGAAACATGACTTTTTCTTTTTAAGTAGAGTAATAATAGTAAATACTCTAACAAGCGATCCTGAGGTATGGGGTACAACATGAATTTTCTGGTTCACATAGACGTAACATTTTAGCACAACGTTTCTTGCCCATCAGTGGCTGCATGGAAGACATATAGTTCATGGCTCATTGTGTAACTCATAGTATTAAATTAAGTATAGGCTTGGTACACTGCAGATGGTGTTATACGTCTTTTTAATATGTATAGAAACATTTTCCTGTATCCTGCATTTCTCTTTAAGGAAGTATTTCCACTATTTTGTCAATAGGTTAGTATTTGAAGGCTAACAAAATATATTGAAGACTACTGATTTTCCATCAAAAGTAGCTTAGAAATTTCCAGTAATAGCTACACACTGTGTTTGGAGATGTAGTGCTCCAGGGAGGGTGGAGGGGAAAACGGTGAATGTGTGGACAGGAGCTCGGAGTAATTTCTTAATGAACCCTTTTGAAGTGCTGCCACTTCAGCAGAAGCTCAGGGGAGGATCAAGCTCAAGCCAGGATATCAAGCTAAAGATGAACAGCGGGTCTCAATGATAGAGTAACCTTCCAAGTTGGTTGACTGCTAGTTCATAGAGAATCTTTGTATTCACTCTGTTAGAGAATAGGACAGCCGAAATGACAGAATCACAGAATGGTTGGGGTTGGAAGGGACCTCTGGAGATCATCCAGTCCAACCCACCTGCTAAAGCAGGTTCACCAGAGCAGATCGCACAGGAAGGTGTCCAGGCGGGTTTGAATGTCTCCAGAGAAGGAGACTCCACAACCTCTCTGGGCAGCCTGTTCCAGGGCTCTGGCACCTTCGAAGTAAAGAAGTTTCTCCTCATATTCATATGGAACCTCCTGTGCTTCAGTCTGTGCTCGTTGCCCCTCCTATTGTGGGGCAGCACTAAAAAGAGTCTGGTCTGCCTTGTTGGTAGCTGTGAAGCAGAAGTTTCCCAGAATCTAAAAATTTATCATTGCTTTTCTACAATGGGTGATGAAAAACAATGTGTTCTCAAAGCATGAGATTCTTCTAGAGTGTTGGTTATTGCAGGTTTTTTTTTTCTTGCATCCACTCCAACAGCTCAGGCAGTCAACAAAACCAAGGCTGTTTTGCAAAACTTCTATGCATATTTTTCACTTGTAGGCTCTCAAACTGTGTAGCTTTCCTGGCTTCTGTTTAACTCAGGAAACAGAACCAATAATGAGCACTATTGCAGGAAAAGAGAGAAATAATTGAGTTAGAGTGCCATTAAGTTCATAAAGCTTAAATAATTCTAGTGATTGCTCCCCATCATTCCTTGTATGTGAAGCCTAACTTGAAAGAGAAACTTGAACTTGAATTCAGGTTTGTGATTTAATGCAACTGAATTTTTATATATTGGTATTATAGCAATTAACTTGTCTTAGTAGACAGCACACATTTCCTGATCCTGTGAGTAGAATTTCTGCTCATGACAGTACCAAGAATCAAAGTCTGCAGTTGGAAAACTGGACTGTTATTCTGT
This sequence comes from Caloenas nicobarica, assembly GCF_036013445.1. Classification (NCBI taxonomy): domain Eukaryota; kingdom Metazoa; phylum Chordata; class Aves; order Columbiformes; family Columbidae; genus Caloenas; species Caloenas nicobarica. The sequence goes on along the minus strand of NC_088250.1, from coordinate 14,864,811 downwards.
GATCAGCTGTAATTCTCATTCTGATAATACCTTACTTGTAAGACAAGCAATACTTTTAGTTCCTTCTCACTCCTAAAGGAGTCCATGCCGAGAATATATTTGTGTAAAGTGCTTGCTGCAATAGTTTAAAATTAAAGTTCACTTGAAAAGTAAAGGTTTAGGCCTCAAATCAATAGCCTTATGTGGTGTGTAGCATCCAACCTTTATGTTTATATCCTTCTCATTCTAATAATAAACATTTTCAGGATCTGAAAGATGAGTGGTAAAGGTGATCTTGTTTTATCTTGTAAGTGATGGAAAGTACTGTGCAGATTTCTGTTTTCACTAAACAGTGTTATCCAGGTGATGTGATTTCAGAGCCTACCTTCAAAGGGTGTTTGCTTTTCCAGGCATACAGAACCACCCACATGTACAGTTTGATAACATGATGTTTTACACAGAAGAATAAAGCTAAGGCACATAAAAGCAAGTCATATCTCTGTCCAGAGCAAAATGTGTGTTAGTAAGGGACTTTCTTACATGGAGGAGGAAAAAAAGGAGGGAAAAAAGCTCCAACCAAAATCCCACACACGAAAAGAAAAGGCTGTCACCACCTAGGAATTTCATGAGCACCTTTGCTAAAAGAATCTAAAATACATGCAAGATACTGTAAAATTGTTACCTTTACTGGTGCTCTGGTTTGTCACATATTTCTGTTTAACAGAAGCATCTTTTTGAAGTGTTTGGAACTTCCAATCAAGTTTCAGTTGTTTAAGAATTTCTCAAAGAATGAACACAGCAGTTTCAAGAGTCAATTTTAGGGTTTGGTTTGTTTTCCACCCCATGTGTCCCCCCCCAAAAAAAAAACCCCAAACAACACACAACAAAAGAACAACAACAAAAAACCAACCAAAAAAACCCCAAACAAACAGATATCATGTCAAACACCATCTGTCAGCCTCTCAGAGACTAAAATAGGGACACATACAAACCAGCCATGGCAAGGCTCCAGCCGTGGTAGGAGGAAAGTTTTGGTGTGCCTGCCAAGAATCTCAGTGATGGAGAGCAGAGAGCCGAACTTTGCCTTACATAGTGGCTGACAAGCCCAGAGGTCTGTAAGGATTTCATATTTTCATTTGGCTTTACTTGCTTACAAAAGTGTAAACTCTGTGGGAATCCATTAAGAAAGAAAAAAAGCTTTCATACTGTGTTAAACCAGTAGCTGCAGGTCAGCTTTTGCTATGGTATCCAGCTACTACAGATCTCTTTTTAAAGTCCCTTCTCATAAACACTTTTTTCCTCCCTTATATTGACTGATGGGAGGTTTTATTCATCTCTTGACCTAAAGGGCCCTGCTTTGCCAGAAATAGCCCAGAAAAACTCACATGACATGCCTCGCATTTGCATTTCACTGCCAAAGTGCTTCAACTTGCCTGTGAACAGCTGAGTGAACAGAGGAGCCCCAAAACCTTCAACAGCTATATTCTTAAGTTACCTTTGCCAAAGATAAACTGATTTATTCCTGGAGAGGTTTTCTTTTCTTAAATCTTTGGTTTGTTGCTATTCTGGTGCCTTAGTGAGATGGGACATTCACTCTTACGATTTCATTTTCATATATCTTGTACCCCCCAAAATACAAATCAACAGGCTGGGACTACAGCATTAAGGAAGTTTTGGTGTGAATTTGGTTTAAAAAAAATCACAGAACAGCTTCAACCAAAATAAATATATTTTCCTCTTCGCTTGAAAAAAAAAGTAAGTTGTTTGGGGTTTGACATTTAAAAACATTTTGATGCTCTACTTTGCAGAGTTTTTTGTTTCAAAAATGTTGCTTTTTAAGTCATGCTTGGGATAAGGCGCAGTATTTTGGCTTTCCCAAAATATGTTTTGGAGTGTGTGTTCTTTTGTTGTTAATTTTTTTGTTGTTTTTGCCAAGAACATTCAAGTGTTTGAGGCTGAGTGAGATCCATGGTGTTTTTTCCTTCACAAGAAATGTCTTTTTCCCAGTTCAGTCACTGAACCAATATCTAGTTTTACTGCCCAGATGGAAACTTTGCTTTAATTCTAGATGATGGACTGAATCTGCAAAGGCATTTAGGTGCCTAACTCTCATATGAACAACAAGAATCACTAAATTCCACTGATAGCTGCGCTGATTATTCTTCCCTTTCTCAGTGAGCACTATGCTATCAGGTTGGATTCTTTCCACCTCTCATTCCCTGCCCCTCCCCGCAAAGGAAATGCCATGAAATTCTTTTCCAGAGGAAGATGTTTGATTTCACGGGTGCTGGAAGTTGCCCTTTCCGATCCCACTGATCTTCATGCCGCACAGAATGAGAACGGGTCACTTCTGTGTGGAGCGAGATGGCAGGGCAGCAGGGATAGGGGAGCTGTGCAAAGCGTTCCTGTCTGAATAAAGAAAGGGGATTTATAAACTGCTGAAGTGTCCATCACATGAGTTTTGTTTCCTTTTTAGTTCTAATGAAGATCTTTATGGCAGAGGCAGCAAGAACGTTGCTTGTTGCTCACGATGCTGTATTTCTGCTATACAGAATGAATGTTCAAGATGTGCCAGTTACAGTAATGCAGATGAAACAAGAGCATCTCGCACACATCCCGTATTTTAACATAGCTAAATCCTACCTTTTCGTTATACTTATGTTCACACATACACTGGCAATTCAAATTTCCAGTCTTATAGCTGACCTCTGATCACTTTTGTCTGTATATCATTACTGTCAATGTCAAATGAAAAACTGCAACCAGAACCCCAATCCAGGAAATACAGACAAGTTGATTCCCCTGTACTAGTACTCTTGAGAAGACTGTTAATCCTCCTACCTGTGTGCAAAGTGACATAGAAATGGTGTGGTACAGTACAATACAATATAACCCTGCTCTGGTTATATTCTATGGGTTTCAGGTCTCTTTAGTTCAAACTTAATTTTCTGACAAGAATTAAAGTATGTTAAAGAATGCCATAGATGGTTATAGTCAATGGGAATACCCTTAGCAATCACTGTATTCATTTGGCTGAGTCCTCTCACTATACTGTATGACCCAATGTGCTCCCATACTTATTAATGAGTGATACATTAATAAATTTACCATATAATCACAGATAAAGTAAGAGAACAAAACTGTCAGTAAGAAACACGTGATAGCAAGTCTTAAAATATCCTGGGATAGGTTTAAACTACTTGCTGGCTAAGAAACTGCTGAATCATACCCTTAGGCTCATACCGAAAATAGTGTTTCATCTGGCAAAGCACTTACAAGCTGTTCCCTGTTTCCCTGTTGTTGAAAACCAGCTGAACAGCTGCTGAGCACAAAGGATGAAACAGCATTCTCCTAACTTTTCTGCTTTCTTGAGAGAAAGAGAATAGCAAATATGTTTTCTCCTACAGGAGTTCTACCTTTCACACCATTTGCTCTTAACAGAACAAGAAAATACCCCAAACGTTTTCAAAGCATTCTGTGAGCTTTCTGAGTTTGAGACACCTTAGTAGAAACTTTACTTGCCTTTTTACCAACACAGCACTAATGGGCAGCAGGTATCAGTCATCTCACAGTTGTAGTCCTCTCTGGTGAGACTGTGATGTTCTCAGTATGTGGTGTGTAGGTTATTTCTTAGACCCAAGAGAGAAAAGAGCCTTTCTTGATCATTTAAAGAAGACTGAATTATATGGGGAAAGTGGTTCTCGCTGAGGTCCTGGAAGAGGTGACTGGTTAATGCCCTTAAAGGAGAGAGAGGTTTTAAAAAGTTGATTGCAAAAGCTCCAGCTGGAGTTAATTATGTTCTCTAACAGGCTTTGTAATGACTGCGTTTCCCAGCCTTTGACAACCCATAGGCAGAAGGAGAGACAAGAGGCCTTCTGAGTTTCTCTGGGCACCTCGTTACCTCCTGCCTTATTCCTTCTGCCCTGGCGTGACGGGGCCCTGGACTGAAGTCCTGGGTTTATCAGCAGAAAGGGTGCCGTGCAGGCTGCTGCCGTGCACTTGGCAAAGTCCGTCTAAGGTGGCTGGGCACCCCTCTGCCAGCAGCACAACTTTCACCCTGTTTCCAGCCTGTGTGCTGGGCCTCTTGCTTTGGATCTGATGCCCCGGGGCTGCTGGTGGCCTCACCCTGGGAGCGATAGCCCTGCAAAGGGAGAGGTCATGCAGAGCAGCCCCTCCAGCAGAGCTGCCAGCCCACGGGCACTGGGAAAGCATGCAGAGAAGAAAGAAGAAAGAAGAAATATTCTTGCAGTTTTCTCCGCTCAATCTGAGACTGGTACTTCCCACCCCTCTGGCTGACTTGACCTCTCCACAGTGGCTGACTGTCATCCGTGTAATATCTGACCATCTAAAACACATCGGTGTCTTTTAAAAGAACAGAAAGTATATTATCCTTTTAAAAATCTGCCCTGTAACCTTTATACAAGAGTTTGGGTATCATGTAAAGAAACATTCTCATGCGCTTTTTATGTATGCACTTACGGGTAAGAAAAATGTCTGTGGTGACACAGCCGCTTGAAGTTGCAGCTCTTGCATTTTGTCTGTAACTTACATAAAACTATGTCATTTTTCTTGCAAATAAGATCCATCTTTGAAAATAATCTCCAGGCAGGAAGTGTGGGCAGCCCAGCTTTCCAGTCTCTGCAGAGGGCAGTTTACTCAGAAAGCAGAGCTTGGTATTTCCAGGGTTTCCTTTATAGAACTTTAAATTGTGGTAGGTTGGACACATGAGGTCCGTTGAAGAGACATGCTGAGTTAATACGCCAGTTTAGCAAAGCTGCCTGACACAGTCCATCTGCCATATCCACACTGCACAGGGGGTTATAGGTACTTTGTGCTATAGGTACTTTGTGCTATGCAGAATGAACCCTCAACACAGTTACCTTTGTGATACGTATTTCTCATAAGTCCATGAGTAATTCACTGAACTCTTTGGCATAGCTATAATTAGGTAATTCTTCTCGGTCTCTGCCCAATAGGTTAGTCTTTTTCCTGAAATCCACAAACATGTTTTGCTTCTTGGTCCTACTTCTTTAGATTTCAACAGCAAATGACTGAGTCTATCAGAGGCCAGAAATGGCAGTCTCCTGCACTCATCAAGCCCAAGACATGAATGACGTGTATTAATTAACCTTCAGTAGGTCTCATTAGGATGGCACAGAACCGTCTCGCTCTAGATGACTTCAGAGGCAGGACTAAGATCTAGAGGTGGTTTCCTGCAGTGTGGCAAGTGATGCTTCAGGGTAAGGGACCAGGGACGTCCACTGAATAAACTGAAGGTCTGACAGGTGCAGGGATTTAAATAATGGCTAGAAAAGCGGTAACCACGTGAAACCAATGAATCTCATTCTGCAGTAGCTGTGTGTCCTCTGTCACGCTCCTGGTGGGCTGCCGTACTTCCCGCTTTCTTAATGTTTTATACATCCAGACTGAGCTCACCAGTATATAGACACTGGACAAATGTTCATTTACAGAAACCACTGTCTCCCATGCCCCTCTTGCTATCAGCCACACTTTGCTGCTCTTTGAAACCTAGTCAGAGCTGTCTTTTCCATTTCTGACCAATATTTGTACTTAAGGCTTCCAGAATTGGTTTCCTTTCCCTGTCCCATTGTTTTGTGATCATGGCTAAACTTGTGGTATAATTTATTTAGCATGATGTAAGATAAGAATTGCTGACTCATCCTCAAGCACATCTAATAATGCCTTGTATCACTTCCTCAGGATGGTCTTGTGAAACTGGTCTTTCCCTTTTGGTTTGAACAGTATTATTCGTAGATGTAAGCAGAGTTAGCTGAATAAAAATGCATCGTAGGAATTGCAGTCAATACTACTGAGCTGAGCTATTCCTACCTATTTCATTGCTTCAACTTTTACTCAGTAACAGTTTTCACAGGCAACAATAGATAATGACTAAATAGTTTTTAATGTATCTAATAAGAAGCAGGATAACATACTGATAGCCTTTGAGATTGAAGTGTTAACAAGGAGGATTAGGACTGTAATTTTTTGCTAATGATTCTGTCTTTTAATGAAGAGAATTAGAAGACCAAAATGGTCATAGAAAAATCAGTCTCTGAATATATATCTTTATTAATCTAGTACCACATTTGCTTGTCCTTTCCAAAGGTGAAGGTTCTTGGAATTTACAATAGCAGTGCATGGAGGTCTGCACAGAATGATCTCAAGTAATGCTGAGGTATGACCCCAAGTAATGCTGCACATATTCAGTGAACTACAAAAACGAAAGTTGCTGCTGCCTTGATCATCTTGTTTGGCATTAGGCTACAAATAAGAGAAAACCAGCCCCTATCCTGAACACACAGGTGCAACTCCCATGGGTTGGAGCTCCATGGATGTGGACGTACGTGGCCAGGGTTGAGGAGAATGCTGATCTGTACTTCAATACCTTTATCACATTTAAGAGGACTTAACATTGCCAGAAAGTGCTGCTGTTATTTATATGATCTTCTAGCACTTCTGTTTCCGTGCTCTGACACTCATCTGACCTATGTCCTCTGTGGCCGAATGGGGAATGCCAACTAAACAGCAGATGGGAAAGAACTACAAAATCAGTCTGAAGTCACAGCTTTCTGCTGAACATCCAGCTGTCAGCCTTGGTCTCTTCTATTTGCTCTGTTCCATTTAGATGAGACAACATTTAGATTTTACCACAGCTAAGCAGATAAAACTAAACAATACGTTCCTCTATAGCCCTAAGCTTGAACTGGTAACCTATGTTAATAACACAAGTAAATAAGTCAAGTTAGCATTTTGTTACTCAAAATCTAGTCTCAGCAAAGCAGAAATGGATACAAATTCATTATTTGTGGAGGGAGGACACACCTAACTGTTCATCTTAAGAAAAACTATATCTCTGTTATTGTCTAGTCAGGCTGTGTGCCTTTGCTGTGAGTCCAAAGATGAGACATCTTCAGGCCTGATTCCTCTATTCACTGAATTCATCTATTCAGAGAATCTGCTCCTCCTGACGTCCACATAGTAACACAAAATTAAAGAAACAGAGGAAACAGACAGTGAGAGAACAGTGTCTTTTCCCTCTGTTGGCTAAGAATGAGGCTAATGACACAGATTCAGGGGAAGGAATGAAAGGTGATGAGACATACCTTTTGTAGATGTTGTGGATTTTGCACTGAGGCAAGTGGTACCTGCCCGCTTCAGGCACTAACTAGAGCGAGCAAGACGGTAGACAACAAAAGAGCCAAAGCATAACTCTACTTCTTTGACAACCAAAAATCCCTGAAAAGGCTCTGCTGAGACAGTAAAGGCAGTAGAAAGGCTGGGAAGTTAAAGGTCCTTGAAGTGTGCATGACAAAAATGGCTGTTGCTTTATAATAAGATAAACATTCTGCCTTAAAAATAAGTCAATAAAGGCTTCCTGACACATATAAAGTTACTGGTATTTCAGATGGGGAAGAAACTTTTCAAAAGACATTCAGAAGCCTTTCTTGTACAAAACTCTTCTCCCCAGACAAACATTTATTTTTTATTTTACATTCCTTCCATGGGCATATAGTACTTCTAGTGCTATTCTGTGTGTTTCTCTCCAGGAACTGGTTGTATTCCAAACACCCTTCAGTGTGCAGGGGCTGCAGGGGAGTTCGCTCCCGATAGCATCCGCTCAGTCCACTAACACCTTGAGATTACGCTGCTGAAATTTGCGGTGGATTTCTGCAAAGCAGCTCCATCCACTCAAAACCTCTTGAAAGCAAGCGTTGCACAGGTGAAGTTGTCTGTGCTCAGACATCCACCAGGGAAGCTCTGCAGCTCAGAGGTTTAGTATTTCTTTGGTTCCTGGCTGTGCCACAATTTGCACCTTTTGGACATGGCTGAACAAAGCCAAGGTCAGTACAGGGTAACATGGAATAGTATATTGCAGCCAAGGAAAAAAAAAAAAACAACAAACAAACAGACAAAACAAAAAAAAACCATAAAACACACACACACAAAAAACCCCCACCAAACCAAACCCAAACAAAAAAACCTGCAACTAAAATCTCCTAAAGTTTCAAGTACGTAATTTTTATTCCTCTGAAACTTTTGTCAAACTGTCCCAAAGAATGGATTCTTCATTTTGTTATCTTTAGAAGATAAATGGACTGCAGCACACTTCATCCAGTAAACAGTAACTTTGACTGGCCTTACTCGGGTAGCAGCTGAGCAAATATAATATTTCTAACATAGACAACTCCTCCTCCCTCTTTCTCAGCTGGACAGACCACATATTTTTTACAGCTCCCTGAGAGTTCTTATGTCTAATGTGGTCAGCCAGGGGAAGGAAGCTTCCAGAAATGAAGGAATTCAAACATTGCATTTACCTTGTCAGCAGTCTTAGAACTAAAATGTGCCTTTCCAGGAGCAGCCCCAGCAAACACGTTCCAAGTTGTCCAAGTTAAGGTCTGCAGCTCTTAGTTAAATCAGCAGACTACAGACAGCTAAAAGAGCTCAAAGAAGCACACTCTAAGAATTTGTATACATGGAATGCAGGCAGGGTCTGCACAGGAATATTACACGTGAGCATTGTGGAAAATGGTTTTGCCAAGTCTGCTTAATGAAAACAGGAATATTTGTACTGTTGGACTAAAATAACTGGAGGAAAAATCTCATGTGTCTAACTGACATGCTAAATAATTCAGAAGACCTTGTTGAGTTAAAGAAGATTCTCTGCTGAAATTATACGATCATTAATCAAGAGGCATCAATTTTGAGTCCTTTAGTTCAAGATAAAATAGCTGAAATGGTTCAAACTGTATTGAAAATGTTAATGTGAAGAATGTGAGTTTTCTTCACTTTAGGTGTCCTACTTATTATAAAAAGGATCCTTAGATGAAAAGGTGCTGAAGCTGCTTTACTTGTACTTTCTAAGCATAAAGAGGATTTTCACACTAACCATTTTGTTCTTTCAACCATTTATTTCAGCTTTCTCTCTTCAGCAGCGCCCCTTTGAAGATCTGCTGTACCATTGCTCTAAGAAATCTGACTGCTAACTGTGGAGTCTCGACAGTACTCAGGGAGAAAAGCTTTCATTCTTATAAAAGATGCCTCAACACTTTAATAATCACGCAAAACAGCTTGTAATAGTGAATTGGAGTATGCTTATAAACTGAAATCAAACAGTAAAACATTAAATGAAAAGATATATTTATTGATGGACAAGCTATCTATTAAACAGATCTCTGGAGAGCAATTAAATGGTCGTTAGATGGTGTGAAAAGCCAGTGTGACCTAGTCTATTCTCTCAGCAGTGATTCTAGAAGAAATAGTGAACTGGAAGAACTCCAGAAATACATTACACACAGCTGGAAAAAAACAGAGCTGGAAAAATGGTAACTGCCCTTGAAGATATTCAGGATTAGAAACTCCCCAACTTCCAGGGTCTCAAGCATGCTGTAATCTGTGTTAATGCTTCTCAAGCAAGTTTACACATTGCTCCGATCCCCTTTTACACAGGCAGGGACTGTTAGCACATCACCTCTCAGTCTCTAAAGGACTCCAATTCTTTCACTCTTGTCTCATTTCCTAGAGCTCTGATTACAACTGTTGCACTCTTCTGGTTTCTCTCTAGTTAGCACTGCTGCTCGAGAAAGACATGAAAGAAAAATGGGATGCACTACTCCATCTTTCCCATTTCTAAAGACAATAGCAGCCTGTACGATTCAATTCACGAATCACATGCTATAGGGCCCCCCCCCCCTTTTTTTTTTTGTTACTTACATTTGGCCTTTGTTGCGCTATAATCTCACCATTCTTTTCTACAAAAACAGATAATTGTTCCTTACCCAGTGTTTGAGCAGTCAGTTGGTCCTGCCTAAATGTAGCACGCCTTGTACTTGTCTACATTGGATTTCATCTTATTTTTTTTCTGGACCATAGACAATGGCAATAGACATACAGTCATATCACAGGCATTAACACATTTTTACCCATTTTTTTGTAAGGACACAGGACTTGTGCAATCACACTATTCTCTGCCACCTCCACCACTTCCTGACAACCAGCTTTCAAACCACTTGGTTAATTCCATCTACATATGATGAAAGAGAAAGGTCTCAAAGATCAAGTGTAACAGTTTTGTGAGAATCAGCAGCTGGGTAGAAGTCTGAAAGTGTTTCCCTCCTCAGAGGGAAAAGCACAAGTCTGGTGTGTGCTGTTTGTCCTGTCAGTCCTGCAGCACTCACAGGCCCATGGAACACAGATCACTCCTGAGGGTCATCTGCTCTGCTGATAAAAGAGAGGGGACACTGCAAGGAGACCTCGTGGAAGAGCCAGGATTACACAAGACGGGGTAGGAGCTACTGTTATGGCAGTTGTGGGTGTGGAGAGACCGAGGACATACAGATATGGAAAAACCATGCTTTGGTAGTTCTGCTGCTCAGGGAAGAACCTCTTTTCAGACTCTGGTATGGTGTCACTGGGAGGCAGGTATCCTGTACATGGCCTTTCCCTGGCTGTAGTGGACAAAGGCTTTCATGTTTTGCCCCTTTTTTTTTGGTCTTGATGTGTTATGCTTAGGTTATTATTGAAGTTCTAACAGCAGTGTCTACTGTACATTGTATTTCCCTTATCTGCCAAAGGAGGAGAACCAGGTTTTCTGAACATAATCAACCTCCCACACATTTACAAAGGATTAAGTACTCTTAGCTCTGCATGTGTGAAAACAGATTACTCCATCACTCTATACCTAGAATACGAGTGGAAAGCACATAGTTGCATGCTTCTCTTGTGACCAAATGCAATAAAGTTTAACCAGAAAGAAATATTGACTTGCACAAGGACAAGCTGAAGTTATTTGAAAAAGCATTATTGAACAGCGTGCACTTTGTCCATGCACTTTGCAAAAGCCTTTATGCAAACATCCTTGTTAGTTTGTTTTTCTGCCCTTTCGAGTTGCAAAATATAGTCTGTCTTACTTAAAGCAGAAGCTAAAGACACAGTCTTACTCCAGGAAAAAAATACTTTTAATCCTACAGTGATTATCAGACCATGCAGTTAACAGCACCCAGAAGCAGGAAGAAGAATGTGAGAGTACAGGGGACAAGATAATAGGGACTACTACTCTAATACTCCCTACTAGCTTCTCTAGTGCTAAGCACTTGAGAAAGACAGAGTACAGCATAATATATTCCTGAAGGACCTGAAAATAGGTCAGTCTTGAAGATAAGAAAGCATTATCATCTCTACAGTGATAGATCTAAAAAAAGCAAAGTCTATTAGTTGCATTCGAGCAGAAATAGTCTTTACCGGTTTGCTTGTAATCTTGTATTGTTTCAAAGTCGTGAAGAGCCTATGACTTGGCATTGACAGTAATATCTGCTAATTTTCAATACTAAAAAGCAGTAGAAATTAACTGAGTCTGGAATTGCCTATTTCTATTACAGAACATTTGGTTTCTTTATGAAGCATTACTGATTAATTGTGATCCTTTGTAGATTAAGAGTTTAAATATATATTTTGAAAACTATTGTGTAGGAGGCTCTGGAAGAAGCCTCTGTCCAGCAGGAAGGAAGTGTACAATGTGAAAATGTTACCTTTGACAGTGATCACCAAGGAAACACTCAGCCAACTTCTGAAGGAAATGAGCTAGCTCTGCTAACCTGTGACATACACACCATATATCTTACAGAAGCAAAGACAGCAGTAACTGTAGTATTTAAAACTACTAGATATGAACCTACTTACTCTTGGAATTTCTAAAAGATAGTTCTCACGAACAAAAACCAAAAATAGTTCAAATTGAAGGGACCGAGTTCAAAAAAGTGTTATTTATTCTCTAAGTGTGCTACACAATACCATTCACAATTCTTTTCTTCCTACCTATAGGGGTGGATCAGCATAATTACATCTTCAAGTCAGTGTTGTAACACTTTAAGTTCGTAAGTGGCAGTGAAGGAGATAAACATTCCTAAAAATGAGAACTGGTAATCTGACTTCAACACTGACATTTTGGTAGGTCCTATTAAGGAGGCACATCCCTTACCCTAACTCTACCAATTCAGATACATATAAAGCCTGTGGTTTTAGCTCACCACATTCTAATTTCCACATGGGAATAAAATTATTAGTAGTTAACAATCGGTTAATTCTTATAGGGAATAACATGGCAATAACATCACAGGGGACAACACAAAGGTATTTTTCTAGGAAAACCTCTAGTTCAAAGAGGAATCTGTTCAGAGAAATCCTAGTGAATGAGCACAGCATCCTTCCAAAGACTGAGTCATCAAGCAAACATCTTAAATACTTGTAACAAGACTGAGTCCTGTACAAAATACTCAATTGAAGTAATTCTCAAGACTATAATCAGAATATTAAAAGTACCACATTTGCACCCACAGGTTGCTGCTACAGAAGGCCATAATCTCAAATTCAATAAAAAGATGACTGCGAATGTAAAATAATTTGCCTTTGTTGCTCAGTACACCAATACACAAAACTGCTATGTCACCAGTGCTGGTCCTGGGCTGAGGTTAAGACCACAACTTCACCTAGTGTGTCTTAAGTTACCACTGTGGATGGAAAATAAAAATCAGGTCACTAAAGACAGAGCTATAAGGTCATTTAAAGGCTTTTACTCCACTTGCTGTTTGCTTCCTCCTCAATGCTATTTGTTTGTGCTTCATGGCAGTTTCCACCCTATCACTACAGAAAACCTTCATCTACAGGATCTATGTTATATTTAACAGACCAAGATGCCCACAAATGAATAATACAGAACAAATGAATTTTTATGCAAATTTATTCATCAGCTTTAACAACAGTAATACATAAATCAATACTATGTCCAGCATAAGGTTGTATAATAAAATACGCTATTCTGGTAAGATTGATTTCTAGTGCGTACATTTTAAGGGCGGTTTTCATCCAAATTGGACACATTTAAAAATAATAAATAAATATAAGGCCAAAAATGCTTACTTAATTGAAGTCCTGCTAAGTAAGACTTCAGGCTCCACATTGCTTCAAAGCACTTATCAGTACAGGTGTCTGCATACATCTTAGACTTACACACACGGGCTGTGCTCAAGCAGCATACATTTTTGGACATCTGACTCAGACCAATGCATACGGGATTTCCAATTTAGATCTCACTCCTCTTAAAGCTAGCATCTACCTTTCTTTTTTTAGGATTGTCTTGCCTTCCAGCTGTGTATCTGCACATACAAACCTCAGCAACACTATGTGTACAAAATACAAAGGTCCAGCCCCCTCTCAATACTACTTTTTTTGGCTTGAGATGCAGACTGCACTATCTAGTGGAACTATTTATGAAACAAATTGTTATTCAACTCAGATAATACTGCATTGCTCTTGGGGGGAAAACACAACCCACACACCACAAAACCAAAACCCAGACTTTGGGAACAGATGAGAACATGGTATGCTCCCAGCTCTATATGTTTTTGGAGCTCTCTAGACTTCAGGAGTATATCCTCTCTGGGATGGCTGATGCTCAGTGCTCCAGCAGGAGGCTTTAGGCACACCAGGTGCTGTAGGCTACAGACAGCCCAGGAGAAGCTGCATTTTCAGCTTTGCTTCCGTGACGACCAGCGAGTCCAATATACAGAGTGGCATTCAGATGTTCAAAGTGCAGAATAGAGGAATTCACTGACATTTGGGATACCTTTGTCTATGTTCAGCAATATTAAAATCTGGTCCCAATTTAGACTAGATACACATAAACATTTGGAAAATCAGAGGTATTTTATTAACTAGTGTACTTATCACAGACTGTGTAGGCTATCCTTTGCGCATATTTGTTCTACGAATCTAGATAAGCTTGTTTTATTGTCATCTTTTAAATTCTGCTGATGGCAAAATTCCCTTTTCCTTAAGAAGTGACACTCAGAATTGAGTCACAAATTTTAAAACTACTCTAATTTACATATTTTGCTTTATTGTATCAAAACAAAGTCCAAAAGCTTGGTCAAAGTATGAACACTTATAAAGCTAGTGAAAACATCCCTGAGAAACTTTCAGTAATATAGCAGTAACGATTAGGTTTGGTCCATTAGAGAAGAAAAATTGTTATATCCAGTTATTGAATACTGAGGGCTACAAGTACACTGGGTGTACATTGTATTTCCATTCATTCACTTTCACTCCTGTTACGAAAATAGTGTGTCTGAGGAAAAAAGCCACTAGAGGTTTTTTACATTCTGTTTAGTTTGGTATACAATATAATCATTACAAATTTTAAGATGAATGGCCTAGACTCACCCCTGGTGTAATGCCTTTAGTGTCAATGGAGTTCACACACATTCCAGGGTTGAAGTCTGGCAACGCAATGACTGTGTGAAGAACAGTACCTAAAATAATAAACTTAAAAGTTATAGAGGGTACTTTTCACAAGTTGCTGATGTATGGTTTTGCATACTACTTATTTTGCAAATAAACATTTAAAAATATTTAATTCTAGAAGTCATATTGTCATGCCATGAGAAAGCTCAGAACACCACCGGGTTCAACACTACTGAGAAAGCCAAGTGCATAGAGTAGTTTGCACAAAAATGCACATATGGTTAATGACTATGGAAATACTCTGTTAGTACACATGCAGGGTAAACAAACAACCAAAAAAACCAAAACCCACAAGAACTTCTTGAAAATCAGAGGGGTATAATCAGTCTTCATTGCTCTGAAGTTGCTTTAGAGGGCCACACAGTCCAACATCTCATCATCTTAGCAGTTACTGTGGAACAAACTAAGTCGAAATTCACATACATGTAAAACAGATAAATGCAAGCAATCCACTTTTTTACTACTTTGCCTGGAATACAAAGTTTTCCAATACATTAGGTTTTAACAAGGTTTCTGAAAACAATAGCATTCAAAATGAACTAAAGCTGCTTGTACTCTGAGGAAAACACTAAGCCCTAGACTTGATCTTTCCGTACTAGTACGCCTGACCTTAACACTTTCTGCTACAAACCTGAGCAGACCTGTCACTTGCAATTAGAAAAGCCATGCTTTATAATGTTATATCAACAGCTTCTGCTAAAATGAGACTATGTTTTACTTTATGAAGTGCATCAAAAGTGTAATACAATATCTTGTACCTAGCACTTGTCTAATTTGTAAGGAAACATGCAAAAAGAGGCGTTTCTGTAAAGTTAAACCAAAACAGATCAAACACTAGAAAGGTATTTTGGGAAAGTATCAGGACTTAAGTGTCTGCTTCAGGAATCCAAGAAAGATGTTCATACCAATTTAAGATAGAGAAGCAGAACTGTTTGTGGTAAGGGAAAACCAGAGAAAAACCCCACAAAACCAAATACTGTATATCAAGTTATCCTGAAGCAACTAAAAAAACCCCTCTTGTTTTGCTCAAAGAGCACAAGAATTGTTCAGAATTCACGAACAAACTGGGTACATAAAACCACTAAACAGTACCACTGTGGGGGTCAGCAACAGAAATTCAACGTTATTTTTGTGATCAAATATTAGATGTACAACTTGCAGGGATCCTTTGAAACTCCAGCTGTCAAGATCCAACTACACTGTCCTCTGCCAAACAGGAAACATTTTTACAGGGTCACTGCAAGATGAATTTTGTCTGTCTCGGGCCAGCTTCTTCAAACAGCTAAATTATGCATTCAACTCTAGAGAAACACCTCAGACAGGGTCACAAAAGGCAGTATGTGTGTTAAACCATTATATTTGTGTAGCAAGTTAGTAAGAGAAGTGGATCCTTTCAGACAGTAGATGTATTACCAGGTGGTGAACTGTCAGAGACTGCTTTGGGATCAGGAGTGCAACAAAGAAAAAGTTGTTTTCCCAAGCTTTTTTGGGCAAATCTGAAGTACATTATGTGGCCCATTGCAACAAAAGACACAGAAATAAGCACCAATAAGCCAAAAGCTTCAGGGTTTGGGGCCAAGATGACCATGATGAAGTGCAGCAAATCAAGAAGATAATTCATGGAGTTCTGGACACCATTTATGATGCCTCTTTCAGATTCTGCCACATTTTCTTGGAGCAACTGTGTGACAGTCAAATCAAAGGACCAAAGGCCTAGGAGAAAAAAAACAGTTATCCATACAACTGGGCTAAGCCTTCATTACTGACACAATTCAATTCATACTTGCAAACACTTCTATCAAAAAATGCACGGAACAAGCTAGCCTCCTGTCAGACTACAATGTATTTCACACTGACAGTCAGGAGCAATTTAATTTCCCTTTACTAGTATTTCCTGAAATAATACATACAGCTTGACACATTAACTTGCCTGCCACATCTTGCTTCAACATGTTTATTAAGTTAACAATGTTTTGCTTGTTTGTTCCTTATTAGAATAGCTGTCTTACAGCTATTTACAGTGTACTGATGCTAGCTACCATCGCTAAGTCTTGCATAAGATGTCTGCAAAAAACAAAAAGTTTTAAACTACATAGAATACATAGTAATTTACAACTGTTTCAGTTGACAGTAGCTTCTATACTGTTTTAGTCTATTAATGATTCAGTTTTGTTTATCTTGCAAACAAACTTAATAGAATCACAGAACAGTTTGGGTTGAAGGGACCTCCAAAGCTCATCCAGTCCAAGCCCTGCCATAAGCAGGGACATCTGCACCCAGATCAGGTTGCTCAGAGCCCCATCCAGCCTGGCCTGGGATGTCTCCAGGGATGGGGCATCCACCACCTCTCTGGGCAACCTGGGCCAGTGTTTCACCATCCTCAGTATCAAAAATGTCTTCTTTCTGCCCAGCCTGAATCTCCCCTCCTTTAGTTGAAAGCCATCACCCCTTGTCCTATTGCAACAGGCCCTGCTAAAAACTTTGTCCCCAGCTTTCTTACAGGCCCCTTTTAAGTATGGAAAGGCCATAACAAGCTCTCCCCAGAGTCTTCTCTTCTCCAGGCCAGACAACCCCAACTCTCTCAGCCTGTCCTCACAGCAGAGCTGTTCCAGCCCTCTGATTATCTTGGTGGCCTCCTCTGGACCCTCTCCAACAGGTCCATGTCTTTCATGCAAGGAATCAAGTGTTTTCTGTCTCCAAAATTCAGCAAAAGCTTCAGAAATTAAGAGTACAGAAATTCCACAGATGAGAATTGCTGTTCTTTACATTACGTATTGGACTGCCACATCTGTTGACAGGTACTAATAGTACACTAACAAGCAACTCCTCAAAAATTAAGCTGTCATCCAAAACAAAGTTTCTGCTCTAAACTCCTTTGTTGGTCACAAGTCTAAAGGTTAGACAATTTAATGAATGGATTAATTTAGTAAAATCTTAAGTTCGAAGGTTTTCAGAGCAGATGTGTTTAGTTCTGTTTCCTATTAACAAATGGTTTTATTTGGTTGACGGAAGATCATTTAGAGATGAGCATTCAAAAAAGTTACATTCCTCTCCAAATCTGGTAACTTTTCTCCTGTTAGTTATATAGGATATACAAGAAATCAGTACTGCCGTCTCCGCACTGGCAATACTATTGCAAGGTCATTTCATTTTTAGGTGAAGGGTTAGAAATGTGATACAACACTTCAACCGTAGCCTCCAATTCTAAACTCAGGTTTTTATCTAGTTGACAGGCACTGTAATTTCTAGAATTAAAAGCAGTCAAGGGATCAGATTTTAATAGAGACATAATACTTACCAACTCTAGCAGCAATGACTCCTGCGAACAGGAGACTGACAGAGATTAAAGGCACAGGCTCAGGACTCATCTCCGGGTCGCTGTTAGCAGGAGTAGTAGACCCGTTTAACAAATTGGGCATTCCAGTTGCAAAAACCATTTCAGGCTTATCTTCTGGAGGTGCTAAAGTAGATAATGGCTCACTTTCAAACAGCCTGGCACTGATGTCAGCAAATGGGGAAACAGTCAAATCCAGAGGACTTCCAGGCATGAATACAGAGATGGCACATAAGACCAGACAAGCAAATTGAGCAACTCCAGAAATAACGCCCGTGCGAATCAGGCCACATTTGCGACGCAGCCAAGTGAAAGCTACTGTTCCCATGATTCCTGTGACTGCCGAGGCACCCATCAGGAGGCTTAGCACAGAGCCACTCAAACCCTGAGTATATGCATAGCCTGTAGTAATGCAGTCAAAGCCCAGCACAGTCATATACAAAAATGCAAGACCCATGCCTGCAAGAAACACTGGCTGGTTGTAGTACGCAACCCATCCATCACGGAACGTGATGAAAGGCTCAGCCATCCGGGCAGCGCAGCCGACTTCCTTCTCCTGCTGGGGCTCAAAGCCAGTCACATCTTTCTCAACAATTAACTGCACTCCTTCAGCAGGTTTCATGTCACTCTCTGTAAACAGAAATGTCATTGTTAGATACACTCCTGCCTGGAAAGTGCAGAGTAGAAACTGCAAGACAATTGTTTGCAGTCAACAAGTTCACTGCTGCAAAAGTGCATCAGTTCAATTACGCAATCAGCTTTCCCCTAATCACTTAAATATTAGAAGTGTCCTTAAATCCCACCTGTATAGTAAGATCAAGTAAAGCTTATCCCTATCAATTTAAACTCCTGCTTTTTTAATTGAACTGTGGTAGAAGAACACATATCCTGCTTCTTTCCCATAGACTTGTGCCTGAATGCTCCATTTTCATGAATACATTATTTGTTTAATGAATGGCAATGTTAGTTGGCATTTTAACATAGCTTTGTGTATGTAAATGCACTACCCACAGAAAGTAAGGAATACTTAAACATCTGCCAATATCTCACATCACAGTGGAACAACCAGCCAAAATAAAAAAAAAAAACCCACAGCAGTATTTAGTAATGCAGATAGAAACTATACGAACATTTGGATGCCTGGGCAGTGTTTTTACACTGTAAAGTTTGAAACAAACTTCAGATGCAGTGAGACACATGAAGTATTTCTGCAACTCTTAAAAATGCAAGTCTATTGCCATCAGAATACTGCAATAGCAAAGGTTGAGAGATGTTGCCTACGTGCTGACATTTGTTAAATGCTTCAGTCTTCAGGAACATTCAAGAGCCAGTTACACAGCTATAGAGCCTTCTATGCTCTTTATCTTGCTCCCCTATCCTAGGCTGCCATCAGCCTAACCCAGTAGCTTACTGGACCAGCTATTACCACAATGAACCTGCTGGCTGGAAAGAAGATACATCTCTTTAGCACTTTTAATAACAGTCTCCTATCTCACTATACACTGAGCAAAGAACAGATTGCAAGCTAGCTTTTAAAGAAATAACAGGATTTTAAAAAAAACTTTCTTACAAACAAAACAACCCCCTTCCCCCTCCCCCCCAAAAAACCCCCACAAAACCAAAAAACAAACAAAAAAACCAACCAAATAAACAAAAAAACCCCCACAACATGTTGTAGCTAGGAGCCCATATCTTGAGCTTTCAGGAATATTCACATACTGTGACCTTAAAAAAAACCAAACAAACAGGAAAATGTTTAAGTTTTGCATTCCACTATCTGATGTTTCAAATACTTCATAACAAAAGTCCGCTTCTGAAACAATTTTAATTTCTGATATTAAGACTAAAGTAACATTAATATCAATTTTAAGGTTGTTTATGGTCATAGCCATCTACACTGCAAATCCCAGTAGTTCAGCTTGGCCAAGAAAGCAGAGCAGAAGGTTGAAGTAGATTTTTTTTTTTCCTCGCCACTATTTCCAGCAGCATGTGGAACTCACTGAAGCATTCCAGACTAGAAATATTGCCACCTCTTCTACAGCCTTCTGAAAACCTGTTAGTACTACGCATAAGTAGAGATGAGTTTAGTAAGAAAGAGTCCTACACAGGCTGTTTTGCTTACAGACACCACACAGCAAAAGGCTTTGTCAGCTTATTAGCTATAGTATCTGTGGACAGGAGCATTCCTTGTGATCAGTCCTAAACAGAGTAGATTTATTCTAAAAGATTAGTTGAGAGGAGAGAATTCATTCTTTGGCTGCATTCTATAGGATTCCTCAAATAGCTGCACAAGTATTGTTACTCAGTCTCTGGTATCTATAGCTGAAACCTTTAAGCTATGAGTAGAAAGCTATATAGCCTAAAAGCAGTGTCTGGAGAAGACAAATGTCAATATTACTTCACTTTGACCAATACAGTGAATACACCATGAATTTCAACAGTTACTTTTGTATTTTCAATACCTTTCTTTACATTCAGCTGTTTCAGTTCCGATTCTTCAACTTTTCCAGATTTGAGAGCCAGAGTAGGGGTTTTCTGATAAACCTTCCAGAGCAGCAGATATTCCACACACATTGACATCAGGTTCCAGCCAGAAATGAATCCACAGCCAATCATCGGGGAGCCAAATGTCATTATTTGACCAACTGCCATCGGGGCCAAGATATTGGTCAACTGATCAATTCTTCTTATTGTGGCATTCATATCTGTCAGAAATGATTTGATGATATGAAGCAATTGCTGAACACTTACAATGAAATATTCACTAACATAATTTGACAATGGAGACAAATAGACAGAATTAAGTCTTGCTCCAGCTGGCAGTGGTTCCAACAGGAGTTAGACTGCTAACCAGAGGCACCTTTAGAACATTCCAAGTCTACTGGGACCAACCAAGGTGTTTGTAAGCCAAATTCCTACTCCTGCCACTTGTGCCTGCATGAGGTCCTCGAGGTTTAGCATGTTGGGTTTACAGTGGAAGTGTAACTCCTGCAGGTAAAACTGTCAGTCATGAGATCGGATTACCCTTACATCCTAGTGACATTATGGACGCCTAAGCTTATCTCTAACATTCAAACCCAGCACACACAACTCCAGACATTACAAGGAATCTCAGATGGTGGAATTCTTTCCTGTAAAGATAATTTTAGTGACTGCTGTCTCCCAATACTGGACCCTGTGTTTCTTAATCTCCTCCATTTACTTCTAATAACTGGTGACCACAGTACCCACCATGATAGCAGCAGACCTTTGAAATGGCTTTAAATTTCCTTATTGAGTCACATTGCCTACAGGTGCCATGAACCAGTCTCAGAACTTCCTGAGCAAAGTCCTCACTCCTTTCTGTTCCACATTTTTATATTTATGGCCATGCTAAGAAGGGCATACTTGTTTTGAATGCATCTTCCATTTGCTGGTAGGGGATGTCTCACCCTCCCCAATCCTACCTGCTTTAGTATCATTGTACCCCCTGGGCTCCTGCAAGTTTCCAATTAGTGGTGCCACTGTTCCACCCCTAGCAGTTGCTAGACACTCATTGCATTTGCACATCAGGGCTTCAGGCTGCTTTGAAGTACATCTCAAGCCCATATTGGAGTCTTATGAAATCAGAGCTTTTGAAGGGCAAGTGAAACTGCATACCAGCCTGAAGCTGATTTTCTGAATCTGCAGAGAATTACTCCTTGCCATTCAAAAAAACCTCAGTTACTCTATTTAGAATTCAAAGTCAATTCAATGTTAATTATTTGACTAAGATGAGTAAGTTAGCTACTTACATGATATTTGCTTTTAGAAATTCCAAGAACTAAGCTTTGAGTTACTTGAGGAAGGCTAGTATTGCCACTCAGGGCAAGTACAAAGCAAGAGGGAATGGAAAAATTATCAAGGACAATGAAGAAAGGGAAGCCAAGGCAATTTTTTATTTCTCTATTCCACCAGCTTATTTAACTAAGGCTCTTCTTCCAGAAAAGGTAACAGCACAGAGACAGACAACAGTATTTGCTGCAAAGTCAATGCTGGCATTTAATTTTTTAAGTCAAGTCACTTCAACAGACTCCAGATTAAATTATGATCAAACACATAACCACCTTATTCAGCCTGGAAGAGATCCTTTAGATAGATCTGTTGAACTAAGGTGCTTAGTTCAGTGGGGTTTTTTGTTTGTTTTTATGTTATATGAGGATTTAGAGAAACCTCTCGCCTGATTTTTCAGTGCAGAATGTAAGCAGTCATGTAACTCTGTCTGAGATCATGAAGCAGTACAGAGGCAGGACTGCCTCCCATGCAGCAGTTCTCTCTCTGCAGGTGTGGTCTGTACCTTATCTGTAGTAAGTAGTACAAGGATTGGGGAGACAATTTGCTGAATAAGATCTGGCACAAGAAGAAAGGTTAATGAGAACCATTAGAACGTAAAGGCTTCTACAGATAGAAGATATTTTTCTACTTGTGATTCACACACATTAAGAAAGTTAACCCGGACTGAAGCTCTACAAAAGTCATGACCTAGAAAGGCACTGCAAGGTCAAAACAAAATACTATGGTGGAAAATTTGTATACTGGGAAATGAAAGCAAGACAATTTTAATGCATCTAATGAAGAACTAGCCTCTCCTGGATGAGAGGGGGAGATAAGATTCCTTCATTGGAGATAAACAAAAAAATAAATCTGCAATATACAATTCAAAACCCTAAAAGTACTCTGGCATGTAAACTGAACTTTATGGGCAATTTAGGCAGCTTCATATAAAATTAGAGTCCAGAAGCTGAAATGCTGTCTATGCCTGGAGGTATCTAAACTCCACAAGTGTCAGACTTAAAACTTCAGCCCCAGAGTTACTAAAGTAAGTTATAAATGTCTTGGTAACGTTAAGCTGCTCTGTGCTTGTTTGCACTTCAGTATCAGTTCCTCTATCTGAGAAGGCTTCACTACGCTTATAGGGCTGATTCAGAGCCCACATAGCCAGCCCACATTCCATCACAAAAGATGCCACTTTCCACACTGATACAGAGCAGTATTTTAGCCGAAGATCAATCATCCACCCCTTGGTGTGAATGGCCTTGCAGTGAGGAGAACCCTGCAGCAAAGGACAGTCAGGTCCAATGGATCCCTAGGGAGGATCCCAAACAATCTCTCGCATCCAAGTAGTGTCATGACCACCAAGCTCTAGCAGAATGGGAATGGGAACTCATTCTCTCTCCTAATAATGCCATGCCACTGTGCAAGAAAGAGGGAAAAAGAAAAATTTTTAGCAGGCAAAAAAGTTTGAGTCTGTAGTCTAATACCAAAGGTTATCAGATGTCAAAGGAATACAGAGCTTTCAGTTCCAAGTGAAGAAAAGCATTCACAACTCTGAGTTAGACATCTAACGCTAGAGAAGTACAAGATTTCAAATATATCTGCATGCACAGCATTTCCTACTGGCAATTTCCTGATCCACCTACTTCACTGTTCTGGACTTCATTCTCATGTACCCCTTTCTTTGATCCCTGTGTGAGGAGCCCAGTTACGCAATAGTTTTCTGTTTCATTCCAGGGACCTAAAAATAAAGTATTGCAACACTTGGCTTTAAGTGCCTGAAAGTTAAATAGTTTTTCTATTAAACACTGGTTATTCGATTTAAGAGCGTGGTGTATGTTTATTTGTTCAGCAAGAATAAAGTTTTCCTGACAGAGCTGCAGTAGGACTAAAAGGAAGACAAAAGTTTAGGGATGCCTAACTGAACTGTAATCACAACAGTAATTTCTAATCCCAGTAAGTGGAGTTCATAGCAGGGAAGAGGAAAATAAAGGCTGCCCTTTTTACCAAGTGTTTCCTCACAATATCTGTCAAAGATGTGCTGAACTCTGTCAAACTCTACTCTAAAAATCAAGCTTGGAAAGACATTTGAAGTATTAAAAAGGCAACATATTTCACCTGCCAGTTTGCTTCTGTCTTCCCCCGCAACCACAACAATCCAGTCCCTCTGAATTGTGATCGCTGTGGCAGTGCTGGCCAAATTGGCAATATTTGCTATTGTGATAACCAGGATATAGCACAGCGTCTAGAGAAACGGAGGGAAAAAGTTACAATATGAGAAAATTGATGAAGGGAGATCTCCACTCCTACCCTGTACAACCAGGAAAGACACTTTTACATTTAAATCCATATATTTTAGTGTTATTTTTTTTCTGTCAAAACGAGACCAAGTCTGCTTTACAATTCCTGACAGAAAACAAACACCTCTGTTTACCCAACTAGCTCAAAGTTTCATTGGCCAGTTTTAGCCCATAGGAATGTCTAAACAGACGAGAAAAAACAACAATTAATTTGTCTCCCACACTCCCCAAAGTTTCTTTTTAAGTTAATTCCTTATTAACAAATTCAAGCACTCACAAGAAGCCACCCATGGTACAAGGTCAAAAGCTGTGTCTTAAACAAGAAGACAATCATCAGGATAATACCACACAGGATGACAGATGCATTCTGTACCACCAAGGATGTCTGGGCCACTGTTTTAAATCAAAACAGAGAGCAACAGTTATGACATAAGAACGAGCCAACTATAAGTTAAGGAGGTTGTAATTCAGGAACATGCACAGATTCTTTATTTTACTTTCCTATTCTCTCCCTAAAATACAAGTGGTAAAACTAGACTTTATATTATATTTTGAATCTCCCATTGTCTTAGAGAAACAAATTAATATCTAACTCCACAGATCTTAACAATTCAGATCTCTCAGTAGGTCTTTTCTCAAAATCCAACTGTACTTGTTTAAACGCTGACACTATTTTTGAAGGGGTAAAAACAAGACTTTGCTTGAGTCTCTCAAATGCATGTTCAATGTACCATGGAAGTGATGCTATTTTGTAAACTCTTTGGAAGTAAAAACGTGTATGAAGACCTTGATGCCATGTTATTTATAAAACAAACTAGAGCATACATATTTAAGACATGTATTAAGAAAATGCAGTGTGTGTTTACAATTAAGTGGAAGATGTTTGTATCCAGACAGAAGACAAATAACACGAGTGTATATTAGTATTACACTGTAAAGAACTTTGTAGTTCTTAAAGTTATGTGTTTTACCTTTTGCATTTCTGTGCATCTTTATGTATTATACAGGTTTAGCCTGAGTAGTAGACATACCACGACAAAACTGTTTTCCTCCTGTATTTGACACTATCTTTGCATAACCATTACCACTCTGAAACACTACTCTTCTTAAAGAAACTAAGCAAGCTCCATTATTGTATTTGACTTGAGGAGTGAACTCCAACAGCTTTATCTTTCCACATTAATTTGATCTATCCTTACGTAAATAACCTGCTCTAGGCGTCTAACCTTTGAGCCTGGAGTTCTTGTCCACCCAGTCTCCAATAATGGCTCCCAGGAGAAGAACGGATCCCGCCACTACCAGTCCATAGACTGCAGTCAGGAGTAAACTGTTGCCGTACAGTTCAACCAGGAACACAGACACGGCAAAATGCCACATACGATCTCCCTTGAAGAGGAACAGAGAGTACATACACAGCATTACTTTTTTCTATTATAATATTACAGGACAAAGGCTGTTAGCAGCCACATCCAACAAGCCTCCAAAAGCTTACATAGATTCTCCAGGATAGACCAAATATTAGCAAGTTTGTAGATTAACAATACTATTTAAATAACTTTTCAAGACAGCAGTATGTTCCCAGATGATCAAAGCTTAAACGCTACTTTAAAATACAAGAGCCAGTCAAGTCAAAGTCAGTCATAATACTATTTGGGATAGACATGAGTAAATCAAGGAAGGTGTTGTCCTAAATGTTAACTGACCTTTCTGAAGTCAAGGGACTTAAGCACTGGCATATTACTAAGAGGCAGAGTATCAGAGCTAGTTTAACCTATTGTAAACGCATTCCTAGATCAACCTCTTTAGCCTATTACTAGTTCAAGCCAGTGCTTAGAATACAGAATTCAAGTTCTGATACCACTTACTACATATTAAAAAAAAAAAGCCAAAAATGCTAAATGTGTCCAAGTGAAGTAATTTCCATACTACTGAAAACATTTTTAGATTTGCTACCAAACAGACCTGTGGCTTGCTAATGAATACTCCAAAGTTTTTATGTTGTCACATGAAAGGAGTCACATCTCACTTTATTTTTAGACATATTGCAAGAAATGCACTACTGAAACTGCTTCGTGTAATCAAGAACAAAGCAGACGAACAGAAATCATTGATACTATTCTAGGGCACATAGTTTCTTTAACAAGGGTCTCTAATGTTAGTCTGCTATAAACCGAACATGAAACTGTTTTATTCTGCTGCATTATCTTAAGTAAGAAATTTCTACACGATACAGCAAACAGCACAAATTTCTAAGGACTTCAAATATTCTAAAGGGCTGGGGGAGATATAACAGAAAATCACTTTCAAAAAAAGCCAAGTCTGCCAAATCTGACATATTATGTAACACAGTAATCAAGAGATACATAAAAAGCATGCTATTTGGAGGGTCAAAATAACCGCAGTTTGATTAAAGTCTTCAGTGTAGCATAAACACATTAAAAACTATTTGCCTTTTAATGTTATTGAAGTTCTCCGAGTGAGGTTTCTTCAAACATTGTAATGTGTAAACATTCATATTTGTTTCCTTAACCAGAGGCAGAAAAATAATTACATCCCAATCATGTGGGAACAAAATCTCACTTGCTCAAGGAAAAACTCTGGGTATTTTCTGTGTTTTCCAATTAAAACCGATGAAAAAAATGCAAATATAAGCATGATCAGCTTAGATGTGTCCTCTCAAATGTAATAAACAAATTTTCACTCTCCAGAGACACCGAAAGTCTTCTGTAAAATATGTTCCACTTTTATTCCATAGTTAGTAAAGTATGTAAGAAAGTATTGCACAAATGAAAACACAGGGATATAATATCCCAAGTCTAACATTCACTGAAACTTGGTATGACCCAAGGTACCTCTTTACTGAATTTTACTTAAAATATATGCAGGTAGATTAACTAAGTTTTGATTACTCTGGGTAACTGTTTATTAAGCTAGAAAAATAAGCCAAAAGAGTACTTTCATATCAAAATTTCGTAACAGATTTTTTTTAATGCAGAGATATTTCAGTAACTGAATTCTGGCAAGATGAAGAAGATGTCTTTAAAGAAGTATACATATGTCAAAGTCAGTGGCAGCCACTGCTGTCAGAGTGAAAAACCTGATCTCACCTGAACCACAGAGGAAGATTCCTTTCACTCCAGTGAGATCATGATTTTGCTATACAATTCATTTAAGGAGCCTGTGAACTCTTTCCAACCTTACCCAACACATTTACCCAGAGTATTTTGATCAGGCCAAACCACACAAATAATTTGGGGGGTAACTAAAGCTGCTCTGACCTGGAAGCATGAGTTTCTTTCAAGAACTGAAAACCATAAAGAACAAGCAAAGATAAATTAGTGTCACAGAAGAACGGTATTAGTGAATTACAGAGGTTTGAAGCAGGTATGTGATTTCAAGCTACAATCTACTGAAATTTAAACAGTAAATATTGCCTTCAAAAATGGGCAAATCTTTGATCATATATACTTAATACCATTTTAAAGTGTCTCAGACACTTTCAACTCTTTCAAATAACTAACTACAGCTGTTTAGCCTCACCAATTTAAAGTCTGTTATTGCTCTTCCGTCATTATAGTAATCTCAGACAACGTATACAATCCCATCTCAGACCTGAAGCCCTCAGGTCATGCATTAGCCAGGATACTACCTACAGGCCTCCTGAGGCCCGAGTGACACAGGTAAGACCAGGAAGTTACAAGCGGCCACCGGGCGAGCACTAGGCCCGGCACCAACAAGCAGAACACAGCTCCATCCTGTCCTTTCTTTACTGAAAAGTGATAGACAGCAATGAATTAAAACAAAGGCAATAGCTACAGGTGTGAGACTCCAGCAGTGCAGTCCATCCTATCAAGATCACACAGGCCAAGCACACATCTAAATGCTTTACTGAACAAGAGCCTAAGACATAGTCTAGACTTTGTTCAAACCTGAACATTTGTCGGGATGTGACATGTTTAATCATTTACAGGTTCTCGCTGTATTTAGGAATGGCTTAGTAACATAGAAACCAAATTAGCTCTCTCAATTACAGCAAAACCACATTTCCATCAGGTTCTGTATTATGAACATAGCCATTTTAGAACAAAAATGATATACTGAGTTCTGAAAATCAAAATGCTTGTTTATTGTTCCTGTTCGCAAAAACATTCAGACTAGGCACACTAAAGTTTACAAGACACAGAAGGTGCAGTCCTACAGCCAGTTCTGTCAAAATATGCCACACTTCTGTTGTTTCAGCAGGTTTGGTTGGGTTTTTTGAGTCAAGATTTTCAGTACAAAACACGCTGGAACAAGGAGTGTACTATGAATACTGCTGAACATCTGAAGAGGAATCTTGCAGTCTAATTTTTTTTATGGTGTGTGACACGGTTTTCAAACGCTGCTCTGCCACCTTTACTCATGTACTGCGAGCAGTCCCACTGCTGAGCTCCAAAGCGCTTGGCAGGGAGGGGCCAGCAGGGTTGGCCAAATTGCCAGTTCAACACTTCGTGGGCACTACTGACAAAAACTGTTGCAGGTAACAACCCTGGCCTCTCCAAAGCAGTGAACCAAATGCAAATATCACCACATAGCTCCTTCAGTAATATTAGTATTTGCTAAAACATTGCATTTGTTTAAACAAGCATTTGATACCATTCCAAGCCTTCTTCCATTAACAGAAACATCAATATGACCTTTCAGGTTAGTGAAAGCAAAGAGCTGCCAGAGTTATGCCCGCAATGTTGTAACTCTATATCAGCCATTTGTTCAATGCTATACAAAACACACATTAAACCTGTCCAAATCCAGGACTAAAGATAAACCCGAGCATATTAGGGAGGCAACTTTGCACTTCTTTTTGAATCGAGCCAATGGATGGAGACTTAAGATTGTATTACGAGACACATATATTCTTAGTTTTATTATATGATATAGAACCAGATTGTCTACTTTTAGTTCAATTTTCAGAATTTTTTAGCATCTTTGAAGTGATTAAAAACTGACATAGTGAGCTACTTTAGTACAGAAGGAAAGCATTTCAGAAGGCAAATATTTCAACAGAAAAAGACATCCAACACTATCAACAGGTAGTAATGGGCCCATTGTAAACACTAAGTATTTCCCATTAGTGAGCATAGTAAGTGTACAAGTCTTTCAAATACACATTGCAACAGACTATCTTTCATTCTGCTATGGACTATGCTTCATTTCTTTCTCTCAGAACTTACTCTTGAAGGAGTCCCCCTAGTTCTGTAGTCACATAAAAGCACAGAGAGGTACAGAACTAGGCCCTCAGAAAATTGAGTACTACACTACTCTGCACTAACAAAAACTAAATCTACTGCAACATATCATGTAAAGATTATGAAGACTTTTAACAGCAAGGCGCTGTAATGATACCTCTGTGGCAGTGTGCTATTTTCCGAAGATTTTTTGAAAAGTACCACTAATGTTTAGGTAAGGCACTGCTAGATTAATAAAATTCTACTTCTACGAGGCCAATATTTTACTTACCCAAGTGGACAGTGCATGTCCAAGATAAAGAAGAAACTTTGCAGATGTAAAATAGGCAACCACAGATCCTAAACGAGAAATAAGAAACAAATGCTAAAGGAGATTCGCGCACATCCACTGCATTTCGCTACACGCCGCGTACTACTCGCTGCCGTGGAGGAGCCCAATATCGTTTTCCAGAGGAAGCCGCCCCCGGGACGCGCCGCGTTTTGGGGCAGCAGCCGCCGCGCCGGAGCCCGCGGCCGCCGCGCAGCAGCCTCGGCGG
This sequence comes from Caloenas nicobarica, assembly GCF_036013445.1. Classification (NCBI taxonomy): domain Eukaryota; kingdom Metazoa; phylum Chordata; class Aves; order Columbiformes; family Columbidae; genus Caloenas; species Caloenas nicobarica. The sequence continues at coordinate 14,835,329 of NC_088250.1, read as the reverse complement.
GGCCCCTCGCCCCCCACCCGGGCACCCGGCCGGAGGCGGCCCGGCCGCTCCGCCGCCGCGCACTGACCGCAGGGCCGCCGCTCGCCCGCCGGCTCCGCTCCCCGCGCCATGCTGGCCCGCTCAGCCGCTGCCACAGCCCGATGCCGAGAGGAGGCGGGAGGACGCGCGGCTTCGCTCCGTGTTGCCTTCCCCGACTTAGCTAGCACTGTAGCTGAAGTCGGAAAGCCTTAGCCTTATGCGCCGCGGGCGGCTGGGGACGCTCCGCCGCGAAGAGGCCGAGCGCCGCGCGACGCCCGGCTCGCTCTGCAAGCCGCTGCTACCGGAGGAGCAGCGCCTTCGGGCCGCTTGTTGTGCCGCGCACGGCCCTTTGTAGGAGGCCACGGGCACCGCCCCCGCCCGCCCCGGAGGCGGCCCCGGCCCGGGGACGGCCCCGCTTGCGGCCGGGCAGCGGCCAGCAGCGGCCCGCGGGCACGGCTGCCACGGAGCCCGGAGCGGAGGGCTCCGCGCTGTCCGCTCAGCAGCCTCGGCTCCCTGCGGTCGTGTGCTGGACCCCCAGGAACCGCGAGCCCCGCTTAAAAATCCGCAAAAGGTGCTTTCTGTTCCGTGGTCATATGTGTTGTTTGGTTGGTTTGGCTCTTTTTTGTTGCCTTTTTAAAATGTGAAATTATTGACGATTCAAATCCATCAAGAAGCTGGGGTTGTAAGATCAAATATCACAATACTATGCTGAAACACTGGCCAATGCCAGTGCTCCCAATTCATACCTTTAAAAAAAACCCCAACAAACAAAAAACCAAAAACCCACTAAAACAGGGTGCCAAAAATGAAGGTCTTCAACTGAAATAACATTCTGTTTTAGTGAAGATGGTGCAGAATTCACCCATTCGATGCCAGCTCAGGCTGTCTGCTTCAGATCAAGTATCTCAGTTCCTACTGTAATTTTTTTTTTTTCACCTTATGTGATCTATGTTTGGTATTGACCACCAGCAAAACCTGCATTTTTAAAGAACTTAAAAAATTAAAACATACAATAGGCTATTTTTTGGGGGATACTATGAAAATAATTAAGAAGTATCTGTCCTTGTGCTTCAGAAAACATAACGACTGCTCTTGTTTGCCAGGGCTGAAATAATTTTTTCATTGTGTAATACTGCAAAGATCCCTCCTACATGTATAAAATTGGTTTTGGTTTGGGTTTTGTTTTGTTTTCCCAAGTATATAGGCCATCCCAGAAGCAAATGCCTGATGTAATAGACCAATAATATGTTCTGGGGTTTTGCCACTCCTGTGATCTTGTTCTAAGTATTTCTTGTATTAATGACTTTCTATGCATGAATCATAGTTTATCCTTTGCATAAAGGGAAGTATACCTTGGGAAAAAGTAATACAAAAATAAAAATTCATATAAACATAGGAAGCCTAAAATTAGTATTTTAATGAGATTGGTTATCCTAAGTGAGTTAAGTGTTTCTTCTTACAGTATGTTCCTTAGAAAATGCACAAAATCTTTTATTAGATTGGCATCAAAAGTAGAGGAAATTTTCTTGATGGCTTGTCTTATAAAGCTTTACTGCTTAAACTGTATTCTTCTTTAAAACATAAAAAGACAATTATTTTTCCTAAGACTTAATGTTTTTAATATATTACCCCATATTAAATAAATAACCTACAGTATATCAAAATCAACTGATACTTAGTTGCTTTTAAGTCTATTAACTGTCAGTGCTTGCACCTTTACTGACAATTTTGGTGTATTCTGTGAGTAGATGCTATGAATTAACTCATGTTTCTTCTGAAGTAAGGCTCTGATTAGCATCTAAGTTCCTTGTGCCTTAGGCAAGAAGGTGACACACAATGTCTAGCAGCACTAGGAGATGCCTGCAGTGGTCCAGACAGGCCAACGCATTCCACTTGCATCTTTTCCACCCCTGTCGCTGTGGCACTTGTGGCCACTGTTAGGGTTTGGTTACAGGGCTAGATGGGCCTGGCTCTGGTCTAGGTGGGCCTGGGCTCTGGTCTAGGCTGTCAGGTGCCATACACAACACAGCAGCAGGATGCTAAAGAGATCCACTCTCCATACAGTAACACTAGGAACACTTCCCAGAAAAACATTGCTGCTCACACCTCTTTTTCTTACTAGAGAACAACTTGCATGAATTATAGTTTAAATAACCACTTCTGATGGAATGCTTGCAGTACTTTACACATGTGTCTTGGATTATATAGCTGAAATTATCATCCATATTGTTATTTCCTACTGGGCAATGAGTCTTTTTTGTGATATTTAAGGCATGATAAAAAGGCAAGAAAACGTACCCACTATCCTTCAAAATACAAACAGCAACAGTTCCCACATCTCTCTGAGATTTCTCAGACAGAAGGATGTCTGTCCAGTGTATACACAGTGAATCCAATGTGTCCATGAAATATTTGATTTATTGGATGTCAGTGAAAGATTGTATTGTATGCAATGTGGAGTTGATCTGAACACAAGTCAGCCTGTCCGGAATGCACGGTCTACAATGCAAATGATTTGCATAGTGCAAATAAACCATGCAGTTCATATACTGGAGACCATGTATGTCGCAGGAATACCAGAGTCAACCTGCACCAATAGGTACAGTAGTTACCATCCAGAAATTGTTCGATCTGAAGGCAGTAACAGCACCTTTTCTAACAAATCACCTGCCAAATGTCCAGAGGTCCTAGAAATAGAGCTAAAAGGCCATAGCTGATTTATGAAGCATTTGTCTACTTCCAAAAGGAGAAGAGTTGTCAGGTAGCAGAAATCCATAGTTTTTCTCCTGAATTTGCTACCACTTTTCTGAATGATCTTTCCCCAGATGCTTATTAAAATAAGACTGTGCTCGGCTTTCTTTCCCAAGCAAATGGGGAATAACAGAACATTCCTTATAAGACCGATGTTAGACCTAATACAGTAGCTTGAGCACTTTGAGTTTTACATCTAAAAGGCTTTTTTAAAGTCCCAAAGATTCTTACAAATACCACACTAAATCCAAATTTTGTTAGATTGCTTTGTGAAGCCCTTGTGAATATTTTTAAAGAGGCAGCTCTTGTTCCAGGTTGGCTGGCTCACTGGAGTCTCTTCACCACAAGATTTACAGATTTCAGGTGCATTTAGGGAGGTGCTTAATAGCTGTATAAGAGGAGTTACCAGTTTTACCCGACTCAGCAGTCTTACAGCAATAATTTACATAATGGGACAGCAAAGCAGCTGTGGATTTGAGCCCAGGCCTGACTAATTGTCACTGGCAGCATGGAAATGGAGACAAAAAATGGGATTTTGGAGACAAGTATTGACCCAAACAGTAAGACAACCTTGCTGTGCAGATAACCAGGGCTTTTCATCACTCTTTGAATATACATGTTTGTGGGCAGCCCTATAGCCTCTTCCATAGTCTCCTACTTAGTAACGTGATGTGCCCTGTTCTTACCTACATCTCTGCTTTTCCTATGGGAAGGCTTACTCATTTCTTTTATTACTACTTTTCCAGATTATTTCCAGAGCACAATTTATCTTTGTTTTGTTTCTTCTTTCAAGTGGGGAAAATCCTTTCAGAATTTATATTTACTGCTATTGTAGCTGTCACAAAGGCACTTTATTCTCAATAGAAATAGCTTAATTCTTTACAACCCATCACTGGAGATGCACAGGAATTAACAAGATATATTCATGTTATAGTCTTCCTAGCCAAAGTTTTTCAGTGGATAAATTCCTTATGCTTTACTAAGAATATGTGACTAATGTAATCTCTTTAGTTATTATTTGAGAGAAGAAATGTACTGAACTAGTTTTTAGAGTTATTAAGTTTCATATTAAAATACAAAAATAATTTCATTCAAAAGACAAAAAATCTTCAAAATGTTTCTAATGAGACAGCTGTCTAGAACTGAAAAAAAGTTACAGTATATTTAACTTGTCTGGCAACAAGGGCAACAATTCAACTACAACATGTAAACAACTGAAAATGTTTTAAATATTGGTAAGTGCATAACTATGATGCCAAGAATATTCAAAGATACCCTTCCAGGAGAAACATGTCTTGAAAAATAAGAGAGGATATATTTTGGCTTCAAGCAAATGCCCACATCAGTGGCAGCTTCTTTAAGCACTATGCTTGTCATAGAGCTGCTGAATCTAGAGCAATAGCAATTTTACAAAATCATACCCACAAATGTCATCATGGTTTAACCAAAGAGGCGTGAATAATACTGAAAGACCTCATGCAAGCTCAGATCTTACACTCAGCTAAGAGGCTGCATGAGGCTTAATTATCATGATGTTACCATGCTTCATTAAGATGCCCCTCTTGGTAAGCAAAGTGGTTTTTTACTCAATTAGCTTACACAAGGTCTAGCAAAACTGGAAAGAATATATATATATAAAATCTGCTGTCTTTTGAAGGGTGAAGCACAGAAGCCTTTACTGAACTGCCCCCTGCTATGACTGAGGCATGGAAAGCTGTGGCCCTGTCGCTCATAATCCCACACACTGAACTCTCAGAGCTGCTGTCTCCGGACCAGCTGACACTGGGAGGTTGGAATGCACTTGCACTGGCAACAGGCAGAGATGGGGAGGAGAAAATTCTCCCAGGTTTCTTAGGATTCCTGCTTCCTTTTAAAAGACATGCTTTTTAGTCCAAAACTGTTTATTGCACTTACATGTAAGTTATCTGAATACCTATACGTACTAATCCTCATTAAGTAAATGTCTACTCACTCCCACTGTCTCCAAGATTCATGGTGTTGTGCTCCTATTGGATTTGTTTCTCTCAGACTTCAAAGTCACAGCTCCTGTCTCTCAGGCCTAGATGACAGACTGCAGTCATTTTAACCTCAAACAATGATCATTTTCATTACCAGAGCTAGACTCTGGTGACAAACTCTTGTAGAAAAACCATCCAGAAGCTCTAGCAACTTCAGAATTCAGAGGTGTATTTGAAGAGGCTGGAATTATCTAACTTATACAAAACTCCAGCTCAGGGGGCTGAACCAGCTCTGTGCTCACATGCCCAAACTAAGATGTTTGTAATTAAAAAGTGATGGCTTAATAGTGAGCAAAACAACTTGCTTAAAAGCCTAAGTTATGTGTGACAACTGGTTTCAATAAGACTCCTTTTGTCTGGTCTTTCTCAGTCATAAGAAAACACTGTACCCAAAACACGAATAATGAAAGCATTTTGTACCATATGAGACAAAAGTAATTAAAAAAGAAAGGAAAACACCACATCTACTAGGAACAAGTGGATGTTTCACACCCAAATGTCAACAGTAGCACTTCTGCAAACTCCCTGTATCATCCTTAACATTCATTCTCAAGAGTGGGAATTATTGACTTGAATTGGAACACTGTGTGTTGAGGAAGAGACTGAAATGAGTCTGCAGGGTAAGATAACAGCTTATCTGCAACTTAAGCTCATTTTGTTTAGTTTTCTTAATTAGAACTTAACTGTAGTTTGTCTCCTACAGGGTGACATTGTTCTGTTACTAAAAAATACAACAATGCTTAATAAACATTATTTTGTTTCCTGTCTATGTTTTAGTGTGCAATATGAAAACATTGGGATTTGTTTTTTCCCTACAGCCTTCCAATACTTCTGAATTTTGCCTTTATTTCTTAACTCAATGTTCAGGAATTTTGATACATGAAATAATATCAAACGTGAAAGCAAGTCAGGCAGTATTTGTATTGCTTAAGAAAGAAACCCTGTTTTAAGTAGAAGGCATTCCTCTCTTGAACAGCTCTTGTTGAAGATTACGGCAGACCTCATTAAGACAGATTTTGACATCCATGTTCACCTTTCTTCAATGTTCTATTCTGATTCTACACCAAGAAAATACTTAAAAGCACTTAACTTCAGACATATATTTCAATGAAGTTTAAAAAAAAAGATAATTCCTAGATTTAAGGCAATGTTGAAATACTTTTTGGAATGGAAGTGAATCAGGGAATAAAAGCTTCTTTTGACCTGCCATTAGCTTGAACTCAACAATCCGTATTATCAGTGATCCCACAGCAGGGAAAGGGAAATCCCTTAGAAGAACTTCAGTTGTGCTATCAATTTCTGTTACTGGGCGTCTCCTGAAACAGTCTTTATAAAAACATGTTTGTCTTTGGAGACCAATATTCACTTAAGTTCAAATTAGCCACAACTTTAAAGTAACTTTTGGAAGGCAAAGTATAAAGTTCAAGAAGTACTTAGAATGACATGATGAAATAAGTATATATCAGCAAATAAAACCACTAATTTGAAGTGTTCTGCAGTTTTAGAAATAACATTCACCTCAATAACCATCAGTTTTGCAGGTGAATGAGTACTGGTGGAGCCCTATCGCCCATATACAGCACCCTATGTGAACAGGGCTCTGCGCTGAGACTTAGCCAAAGAAATCTTTAGCAAAAGCTGCATAGGTGATTCTGGCATGCATTTATGGGTATTAAAAACCCCTCATACTACCACCTGGCTGTGCTTGACGTTAGGCACTGATTAACTAAGTTGCCATATCTGATTAAGAATTAATAAGCCAGTATTTTACCCTTTTGCAATATCATTAATATAATCCTTTAGTGTTAGCACTGTATTGATTATTCATAATAACCCATTTAGTAATTAGCCATCATTCTATAATTACTTAGCTTTCAATTCTCATAAATTCTAGCCTTAGCTTTCAAAGACTAGTTTACCCATCAGACTTGACCTGACACCTTCTTGTCAGTGATGGTATATGACTTCACTAACGCTAGTAAACATCAACTCACTCGTTTCAGTCAGGTAAAGCTGTTCCCATAGAAAGCTTTGTCCATCTTCAGGCTTTTTTCTTAAAAGGCGTTTAGCATTAATAAGTAATTGAAAAATTAAAAGAAAAACCTGAAAAATGTAAGTTTGCTCTAAAATTTTATTTATAGTGGCTCTAAAAAGAACATTTGAATAATATTTTTATGTTAATTTTCTAATTCATCTGAAGCAAAAGCTAAAGTAATACCAAGCACTCTCTTTCTGTTCCATTAATGACACCTGTGGCCTGAATCATATTACAGAGGTACTGCTGGGGAGACCCCCCAATATCCAAAAGGGTATGCGGCATATGTTGGCACCAGCATGTTTATGTGGCTGTGCTGAGTGACAAGATACGAACCCCTCTGCCTCAGGATGTTTTTCAAAGAGATGGTCTTTGGCCACAATGGTGGTCTTAAGCTTTGGTTTCATCTTTGTGCAAGCACTGCTCTAGCAGGACTGAAAATGTGGCTTACAGTATTTGCAGAGCTCTTTCTTCAATATCGTAAGCACAAATCTACTCATTAGCTTGGATCAAGCTACAAGAAAACACAAATATGATTGATAGACTGCTTGCTGTTATCTTGCTATAATACTTCTGTACTCTATTATTATGGCTAGCACTCCCAAATGGATGGGATGATCTGTTACCTTAACCCAGATACCTGGCTAAAGTACAATTTTTCATGAAACAATTATGCTCAATGGCCCAAATTGTGATACATTTAAATAATTAGGGAAATCCAATCTCAATCTAAGCGCCCACTGAAAATTTCAAAACCAAGTGTGGTCAACATTTCAACAGAAAGTTCATCAGAAGCAAATGCAAAGTCTTATATCTGGGATCGAATGACTCCAACAGTACAGGCTGGAGGACAATTATATAAGAAGCAGCTTTGAAGAAATGGATCTGGGAGGCCTGGTGGACAACAAGTTCAACATGAATCATAGAATCATTTTGGTTGGAAGAGACTCTCAAGATCATCGAGTCCAACCATTAACCTAACTCTGGGCACTAAACCATGTCCCTAAGAACCTCATCTAAACGTCTTTCAAACACCTCCAGGGATCGTGACTCAACTACTTCCCTGGGCAGCCTGTTCCAGCACTTGACAACCCTTTCCATGAAGCAATTTTTCCCAATATCCAACCCAAACCTCTTCTGGCGCAACTTGAGGCCGTTTCTTCTTGTCCTGTCACTTGTTACTTGGGAGAAGAGACCAGCTGCCTCCATGCTCAAACCTCCTTTCAGGCAGTTGCAGACAGCGATAAGGTCTCCCCTCAGCCTCCTGTTCTCCAGGCTGAACCTCCCAGTTCCCTCAGCCGCTCCCCAGCACACTTGTGTTCCAAACCCTTCATCAGCTCTGTTCCCTTCTCTGAACTCTCTCCAGCACCTCAAGGTCTTTCTTGTAGTGAGTGGCCCAAAACTGAACACAGTTATTCAAGGCTGGATGAGTTGAACATGAAGCAGTGTGTCCTTGCAGCAAAGACGGCCAACTACACCTTGAGTCATTTTAACAAGAGTGTAGTCAACAGGCCAATGGAATCCATCCTTTCCCCCATTTGGCACCTGTGAGACTGCATCTGGAGTACTGTGACCAGTTTTTTATTCCTCTGGACAACAAAAAGATTGACATATTGGAGTGAGTTCAGCAAAGGGCCACCAAGATGTCAGGGGGCTGGAGCACACCACCTAAGAGAAGAGGCTGAGGGAGCAGGGCCTGTTCACACTGGAGAAAAGGAGGCTCAGGGTACATCTTAATACTGTCAGAAGCTACAGAGAGGATGGAGCCAGACTCTACTTGGAGGTGCACACTAATAGGATGAGCGGCAACAGACACAAGTTGGAACATGAGAAATTCCAACAGTTAAAAGATATATTTTTTTACCACAAAGCTGGTCAAATACTGGAATAGATTAAGATTACCCAGAAAGGCTGGGGAATTCCCATCCTGGGGGTGTGCAATACTCAACTGGACAAGACCCTGAGTAACATGCTCTGGGACCTGCTTTGAACTGGGCATTGGACTCGATGACCTCCAGAGGTCCCTTCCAAACTAAATAATTCTATGATCGTGGAAACTTTATTACTTTCAGCACTCAATTTCTCTAACTGCAGGCTGTGGACCTCTCTTTTGGGACAACTCTAAGTAAATCCCATTACAGATCCACTAAGTAGAGTCAGTGTATGTGAAGAAGAAATGGTCAAAATCTGATCTCGTTTGAAAAGGAAATGTTGACTTGAATTTGGGGAAGGCTTGTAAATAACTAGATATTACAGAAGAACTCCTCATGAAAAATAAGTCTGTATTCAGTGCTTATGAGTCAATTCAGTTTAAATCAAGGTCAAATTATTATAATAAACACAATCAAATCTTTAAGATTTTGCACAGCAGAAGATCAAACATTAAGGGAACCGATACAGAAAGCTAGCAACATCATAGGGCTCCTGATCATATGAAGTCTGGCATGTGAGTCAAACGTGAGTTAGCAAGAATCCTTTCCTGATATATCAGTGTCAGGAAAAAGAGCAAATATTTTCAAACAACTTCAAACAGCGAGAAGGAAAAAAAATTTAACAAAGTCTGCATATTACTGGTACTGCAAGGAACAGCTGTATATTAGCTATATTCTTAAACTACAGTGCATAGGTTAGCACATGGAAAAAGTAAAACAATGGCAAGATCAGTGGGTTTCAAATTGTTTCTTAATACAGTATATGGATATTTTTTTCTGACGTCAAGTGAGGCTGAGGCAGGGCTGTTGCTTCACTGCAAAAGAGACTGACTTGAGTTGCTTTTCAAGGTAAATGTCAAGTAAGTAGTCTTTTAAATCTACGGGCTGCTCACTAAGTAGGTCTTCAGTCCCATAAAACACATAATTGCCCATTACTGTATTCAGTAGAAATAGTCAAGTACTTATTATGCACGTGCATCCAAGTGTTTTCAGGATGAGAGTCCATGCCAGAGTCAATTAAGTATAGGGCTCCAAAGTGGTTGGAAAATTATACAGGATCAACAGGCAGAGGATGTTTCTTAAGTGAAGGTGCAATGGTCTGGATGTCAGACATGATCAGAAGCATTGTTGTGATGTATTTAGCCTTGCGAACAAACAGAAGAGTTGTTGTAACATATAATTATGGAAGAAAACATTGACACAATTAAACCTCTAACTAATGTCTATTTACACAATATTTACATCCAGCCTGAGGAGCACAGGTTTTTCATTTGTGAATTCCTTTCTTCTGTAGTCTTTCTGTTTTGACTACATTCTTACTGTCAGCAATCAATTTTGTACCTCCTGTTGCAAAACGAGTATTTTATGTTGTTGTGCATAACAAGTTTCAAAATGGTGATTAATTTAGCTAAAAAAACTGCACAGTGACTACATGCTACATAAGACCAAAATAAACTGCTTAAACATAGACATCTAGTTTGAGAGACTCGTGTGTATCTGAGACACCCAAATGGCAAATACAACATAGGTCCTGTAAGAGACCCATGCTCTTCTGGGGTATTAACTGGGTGGCACGCAGGATACCCTCTGTCATCTCAGATGATAACAAATGTCTAAGTTTAGGAAAACAGATCAAACCTTTACTCTCTAAAAACCTTACTGAGGCTGTTGTAGACATGCTAAATCTTTAGGACAGCATATGTTTATTAATATGGTATGGTTTTGGTTTGTATGTTATCCGCAGAGTATTTTGCCAATATTTCTACGTTGAGACTTGGCAGCACTTCTGCACTAGGTATTACAGCTACATTGTGGAAGGAGGGAGGTTCAGGGAGATAGAGAGCTGCTTTCAGTTTCCCCAAAGTCTTTTTCAGTCTTTGTGTCCAGCATTTTCCACTGAAAAAGCCTACAGCCAAACAATCGAAACGCTATTACTTAGTTGCACTTTACATGGCGTGAGTTTGGCCTTATATAACTTCTTCCAGGATGATTGCTTGGAGTGATCAGAACCCTTGGATGGAGTCTTAATGGGGAACTTGTCCTGACTGATTTTTAGAAGGCAGTCTGAAACGAGAATATGAGGGCTCTACAATATATAAGCTTGTTCTGTTGTAGTGAATAAAAGGTTGTAGTAGTAACTGAAGGAGCTACTCACTAGGACGGTGAGAATCATTCCAAATTGTCTGGGGGAACATGCTTGTCTTCACAATCATTATTTCTTATACAATTAAACACATGGAAATTGGCTGTGGGAATCACTGTTTGGAATAAAAATGTTTCAGTTCTTTAACATTTTGTATAGGTGCCTAGACTTAGAGATTTAAAGGAAGCCATCAAAAAAAAATTCATTAAGTAATTGAAGAAGTGAAATTCATGTTTGTGATTCAGCTTTGTTAGGTACAGCCATTTATTTAGTAAAATTATACAGTTATGCTCTGATAAATTAACAAATGCAAGATACATTCAATTCAAGGTTGATTACTTTTTCTGAAATGCTCAGGCCAAAGACAGGACCCAAGAAAACTTAAGGCTGGACATCTACTTCAGTAGGAAAGGATGGGGGAAGAAAGAAAATTCAAGACTGTACCTGCCAATGTGGACATGATCTGATCTCCACAGGGGCCTGTGGGAAGTGGAAGGCAAATGGGAGGAAAAAAAAAGGAGGGGGAAAAAAAAAAAAGGAGGCTTTGGCACACAGGAAGAGAAGACTGAGAAAGAGAATAAATCCAGCAACTGACCAACAGGCTGGGTGCCAGGCACTGCTGGATTCTGATCTTGGATTCATTGCTGACTCACCAGGTGGCCACCAACAAATGACTCCACCTTTATGTTTCAGTTTCTCATAAGCAGGGTAATATTTATCTACTAGTCTCATGGAATGTTGTAAAGATAATTAATAAATGTTTGGAAAGTCCTTTGAAGATGAAAGGCCAGATTCACCATAATGGCTGGGAGGGCACTGAACTAACCTGCTCATTCCTTTTGAGCAAAAGCAGTCTACGCTTCCAGAAAGCACACAAAAAAATACCAACATACATTTGTTACTGCTGTCTACTCTCTCCTTTACCTTTTTTCACCTATGATTACACTTGTATTTAGCTAATGTTTGATTCGGGCAAATCATAGGTGTCCAACTATTTATCAGCTAAAGTTAATCATCTGCCCAACTGATTGCTAGGTAAGATTCCAAGACTAAGTGGTGTATAGAGGGCTGTTTTTTATCGTATATCTACAGAAACATCTGATAAACACTTTTTCAAATACAAATAATAATAGCTGGTAAGTTATAAAGAAGTGACAAATACATTTAACATTGGTCATCAGCTCTCTGAAGTTGGGTCCATTTTTAAGATCTATTTTTGTGCCTTAGCATCAAAGCACACTATTGATGGTCAGTGTTTGTTAGAATTCTATTATTAAAATATATATTAAAAAATCACCACAAACTATAAGCTACATTTATTATAGGATACATTTGTCCCTATTCATGGTAGGGGGGGTTGGACTAGATGACCTTTAAAGGTCCCTTCCAACCCAAGCCACTCTATGATTCTAAGATTATTTCATCTAGTGTCAAAAGCCTAATACATCTTAGGCAGCTTTGTGTTTATTTGTTCACAATCAGACCAGAAGCAGACTGGTATTCTGGGCTGGTCAAAGTCTGGTTACTGACTTTCCCTAATGATTCCTCTACTCAAGGTTGAGGTCTCTCAGGAAGGCATAACAGTCTTAGGCCATTAGTGTCTTACGGGTGCCAGAAGTCAACTGTAATTTCTATCCCACTATGCCTGTCTTTCCTATGGGTCTGTTTAAAGTTTTGTGTGTCAGGATTTATGTATGCAACTATCTCTGAAATCACAATGACTCGACCCGATTTGATAATATTGATTAACAGAAGAAAGTTCAATTGAGAAAGTTCATTAGCCATCCCTAAATAAAGTTTGTTCGTAAACTATGCAAACAAATAATTTAATGAATATTTTTGTACTGTATATTTAGTTTGTTGCCAATTAAGATTTGCTGTGTTTGAGTGAGGTGCTGCTGCTGACTTAAGTAAATTAACATGATCTAATACACCAACAGAAAAGAAGACTGCTATTCAGTGTGAATTAGTAGATGAAATACCAAACATGCCATACTAATCAAGTGATTAGTCCACTTCTGCTTCTCCTATACCTGATCAGTGAGTGAACCATTTTTTTTTTTATCTAAGGAGAACAAGAAAAACTGCTGAAAGACCAAAATATTATTGAATGCTGAGACAAAATTTGGTTTTATCGCCTAATACTTTTATAGTTTTGGGCAAACCACTGAAAAGCAATTTATCATCCCTGCAAGGTAGAAAGCAGGGCTGTGTGCTTTATTACCCAATCAAAAAGAAAACGCGGTTGTCCAGCCCATTTTCAAATGGGAACACAACCAAGTACACATGTAGGTTTTGTAAAAAAAAGACAGCAAGTTGTAATAATTTAGCAAACAAAATAACAGCTAGTTTAAAAACAAACACAGGCTGTATCTCCAAACCATAGCACACAACCTCTAGTTTTCAGGAGCACCAGGTATAACATCACTTGACAAGTTGCAATAAGTGACATTACATCTAAATATTCACATCTGAATATGAAAGCAAAACAACAATATTTTTGTGGCTTGAGTGGCTAAACTGAAAATGGGATGGAACCACTGATAATTCACTGCCTGCTGTCTCCTTACTGATATCCAAATGAAATGATCTAGCAGCTTACTAATAGGTAATGTTGGATTCCTCCTCTCTCTGGCTTTGTCACTGATACAGGGTGCACCTGTACTGCAGCCTCTAACACCGATCTGGTTCCAGCAGCCCTGAGCTGAGCACAAGCTACAGCCTGTCTAGGAAATGGGGCATGTGTTCAGTCCATGTCAAGCTTTAAGCTGCAAACCTACTAGTCCTGATACTGAACTAATACCACACGTGCTACTAACTCCAGGAAAAACATACCAATAGCGTGTCACATTTTCCTTTATGCTTTAGCAGCAGCTTGATAGCTATAAGAGTAACAATCCCCTGGTCAGAGTCTATTTTTAGTTCTATTACAGATCTTTTGTGTATTCCTAAACAAGTGCGTATTTTGCCTTAGTTTCCTGTGCTATAAAAATAGAGATATTTTCTAAGGTCTTTTAAAATTTGTGGATGAATAGTGTACTGCATAGTAAATTCAGAGTCCTGTCATATGCAGTCATGTCTAGTTTTATAACATCTTAATTTCCTTATCTATAGAATGAGGACTATTTTATGTGTTATAATTAACGGGTCACTAAGAGATTACACTAATGAATGTCAGTCAAGTATTCTGGAAACGGAGGCAGCATTCAAAGAATATTATCATTAGTAAAAATATTATCATTAGTTTCACCATACGCAGGTTACATAAAGCTTCACTCTCCAGAGAGACCAGGGAGCAGAAGACAGGGAACAGTGATGTTACTGTGCCACAGTGATACTAGAACAATTACCATTATAAGCCAATGTACTTTATCAGCTGAAGGAAACAACAGCCGAGGCTCAGCACCCAGTATTCCATCAGTTGTGACATTATAAATCAGAGAGATCATAAAAATGAGGTCAGTTCTCTGGGCTAATTGTGTTTGGCTATTTGTTGAGAATTGTTTGTATAGGAAAAGTCTGTAGCTCAGTTTATAGATCTACTGTACTAAAAAATGAGAAATTCAGAAGGGGTAACACTCAGCTGAGCTCATCCCCCAGTGGTACCTGTCAGGTTCCCTTGTAGCAGGATGCTGAACACTTTTAAAAATCCCAGTGAAAAGTATGCAGTTTGCGAGATTCACATGTCATGATTTGTTCTTTGGGAGGAAAGATCACACTGTTAACACATAAGACGTATGTTTACACAGCGTCCACACTACTTGGTGCTCCTCAGGGAACAAAGTGGTTGGACAAAGCCAAGTACTAGGGCTACTGCTCTATTTTTCCTCACCTACTTGGTTACTAGATACATATATTATACTAGATATTTGGGTAACTCAACCACCATTATGTATGTATATATATAAATATAGCTAACAGCACTGAACAGAGGGGACAAGAGGGAAAGTGGAATTAGTAAAAGGAAAATCTGAAATGCAAGGTGCGATTGTATGGGAATTGCACAAGAATGGCAAGGAGGCTAATTGTAAATACGCTCAAGTGACTGCAGCTGGGGTGTAGAAAAAGCACATACATCACACTAATTGTTTTACTGGACCTTGTGTGCTTGACAAGTAGAACCTCTGTGTTAGATAACATAGCCCTGTGAGAAACTCTAAGGCACCTTATCATTCTGCCTGAGATTCCTGCTTTGTTGTGAGAAAGACCGTAAGGCTGCGCCTGCTTAAAGCCTTGAAATACAGGTGAGCGCAGCAGGCCCAGTGACCTTCTACCAGGGCTGAATTCTGCAGTGCCTGTGCCTCCGCTTGTGTCATCTCTGCCCAGGAGCTTAGGTGCTGCTTTGGAGATCCCCCAGTAGCGAGGTAGCTAAAATAAATTTGCTCTTTGCAATTGCATTTGTGGCGTCTGGTTGCTTCCCGCGATGAGCCTGTGTTGGTTCACACAGTGATTCGTTTATTTTAGGTGTTAGAAAAATCATGGGAATTAAGGAATGGCTGGAGTGAAAGGATGAATGTGGCTTGACTGGCCAGGTCAAAAAGTTTATTCTGTTGCAAACAGTGTGATAAAAGCAGGAAAAGTAGAAAAACTGGTTAATTGATCACATACAGCACTATTATCAGCATGAAAAAGGTAAGGAAATTAACTTCAGTAGTTGACTACATAAAATAAAATAACAAAAGACTTCTTGAAAATATAAAGAACATGGTACACACTGTCCTTGTCCTCTACTCTCTCCAGTATAACTTAATGGAAGTTAAATAGAAATTCCATTGCAGCCTTGGGCACAACTCATTGGTACAATCTTTGTACTAGAGTCTGGTGCAGAGCAGTGGATGTGGGAAATAGGTTTTAGGTAGCATTCCACACAGATGCAGGTCACCTAACAGAAGCAGGAGATGTGAGCGGCCTCACTGGAAAGAAGGGCAATCAATTAAAGGAAAATGTTGCAGGTAAACATCAGGCCAGATTGTGGCAGGTTGTATGGGCCTTGTGAGATGCTAGACACCTTCAAGCTTTTCTTGATCTCAAAAGATTTGAATAATAGGACAATTCAGGTTGGAAAGGACCTCAGGAGGCCTCATGTCTAGTTTCCTGCTCCAAGCAAGGTCAGCTATGAGATCAGGTCACTCAAAGCTTTAGCCAGTCAGGTCTTGAAAACCTCCAAGATTGAAGACAGCAAAACTTCCCTGGACAACCTGTTCCACTGCTTTGCTGTTCTCATCTGCATCTGCTTTTATCTCATCTGAGAAATTAATTAACGCTTCCAGTTGCCAAAGATCTCCTGTATCTGTTCCTGCTTCATCCACGTTGATATTGGCACCCTGGAATTGCTTTTGTTATTTTATTCTGCTAAGAAGGCATAACTAGCTGATTTGTGTTTTTTTTTTTTTTTTACAGAGTTCATACAGTATGAGCTGTAGCAATGTAATGAGAATAAAATACAAGGCAGATGATGCTGCACTATAAACTTAAAAACCTCACTTTTGTTCAGGGGATTGTAAAGCACTAGCAGATGGCACTGCCATGTTACAAGCAGTCTCACAGTTGGTATATTTAAATTCTGTAGGCTAAAAGCTGATTTTAGGAGCTCTTACCTCACTACAGTACAAGCTGAAAACATTCTCACTGTCATCAGAACAAGGATTTCAGTCCCCAGGGATGTTTTATGAAAGAAGAGAAGCAGCTGTGCAAGCATTCCTGCCAAAATAATCAACACAACAGTAACTAGCAGTAGCTGGAGTAAGTGGGTGTATATTTTGCACCCTGAGAACCACAGGGAGTCAAAGCAAGAGCAACAGCTGTGGAAGAAGTCATTGGAGAAATAGAAAAGGACAGCAAGATACTTTATGATACAGATTTTTGTTGATTCTGAGGTAGGCATATTTTTCTTCTGAGACAGGGCCAGGAGGCTCATCACCTCAGAGAATTAAAAATCAGCAATGTCTTTTGTGTCACAGACAAAGCAATGATAAATGTGCTTCCCACACCTATGCACAGAGGTGTGGCACTCTGGTCTTTCGTCAAATCTCTGTTTGCAGGAATACAGCTTGCTAGATTGAGCTACTGAATAGTAAGAGCCTTTCACAATGCACACTTAAACCTGGCTGGCTTACCCAGGAAATTTCCTCCAATTAATAACCCTTCCTGTTTGAAGATGGCTTTTTTGGATAAATCTGTAGAGACTGCAGTGTACTCAAGGTCAGGATATTGGCCCAATTTCACTACTTTCCCTTCTGAGACAAAATGCAAAATCTTCAGTCAGGATGTTGCAGCTGTTCCACCTCTGTCCATGCAAGAATTTAGGCCAGGAAACGGAGATTACTTCACACTAATGCAGAGCTGGGGATGATTTTTTAAAATTCTCAGAGGTAAAATCTTATTTCACAATAAAACAAGTATTATAAATCAATACATGAAACAATGGCACCAAAGTCAAGCAGAAAGCCTGTTTAATAACTTTCAAATATGAAGGACTAAAAGTATAGTCTGACACATAAAATGACAGTAACACATGCAACAAATAAAAATATCCTCAGCCTATTCACCTCAACTGCAGAGTTTACGAAAAATATTTAGCCTGCTGTTGGATCATACGGAAGCTGCTCCATAGGCAGTAACAACTACTTGTTCCAAACAAGCACTACATTCTGTTTGATAAGAAATGAACTATTAAGAATTAAATAATGAAATGCTGCTAAATCATTTTTCTAAGCATGAGGTCAGTAGTATTTGAAAACAACTGCCATCTATTCTGCTGGTCAGAAATTGACAGATATACAATAAACCCTTGCAAAAAGACTTCTTAACTATTTACAGCTATATTAAAAAGTCTTACCTTTAAAGGTGGACTAGTTAGAAAATAATTAAAAATGAATCATATTAATGCCAAAGCAGAATTCTCTTTTGTTGCATCTGTCAGTAAAAACCACAGCAAATGCTTCAGTAGAAAAATTTTTAAAAAATATTCTAATGCTAAAACACAAATCCAAAGAACTTCAGTGAATCCTGTTATTTTTAATTAATCATGGTAATTAGCATAGTAAAAACCTCAAAATTGAAGATGATAACCAAAGGCTAGCATTGCCAATTGCCTACTTTACCATACAAGAAGACAACTCAGACTATGGTGGCATTTGTGAAATTGTTCTATTACTTAATGACTAGCAGTAGTTAGGTGTAGCACAAGATACCATGCCATGTTATTTTTGTTGTTGGCCTCTTAAAAGGAACATTTCCTACCGGAGCATAAGATCTATCGCGTTCCTCTAAGTGTCTGACATTCTGGTCATGCTCTGACCAACAGCCAGTACTACAGGGCAGATTTCAGTAGATATGCAACTCACTGTGCACTTGCACACACAAGTGCAGGAGGAGACTTAAGGGCCTAAACCAATCCCTTTCTGGCACCTGCTTTATATGCTGAAGCATGAGATTTGGTTCTCCTTGTTCTACTGCACTCTATGACAAAAGATATCATTAGTCCTCATAAAATTAGTCTATTAAAAAAACAAATCAGCATTTTAAACTAGGAATTTCTGTGCCATTACATTTTACCCACCAACTGTGTGCAACATGAATATTTGAAGTTCTAAATTTATTACAACTCCACCACCTATCAGTGCTTTTGCTGTTATAAGACTAAAATAAAAAGAGGCAACAATCCCTACTATTTGGATGTCTCACTCAACCATTTTTCCAGTTCTAATACAATTGCAAATAAATTCTCTCACACGTAAACCATATAATATCAGTGAAGTGTTAGATAAGAAAGATAATGAATGTCAACACTGTTAGCAATCATCTTGCCAATCATCTAGTATGTATTTCCTCATTGTTGTTCTGTGTAGGGCAAGATATGCAGGCAGAAGAGATGGTGCAACCTGTCATTAGAAGCTCTGCTGGGAAGAGGCTGAATACTGCAAACTTCTCCTCCCCCAACTTCCCAAAATCACTTCCCTACCTACATATGAGAACAGCAAATCTTTACCATCAATATCCTCAGCTTTGTCCTCAGCATCAGAATATGACACACACTTACAACTTTGCAATGGCTAGAAACTGAATTGTTCAGGAACTAGAGTCAAATCTTCAGGTATACATTGAATACTGAATACATTTATCAAGATAAATACCAAGACATTTTGCATGGTTTTGGAATGGAGTAGCGCCTAAAAGAAAATAGAAAACTGCAGTCATCTTAGATGCATGTTTAAGTCTGATTCATTACACATGACATGGAAACTGCCCCCTTTGCTGTTCCATTTCTACCAGTGTTTTAATTCACTGGAGTTTACATTTTAATGACTTCTGTAAACTTGAAAAAATAATAGTTGAGTTATCTGTGATGATTTAAAAAACCTTTTCAAAACAGGATCTGGCATCCTCAAAGGTCATCAAATCTAAGAGAAAAATTTTTATCAGTAGGCAAGGCGGATTGAAAGTGGAGTAAACCCAGCATCTATTAAGGTATACCACTATTTAAAATTCCTCCCATTCTCCTTAAGTGTTTTTTGGTTTGGTTGTTCTGTTTGTTTGTCTGTTTTTAATGTGTTCAGTATCACATAACTTCCTTCTTTAAATTCTAATTAATTGCTAAATATTTCAAACAATGTGGGTCCACTAAAAATCCAAACTTTTCTTATAAGTAACTTCTAAATTCTTCATCCCAGGAACAGCTATTCAGCATAACATTTCTTGGCACTTAGGACTTCATCCTGAAATGAATTTATGCTCTAGGATAAGTCTGACTTTGTCACCTGTGCAGAGTGCTGATTATTCCCATATATTCCACTACCCATACAATATTTTTCAAATAGTTTACAGTAGTTTTGTTTTTTATACATAACATATCAACAGAATCTGACCAAGTCCAAACTTAATTTGGAAACTAGTATGGGTTTCAACACAAGAGCTTGCTTAAACGTGTAGGCACTTTTCTACAGATTCCTAGTGATTTATACCTGGGCCTAACCAAAAATTCATTAAAATCTAGTACTATTGAAGTAGGAAAGCTGTTTTATAAAAAAATCAGCATCTGTATTTCATCATCATCATCTCTGCTTTGCTTTCTAAAGAGTCTCCTAATCTCTTTTTAGTGTACAATTTTAATACACAGTTCTCAACTTCCAAACTGTTTTCTCTGAGAAAATCCAGCCCTTGCCAATTTTTCCCCATTATTCTTGTTTGATTTTCACTAACAATTTCTTAAGCTTTTCTGTCTATACTTCCAATATTTGATCTTTGCTTTACTCCTTCCCAGGAATGATGCTAACTTCAAAATTAATTTTTTTAGAGTTTAAGTACAAAGTCCTTATTTGACATCATACATATGAAACATAGAATTCTACAATATAAAGAAATGCTACTAACAATAATTAGAATATCTCTGATTATTATTAGCTAATACAATATGCTTATGGGCATATATATAAACTTGTATTTCTGTACTCACACACAAACTGACACACACTTAAATTTATACAAATGAGACATGAAGTTCATTAAAGATAACAGAAGTTCTCCAGCAGCAAGACTTTCAAGACTGTATTGCTTATATTCCCTACAGAAAGAATGCAATCACCCAAATAGTTCTTTTCCAGCTAAATCTTGCTCATCTTGCTAATCACACTTGTAATCAACAGTCATTCGATTGAAATTACCCACAAGAGAAAGGCAGCAGAATTTGGCTTTGTGGACTACTACTCATTTAAACAAGTAAGGTGCAGATCTCATGTCCAAGTTATTATATAATAAGATGGTAACGACTTTTATTACTGTTAAAAATACCAAATATAATTGGAAACTAAAAATAAATCAATTTTCCAATTATTGCACAGAACAATAAATGCTTTTTATTTCCCACTATCACATGTGAACAAAATTTCCCAATTTTTCAGTCATACAAATATGTATTTTATTCTCCAAGGTGTTAGCTGCTAGCTCCTTTATTAAAAAAGAAATAAAGGTAGAGTACAAAAGGAGGAAGCGCACAGTCTACAGGAGTCTATCCTAGTGCATGATTGAAAATAAGCATGACAAAGTCTCCTGGCAACACTTTGTGTAACGATGCAGTAAACAAATAAGTGTAAGTTACATGCACAGTAAGTGAATGCTAGAGCCTTCCTTTCTTATCTAAAAATATTTTGAATGGTTCTATGTACTGTTAAGGAGCTGATGCACTCATTTCAGTAGGAGACAAACCACATAAGTCTGTATTCAGTTGACTTAGTTAACAGGGGATTAAAAGTCAATTAAATACTTCAGATAAAACCTAAGCAAAATTTAAAAAAAAAGAAAAAAGAACAAGTAATAATCATCTTACTCTGATTTTTAAAAAGATCATGACATCCTTCTAGTTAATATAATTTTTAATCAGATATCTTAATGTAATTTCTGCAGTAGCTTTTGAACTCAGAGTAAATCTGATAGCTGCAAGGGCTGGCTACAAGGCCCTTTCAGCGGGTATTTGCCAACCCTGTCTGTTCTGCTTTAATTGTGCTGAATACACTATAAATTCTTTAACAGTTGGGACAAACTTATCACTTAAACTCTGCTCACCAATAAGACTGGCACAGCCTGTGACACTACTGTTCAGGAGCTTGGGTGTCGGGTTTTTTCCCACTGGGACAGATACCTCAAGAATCTTTGGAGTCTGACAGCCAACATCTTAAGCATACTCTTTATGCCTAAGGATTGCTTTAAATTTTGAATTGCCTGTTGAGTTTTGAACACTATTAATAAGAGGTTTTTGACCGTACTTACAGACTACAAAACTTGAAGTCTGAACACTTCTTCAAAAGAGAGTAGCAGAGTCATGTGCATTCTATATAGCAATTAATCAAGGACTAAATTATAAGCCTGACATTGACATGAACAGTGAAAATGGGGCAGATCAATTTATGACACTTCTCGATTTAACCAATGCCATGTGCAAATTAAAATGGTCTCAAATAACCATTTTGGGGATTAATTACTTACCACTTGCTACTTTCTGTATACTATAAACATACATTGTTACTGCAATATAAGTTCTTTCACAGATCGTTACTGAAAGAAAACGTGGCTGCATTTTCTTTTTACCATGCACTTGTGCTAGGAAACTAGTTCTCCTAGTCCAATAAGTTAAAAGAAGCAAAGGAACATTTATTCCTTAAAAATTCTTCCCAAATGCTTAGCTGTTCACCTGTAACAACTGAGAAACAAGTTCCCAAGAGATTTTGTTACACACTGCATTTTCTTTTTCTTCTCTGAGAAAGTACGCACCCAACTCCTCCTTCATCAACAAACAGTAGGAGACAAATCCATCCCATTTTGTTACAAAGACAGTATGATTTCAAAAAAGAAAAGAACTTCTGCCATATACATCAGCATTTGAAACAAATTGTTTTTTCTTGTTTATTTTTCTTTGCATGTTCTTTGCTGGGCTTCATTTGTCAAACACAGAGAAAGCATATAGAGCTAGATGACCTTTGATCTGACTCCATGCAGCCACTTGTGTGTTATCTTATGTTCTAATCTACTTTTTTCTTCCCCCCCAAAGTGCCATGTATCAGAAGTAGCAGAATTTTCGTTATATCTGAATTACATGACCAAACTGGTACAAGTGTACCGATATAGTTTTACGACTGAGATAACATTATCAAATATTTTTGGTGCATTACAAGGAAGAGCCATACCCATGTAATATACACATAATCTACACTAGAAAAATCTACCACATTCCTTAAGTACCTGTTTTCATCTTCCCTATCAAGGACTGAAATTCATTATCTCCCTGATAATCATTTTTCAACATTTCATTGAGGATGGAAACCAGCTGAGAAGGCTAAGATGATACAAAGAGAGTGAAAAACAGTTGCCAGTTTTCCCTTCTTTTGAGAGAACTTTCATCCCTTTGGACTGGAATAGCTCTAGACATTTATGTTCCTTCACTACAATTCACTGTAATGCCTCTCTTTTTTGTTCTGGTCTGGAGAAAATCAAATGTCATCACATCTTGCTCATGTTGCTTGCAATTCTAGCAAGAAGGAGTAACTCCCTAATTTAGTTTCATATACTACTAGTGCTAGCCCATTCTAAATTTTCTTTCTTTATGCTAATGTAAAATGATACTGACATTACTGTCACTTTTAACCTATTGAGACTCTAAGCACAATTTGGCAAATGATGTTTATTTTAAATTCAGTATTCTTATTTCCAACTTTCATTGCTAACCAAAGTCCCTGCTTCTGAGTATGCCTGTCAAGTTAAATTCACACTTCCACATTCTTTTAAAAATGTTTTAAAAGTTTGCTCTAACAGCATTAACTGAACTTAAAATGTGTGTAGGCTGAGATTTTCAGTTACAGGTATCTAATGTTAGTTTTGGATTGGTTTTTTTTTTTTCAGACAACTACCTTACTGTCTTGATTTCAGAAGTACTAAATACCAACATCTTTTATTAAAGAAATGTTGGTGTATTTATAAAAATGATATGTCGCTCTAATGTTCAATGTTGCAAAGTTGTATGATTTATCTAGGCTACCTCTGTCATATATGCTAATGTATGTCACTGGCAGAAAGACCTTTTTTAAGCTGTCACCTAAAGTATTGGTAAGCTTCTGAGCCATGGTCTATGTTTCGCTGAATACCCACCAGTTAAAATACATGCCAGGAACTATTTAACGATGTCTCTCCCTCTCTTGTTATTCTTGCTCTAAATGACAAACTATCACATTCAAAAATCAGCACTGTGAATACTAAGAACTCCATCAACATTACTGCATCTCAAGTAACTGCTGGGCATCTTAGAACAAACAGCCTTACCTTCACTTTTGCCTCAGAGAGCCTTGCAAAGTTACGAGGCATTTTCCCCTCTCCAGCCTACTCAGCCATGTCCTGCTCTGCCCAAGCTCATATTTAGGCAGGCCTATTTCATGTCTGTGGGAACATGCTTTGTGAGACTGTAACCCAGCTCAGCTGAAATGCCCAAGTCCCCGAGTCTAGCAGACCTGTATTAGAAAAACACGAGCAGGCTGCTACTTCTGTACCTTCAGCTCACCCTGCTTGGGCGTGCCTGCTCCTTCAAAGCAATCTAATCTCTGTGTTTTATCTTCAAGAAAATATCAGTTGTACATAGTATAAAACACAGTACTTACTGTCAGGGAGGGACTTCCAGCAGGAAACAGAAGCAAGCACACCATTAGTCTTCCCCAGGCTTCCTAGCTCAGCTTGCAAAAAAGCAGACTACAGGGCAGGCTGACTCTTCACTCAGGGTGTATTTGGTGCCGTTCTGTTTTCCTTTCCTCGTTAGGCAGAAATATTAGCACTGATCTGATTTTGCATCAGGATGCCACAATCCAGGGCCATGCAAATGAGCCACAGGTCCAGCTGGTGTTCATGAGCAGTTCAAAGCCACTCATAAGTCTGCTCCTTAGCAGCATCAACAGAAGGGCTTCCAGCCACCAGGCTTCCAGCTTCGTACTGCAAACAAAATGTTTGTTCTTGTAAGACAGAGCACTTCATTTTTTAAGATCCCTGAATATTCACTGCTCAAAACGTATATCTGGAAATCTGATCCCATGTTGAAACTTGATGCTTACTATAGTAAATCTGTGTGTTGGTTATTCAAAGCATGTAAGGGACTGCTGTGCCAGGTTATGAAATCTGTTTAACAAAAGAGAGTTCATAAACAAGAGACAAAATCAAATCTTTCAGCTCTACCTTTCTAAGTCAAACTACTATTCACATGAACTTCTCAACTCTCTTTTAAACTCTAGCAAAGTGCACAAGGTGTTGTGCACTAAGGAATGAAATATCGTGAGAATTAAAGGTCAAACTCTGTTCTCAGCCACAGCAACATTAGAGTTACTTCATTTTTACACTGAAGAATACAAAGTGGACTAGGAAAAGTCTATTTTTAAACTCCCTTTTATTTAAATCATCAGATGAAAGACTATGCTGGGAGTATTTTACAAAGAAGCAGCTTGATCCAGCACTTTTAGAAGCTTTAAGGAATGCAATTAGATTGTAAAAACTAATGATAGATTGATGGTACACAAGTTCTCAGCTATTTTCACAACAGCCTTAAAATATCTGAATATTCTTAAATATTCTTCATATCCTAAAATGTGTGAAAGTGATGAAATTCTACTTTCAATTTTTAAATTTTAAATTTTTAACTTTTAAATTAAGAATTTTATGCATCTGCCATATGCAGAAGTTTTGTGCAGTGGAGTTGTTAGATTGCTTTAAAAGTGTATCAGAAGTAAATACTGAAAGAACTGACTGTACTTCAAGCTCATGAAAGTGCTCAGACTTCCTGTTTTGTTTGTAATAATACGACTTTTAAAGCAGAATTATTAGAGGGTTTGCAAGGTTTTTTGTGCAATTGATAATCTAGATACTTAACCAAGGAAACAAAACAAATCTTTACATAGTTGGTACATAGATCCAGATCCGTGGTCGTGTAAACTTACCTAACTCCCTTCAAATGCTAACATTGCAATCAAATTAGTAGGATTACCATAAAGCAAAACCAATTAATTTGAGCAATTTGAATTTTCTTGGACTGGTATGAGTTGGTAAGTTATTAAATTTTAGGTTCCACTGAGAAGTCAATGTAGACTTTAACGCTATATCTCCGAATGTTCTTACATGGATTCTTAAGTTACAATGTCTGAATACAAAATAACCCAGGATCAGAATTTAAAATATTCAAAAAAAAAAAGACACACACACACAAAAATGCAAATACTTCCTGACTATGCTCGCCCTCTTCTAGAGATCTCATCTACCTGTCCTATGTCCCAGGCTCCATTCTTTCTTTGACTATCTCGGGATTCACCAAACAGCCAGCACAGTTTCAGCTTGCTCTCTTGTGGCCAACATTAGAGCTACAATTGTCCTCATACCGTTCAGTTCCAAGGACCTTGAAGAGTGGTTCTTCTAAAGCACGACAAGTTTCCTCAGATTAGAGTAATTTACAACTGAACCTAGTAAGTGGCTCGAGTTTGAAGGCACAATCAAGTTACCATGGCTTAACATGTTACCAAGCATCACCTTAGATGCAGCACTGAACAGAAGATTTCCAGCCCACAGCAAAGCACAGGAACTTGGCACTAAGCTCTAACGCTACCCTGTACCTCTCACATCTATCTGTAAAATCATCTTACACAAATGTACTGCCAACATCTTCAAAAAAGGTCTTCAAGACTGATAGCAGTTTTCAGAAGGATGGCCTAACAACTTCAGCATGCTTTTAACAACAGCCTGTCAGAGCTTGAGCTTAGTTATTTGAGGATACTGTTTCACTCACGTGTTTGCTAACACATAATGGCAACTTCAAATATTTTCTGGCACCAGTAAGGACTGCCTATTTTGTAACTGTTTATGTTCCTTGTTGGGTCCTTTGTCTTATTTTGTATATTTTTAAAGATCACAGATGCTGAAAAGCTGAGGACTTTAAAAGACTCTGAAATATTCCTTGATACTTTATTAACATTGTGTCAGGCATTATTAATGTCCCAAAATAGTTTTATGCTAGAAACAGTTTACAGCACCAGAGCTGGCTCAAGAGAAGTGCAGAAACACAATCAGATCAACCAGAGACGTATCAATCACTGAACTGCACTGCCAACGGAGTTGTCAGCCAGTCACGTCATGACCCCTTGTGAAGAACAGTGCAAACGTGTAGCAAACAACAGAACTACAGCAGCCCTGAAAAAAGGGTTGAATTAAGACGTCACAACTTCGCACAGGGAGATAAAAGGTGTCTATAAAAGGTGCCGACCTTTTCCTTTGTTGAGTTTTAAATACAGTTGCTCTTATTGTGGGTATGAATGTGGATAACTTCATGAGTAATCATGCTGCAGGAGTTCATTTATTATAAAAGGGACTAATCAAAAGCACATTCCATATCAGTAGAAGCATTAACGATTTGTAGTAAGACCAGAAGTTGAAAACATTCCACATTCGCTATTGTACCTCAACACCATTATCATCACTCTTATGAACCAGCCCATGAAACATTCTCATAAACAGAGTGAGAATTTTTGATTAAATATTAACTGTATTTATTACTGAACATGAAAAGGATCATCAGTACAGAAATTATACTTTGACTACTGGGTTACTTGATCACCAACCTTTGTAACATATCAACAGCAAATAAAATACTCAGGCATCAGAGGGTTGGGAGGTACTCATTAAACAAATTACTCCACAAAAGAATGACAAACTACAAAGCATGCTGAGGAATAGCATCGAAACTGTTGCATGTGGCCCAGGTATGCATATTTCTTCTGGAATTTGAAGAACAAGCCCCAGAACCTCTCCGACCTCTAGACAACAGTTCCCCAGCAGCTTCAGATAATCTGCGAGAATAACATAAGCACTGGTATTAATACATGGCAGAGAAGGCCGGATCTGGTACCCAACATAGTCCCACAATCAGCTTTGTTAATGCAAGGGTGGAAGCAAAAGTGTGTGGTTGAAGGTAGAGGGAAGAGCAAGACTGACCTTTTATGAAACTGTAACCTCAGTCTCTCTTTCTGTTAAAGGCAAATAAGCATAACATTTGCAAGTTACTGTATTGTTAAATATTCTTATAGCCATATTGTCTTTTTTTCATGCTTCTACTAGGAGCCAAAAATCCTTATTCTCCCTACACTACTGCCAAAACTTCCAATTAACACCACAGACATTCCAGCCAAGCTCACGGATACCACCAAAACAAGGTGTAATCTTACTCATAAGCTCATATACTCATATACTCATAAGTATTATCAAAATACATAACATATAATTATGTGAGACCCAAATCACAAAGCAGCAAAAGTCAACCCTCCTACCTCACTTATTAAAGTACCAAATACTTAAAATAATTCATGAAGACTTGCACAATACTTACAGTGCAGTCAGTAGCACAAGGACTTGTAGGATTTTATGAGATTTCTACCCCAACTGAGCTATTAGTAGTAGTCTATAAGTTTGGAATGGCTCTTGAGTCTTTAGAGTAACTACACACAATATTTAAAAGGAGAGAAAGGGATAATACAAGACCAAACAACTGTAGTGTTCCTACATCAACCACCCGGACAAAGTCTTACCCAAACTCTGCAATGATACCAATTACTCATTAATATATTACTATGATATTCATACTCATTAATCAACATATGATCTATTTTCTATGAAGATCAGCAGGTTTCTGTTTTCCTCTGATACGCAATTCATTCACCAATTAACTCAGTGATCAGAGCGTGTAATTCCTTCCGTAAGTAAAACACACTGTACTACTGGAAGACATTTTCAAAAGCTTCTTATCATAGTCATTGGCTCCTTTTACTATTTTGCTGCCTAAATTTATTTATGATAGCAAGTCATGATAATATTATCTGCCCTTGTGCTGTTATCATTCTGCTACTCAAACAACTCCCCTGACGTATTTAAAAAGACAG
This sequence comes from Caloenas nicobarica, assembly GCF_036013445.1. NCBI lineage: Eukaryota > Metazoa > Chordata > Aves > Columbiformes > Columbidae > Caloenas > Caloenas nicobarica. The sequence continues at coordinate 14,806,992 of NC_088250.1, read as the reverse complement.
GAAAACAGATGTGTCACTGCAATATATCTATAGTAGAATGGATGAGACAGAGAAATATTAAGATGATCCTACCTAAGAGGAAAACAAACGATCTTGATGTCTGTAAATACTATATAATTTATATCTCCCCTGGAATACCTTCAAATAAACTGCTGCAAGGTATTTCACAGCAAGCTGCCTGACTCCGATCCAGGGTGACCGCCACACCAAACAGTTCCAGGGCAAAGCGCTTGTTTTTCTTTTTCACTTTTTTTTTTTCCACCCTTCACACTCCACAAGGCCGTGCCCAGCCCTCATTCCAAACAGTCTGTTCACTTCGGCCTTGCCAATGCCCTGACAGAGCAGGCGGCAGCTCTCCCAGGAACCGTTTCACCGGGCCAGGCCGTCTCCCAGCGCCCGTGAGGGACGGCGGAGACTGCCGGGAGGAGCGGGGCCCTCAGCCTTTACCGCCAACGGCGCCTACCGGCTCGCGCGCGCCTAGTTACGCCCGCTGATTGGCTCTCCGCCCGGCCCTGCCGCACGCATGCGCGCACGCTCCGCGCGGGGCGGTGTGCGCAGGCTCCGCGGCGGTTGGGAGGCGGTGCGCGCGGCGGCTGCCGTTGCCGCTGTGAGGGTTCGTGCGCGCGGGGCCATGTCGGGCCGGCCGCCGCGGCAGGAGGAGGGGGACAGCGCGAAGCTGCGCCACAAGGAGGAGCTGAGCCGGAGGGTGAGCTGGGGCGGCTTGCTGCCGGGATGCGGCCCCCCGTATCCCCGCGGTGCTGTTGGCGGTGAGGGGCGGGCTGAGGCGCGTCCCGGGCCGCGCTGCCGGGGGGGGGGGCCCGCGAAGCCTGTGGCCTCGGGTGTGCGAGAGGACGAGCCCTGTGAGGAAGCCGAGGCCCCTGTTGATGCGGGATTTTGCTTGTAGGGCTCGGTTGGGGCCTCTGTCGTGTAGCGAGAGCTTGTCGGTGTCGCTGTTAGCTCTTGTCAAAATGTTTTTTCGGTTCTTAGTGCTTGAAATGTCAGGTGAGTCACAGTGAGGTTTTTCTCTGTAGTATCTACTTGGGCTGTATGTGCTCGAAAAGTCCCAAGAGACTTCAGTCACGGAGGCTGGCGCTCATACTGCTTTCCGTGGTGCCAGCAGCGTTGTTTAATATTACATCTGCCAAGTCCTATGGAACTGTTTTCCCTCAAAAAATGACTTCCTTTCCATATGGCCATATGGTATAAAGTCAGTGGTATTTTTGATTGCCTGGCGCATAATAGTATTGCAAGGTGTAATTTCTGTTATTCTTAAGTGGCTGGTTTAGTCCATGGCAAAAGATGACACTGCTGTTTTGTCTGTTGGAATCGTATACATAAGATAGTGATGTTGCTGCTGGAAAAGTTGTCTTTTCTGTATGCCACACTCCGTTTGGCTAACCTGGCTCTGGGGCAGCTTTGTACTGTTGCACTCGTTCTAGGAGACACAAAGGAAGAACAAAGAAAACCGTATGGTTTGTTTCTAACAAAAAGTGTTAAATGCCCGCTGACCAGATTTTGTTCCATTTTGTGGCTTTTATGGTCCTCCTGACTGCTCTTGAGCATTGGCAGCTCTTATTGTAGAAGAAAATGGGAATGGCTGCCACCTCTGCCAGTGCCGTTGAAGAGTGGTAAATCCCACTAAGGAAGTTTGTGCAAAACTCCAGAGCAATAGAAAGGCTTCTGTTGCTCTTAATACAGTTTTAGGGTTTGGGGGTTTTATTGGTTTCATTTTGAATCTGGAGAATACCCGTGATTATAAAGTTTATTGTAGGTAGTATGCAACATTGTTTTCTAAAGTGATTTGATATTTTATTAGTTGTTTGCATGTTTTCTTCTGGGGGAAAAATGTGGTCTCTGATTATAAATAGCTAGAGGCACTCTGGTTTGCCAGTACTGATTGCTTTCGAGAGTAGGAGAAATATCAATCTATGCAAGATAACCTGTTTCTAGAGCAGTTATTTAGTATTTCATTTTTATATCTTTGTCTTCAGTGGTCCATTTGGAGAAAAGCAGCTATATATGCATGTAGCTGTCTTAAAATATCATTGTGTTCACCTCCAGGATTGTAAAACAGTGGTTTATTTTTAATAATTAAAATGAAGTGCGTCTTTTGCCTTTCAGATTAAAGAGCAGAAGGTTGTAGTTGATGAGCTTTCTAATTTGAAGAAGAACCGGGTAAGTATTTACAAATTTGCTTTTGACTATTTCAGTTTAGCATCAGAGAAATGAGTATAGAAGAGACAAGGGAGGCAACAAAATCAGAGCACATCGTCTTTAATTTGTTTTAATACAGATTTTAGTACAGATGTGGTCTGTTGGTCTCAGAATAATTTGTCCTCCAAATGACAGTACAGCTGTACAGTGTAGCACAGTACATTGTTGGGTCTTTTTGCCTTTTTATGTTTTATCTGAGTTATTTTGTTTAGATGTTTGAGTTGATCAGAGGACTTCATGAAGTATTCTTACTTTTCATGTGTATGTGTTTTAAAATAGAATGTGATCCCTCATGTACGAGGAAAAGAGAAATACAGAATAGTCATAGGTTGATCATGAAATGTTTTTGATAGTACGACATTAGAATGTTGGTGTTGTCGGGGCAGAACTTACCCTTCTGGCATAAATGTCAAGGGCTGTCTTGGTGGACCTACATCAGCTTCTGCTGCAGTGTGGTTGCCAGAGTTGGTTGCTTTGATTTAATGCAGTGTTGGTTTTGTTTTACAGAAAGTTTATAGACAGCAGCCCAATAGCAACATATTCTTCCTTGTAGACCGAACCGAAACACTATCTCAATGCAAAAGTAAGTTTGCAGTGTAAAAGTTTATCAGACAGTTAATTATTTAAAAGCTGCCTCTGTAGCTGTTAATGATTTCAAAGCTATATTAAAATGAAAAACTGTCAGCTGTATATCAAATGCAAAGTAGACTTCAGACGTGCTTGTTTTTCCGGTTGGATAAATTCAAAAGTGTTTCCACTTGATACATGGATGTGATAAAAGAGCAAGTGCTGAAGGTATAGGAGAAGCGAGAATGTCTGACATTCTAATCGATAGTTCACTTTTCTTATTATTACAAATGTGTAAATTGTACTGATTATAAAGGCAATAGTTGGCCATTCCCCTAATTCTTACACTTGTAGCGTGGCTTTCTTTGGGAGGAAAACAAAAATTAATCTTTGTATAATTAAAGAAGAATAAGCTACAGTGGGCTATATTTTTGTTGCATCACTACTATAGCGCTTTTGTTACATACCATTTTGTGTTTATCTCTTTAATTGAACAAGTGGCTGGATTTAATAATTTCTTTGATATACTCTTAAACTTATCTACTTGTAAAGTCACTCATAAACTTACCAGTTTATGAAATTGATTATTAATGAATTTTTTTCTTGCACAGATACTTTAGATGAATTAAAGAAGGCACATCAGGAGATGGAAAATTCAGAAAAGACTAAAATAAAGAAATAGTCCACCTGAATTCAAAGGCACAATGTGTGGTATTTGTTGTATTGTTACTTTGTGTAGCCAGCAAGCTATTCATGATTTCTTTAATGAAGACATACTCTGCTGTCTTAGAAGAAGAGGACCAGACAGTAGCCAACAGTTGATAAAAACTGCGTCTGATCTCTCTTACGAGTGTCTGTTTTCTGGCCATGTACTTCGCTTGAGGGGACTGATGACTCCTCAGCCTCTGGAAGATGCCAATAACAATATTTTTCTTTGGAATGGAGAAATTTTCGATGGAGTGCATGTAGGAGATCTAGAGAATGACACTGCAGTAATGTTTCATCATCTTGCATTATGCAGTAGTGAAGCAGACATTTTGTCACTCTTTTCATCACTTCGGGGTCCGTGGTCTTTTATTTATTTTCAAGCATCTAGACACAGTTTATGGTTTGGTAGAGATTATTTTGGTCGTCGTAGTTTGCTTTGGCAATTCAATAATGAGGTTGACAGTGCTTTCTGTCTCACATCTCTAAGTGTTTATTCCGAACCAGGTAAACAATGGCAAGAAGTCCCAGCATCTGGAATTTTCAAAATTGATCTCAAAGCTTGTGCAACAAGTAAATCTTTGTCTTTAACATTGTTTCCATGGAAGCACAGCTGCACAGAGAGAGCAGTAGAAGAAATATTCATTGAAGTCCTGGACCAAGTTTCGAAAGACTTACCGAACCACGTACCTCTTGTGATGAATCAATCAAAACTATGTCTCAGAACACCAGTTATCCCCTTAAACAAAACAATTGCTGAAGCTTCAGGTGAATGTCCAGGCACTAATATTAACAATGTTACCCATATGGTTTCTGTAGAAACCCTTCAAGGATTTCTTGCAGAAGAATCCAAGAAAACAACAGTCCATCGGTTTATTGATGTTTTAAATGAAGCGGTGAAGAGACGAGTTTTATCTCTCTTTAGAGATGAAGATCAGAAAACGAGAGAAGTTCCAAGCATGTCTGACAGGAAAGCACACGTTGCAGTGCTCTTTTCTGGTGGCATTGATTCGATGGTTATTGCAGCTCTTGCTGATAAACATGTGCCTGTAGGGGAACCAATTGATCTTCTCAATGTAGCTTTCATGTTAAAAGAACAAGCTAAGCAAAAGGGTACCAGTAAAGAACATGCCAACCAGGAAGTACAGCTGGATTTGCTTTATCCTCAAGAAAGTTGTAAAGATCTTGATGCTAAAACTGTTGCTCATTTATCTTGCTTTGCTGTTCCTGACAGAATCACTGGTAGGGCAGGACTGAAAGAATTAGAAGCCATTAACCCTTCAAGAACTTGGAACTTTGTGGAAATTAATGTTACACGAGATGAACTGAAAAAAATGAGACAACGACGCATTAAGCACTTAATTTATCCACTGGATACAGTCTTGGATGACAGCATTGGCTGTGCAATTTGGTTTGCTTCCAGAGGAGAAGGTTTTATTAATAACTGGGGAGAACTGAAACCATATAAAAGTCCTGCAAAGGTACTGATTGTTTTCTGCCTTATGCTTGACCTGTGAATGTTAAAGCAGTTCTGTTGTTTTGGAAATTGTCAGGAGTCTTTAATATTGATAAGGCTTCTGAAACTCAGTGGCAGAATATAGAATAGATCTCTACTGATAATCTGTGCATTCCGTTCTTTTGTCATGTAATGTGTATTGCTTTTCATTGAGCTTGAATGAGCAACAGTGTGACTAGGAAAAAAATAATGACAATCATTATCACTTTCAGTGTTTCAACTGCAGTAGTAGGTAACTGCTATACAATAGGTTAACAAATTTAGAGATAAACATTAATGAAATGGTAAGTAATGTTGTTTTGTGCCAGCATCTTACCTACTGTAAAATTACTAGCTTGTTACTTAGGCACACTATGTGACAAAATCACAATTAATAATGGCAGAAAAGATGACTACTTGGAATCTTTTGTAATTATAGTCTGAATGACAGAACTACAAAAAGTAGTTATTTGGGATTTTGTAACTTATGTATGTAGTGTGAAGTAAAATCTTTTTAGTAATTAGATTATTTTCTCGGGAATTTGATTCTTATTACTCACTTCCCAATTCCTGATAGTTTGCGTAGAGAAGAATAAACCGTTTAATTTCAGGAGTTTGTAGTTCACTGCTGCCTTTCCTTTTTGAGGCTTCTATTACTCTTCTACTAATTGCTAGATCTTAAAAACACAAAAACCAGCACCACCAATAACCCCAGCAAACCCAGTAGTTTGTGTAAAAATGACAGCTGTGGAACACAGTTGATTTACGTGACTGATCTACTTAAGGATGTGCATCTCAGATTTGCAAAACATACAAATTCATCTTAGGTCCAGAATATGTAGAAATGCATAATGAGTTAATAAAACATGAAGTGAAATTGTCATTCTCCCATCAGTTACTTACTAGTGTGCACAGGTAAAAAAATCAGTTGACTGCTAGCTGGTGTCAGATTAGTAAAACAGACTGTTTGTTAAGTGACTTCCACTTTTATAGTGAATTGCAGTTGAAGGCACAGTAATGGACCAAGTGTAGTATTGGTTTTCCCTGGATAACACTCTATGTACTTAAAATTGAGTAGACAGACAATATGACACATTTTTATTTTGTGTAATGCAGTTGTTATTAACACAGTAGCTGGTAAATTAATAATAATTAATAATCCGTGTGAATATTCAGGTGACTATTTAGAATTTCTGACATACTGAGTAATATGTGGCAATGATTTTTTAAAAATAAAGGCTGGTGCTTGACAAATACTGTTTATTGTAATAGAAACTATCAAAGACATTCTTCAAAGATACTGGTGTATTTGTGATGCACACAACATTATTTTCCTGGTTTTTGCTTGCCTTGGTAGAAATGTTTGTGTGTACTTGAAGTATGCTCACAATCAGACCTCAAGTTGCCAGTGACTATTGTCAGGCTTTATAAATGTGTAATGCACATCCCATCATGATCGGTAATATATTTAGAAGATGTGTATTAAAGTTATTCTCCTTAAGATGTAGTTAAACATTTAAGAGCTGTTATATATAATTAGCTTGCATAGATATTAAGAAAGATTTATTCTGTTTTCTTAGGTTGTGCTTACAGGAATTGGAGCAGATGAACAGCTTGCTGGATATTCTCGACATCGTGTTTGCTTCAAAAAATATGGCTTAGAAGGGCTGAATAAAGAACTTGAAATGGAGTTGGATCGCATTTCTTCTAGAAATCTTGGTAGAGATGACAGAATTATTGGTGATCACGGAAAAGAAGCCAGGTATTATTGTTTTAACATGAAGCAAAACTGGTTTTGCCAGTTAGATTCTGCTTTTAACACTCCAACAGAAAGCTTAGTTGAAACTTCTATGCATTTTATTATCTCCTGAGTTCTGTTGCAGTTTTGTTAATGTGTACTGTGTTGTGGGGTTTTTTTGTTTTTTAAAATGTGCTCTGTAGTACTGTGGAAAAGGTACTTAAGGAAATTTAGCAACTTGAATGTTGGACTTCCGTCTGGAAGTTTTAAGAAACAGCAGCAGATGTTGAAATTGTCAAAAGCAAGTTTGTTTTAACATTTTACATGGGACAGTCTTCAGCACAACTTTGAAGTGTTCTGGTATGGTCATCTAGGAAATGACTTTGGAAATGACAATGTAACATAGAAGCCATGTATTTCTGTCCATGCAATAGAGGCATGATCAATATCCACTGCATTTCCTGGTTGTTAAGTCAGAATAGTTGAAGAATCATTTTATTTGTGCTTTCTTTCTCCATGCTACCACCAACCTGCAAAAAAATCCTTAGGTATTGTCCAGTAGCAGAGAACACTCAGGTACCTGAAAGGTCCTTTGATGTGATCTTTGTGCCAGTGTTTTTCCAAATCTGTGCTTAGTTGCACATCATCAGTTTAGCAGTTGCAGCGGTGGACAGGTAATATTGTTAATCATGGTTGTGATTAGGTATGAATGTCTGGAATTCAGAATGTTGTCAGAATTTGTTGTGTAAATTTTTTTTTTCACAGTTACAGTGTAGCTTCACACAGTATTTTTAAATACTTAGAAGTTGTCTTGAGAAGTGTTACTTTAAAATTTGTCTTGCTCTTCCATTGTATTTTTTAAAAATTTTGTTTTGTATAAACCAAACATTTCTGATGCTTATTCTTATTTTTTTTATTTGCTTGAGTTTTGAAAACTTCTAGGCTTCTGAGTTTTCTTTCTCCAAGACAGTGTAACTGCTTTGGAGACTTGTTTCAGTGCTGTGACACTAACATTTAAGGTACACCTGTAGTTAGGAACTGACACAGACCCTGAAGTCTTCACATGTGGTAAAGGGGAAGACAAAGACTATTTGTATGAAGTTTTAAAATATTTTATCTTTCCTTTAGGTTTCCTTTTCTTGACGAAGATGTTGTTTCATTCCTCAATTCTCTGCCCATCTCAGAAAAAGCTGACTTGACTTTACCTCGAGGAATTGGTGAGAAATTGATTCTTCGTCTTGCAGCCAAGGAGCTTGGCCTTACAGCCTCGACCATTTTGCCAAAAAGGGCTGTACAGTTTGGATCTCGGATTGCAAAACTGGAGAGCAACAGTGAAAAAGCATCTGACACATGCAGCAGACTGAAGTTACTTTCAGTAGATGAATGATAAAGCTACATCTTGAGATGTTGCATTTATCCTATATGCAAATGAAGTAAATCTCTGGAGTTTTCCTAGAATAGTCTGTTTGTTTACACACTTGTAAAGAGCGTTCAGGTGATGGCTTTAGAAGGGAGGGTATGGTGAAGAACTGGCTTGGGTTGCCAGAGCCAAAAAGCGCCGAGGATCTCAGGCCTTGTTGCCTTTTGGAGATCTGCCCTCCAAGTATCATGCTTGCTGTTTCATTACTTGAGAAACAACTTGTTTAAACCTTCATCGGTTCAGATGCAAATTATCATCACAGCAATTCTTGTCAACTCCCTCCAGCTTACATTGATAGAAAAATGGGACAAATTTTCATCAGTGTTGATTACATGGCAGAAGTTTGGGGCATATATACCCAAAGAGAAATGTATTGGGTTCTTTGAGCTCTTGTGTTCTGAAATTAATATTGATACCAATGGGGAAAACCCAAACAGATGGAAATACTTCTTGAGTTTTTGTTCTTTAAATTCAAATCTGACATTGATATTTTTATATCCTCTAGATATCACATCTTACAGATTTTTATATGTTTATATCTTTTATATATTAAATACTAAAATAACTTCAGTGTTTTAAGCAGTTGTCATATTACTACTTCTAAAAAAGAAAACCAACCAACCTTATCTTTTTTTTTATCTTGTGGAGTTAGAACTGCCACTGTTTTGAGGGTTTTTTGGACTGAATTTCAAATGTCAACATTTTGAATATGCACAGAGTGTTCCCTCATGGACATAAGAATACTCAGAGTTGGTACTCCATCAGTAAAGGATATTAAAGATCACAATTCTAGCATGCAAATGTATGTCTTTATAGTATGAGAGGACATTGTACGTGGTTGAAATTGGCATCAGAGATAAGGAATAAACGTTTTCTCCAATTCAACACTTATTTTTCAAAGGAAAGTGCTGTAAGAATATTTGCTAATACTGAGCTGTACAAGCTGGCACAAGATACCTTAATCATAAGGACAGCATTGCCCTAAAAATGCATTCCCTTTAGGTGACATTTCTGGCTGGCACAATAGCAATCTGAGGAATCATCAAAACAGATTCACCTCAGAAGGTATAAACTATTCCCTGAGGGATGCTTTTCATTTTCATGAGGTTTAATTTGCTGTGAGGCGTGCAAATGGTCCATGTAAAGAGGCAGAACACTTTTAAATGTGAAATGAAATCAAAATTGTGCTTCAGCTTCCTTGTTTGCTGAGCATTGGTAAAGGTTGTGAAGTCACAATTCTGTGGGTCACTGTATTGATGTAGCAACTTTGTATTGATGTAAATAATCCTTACTGCTGACTTAGGAACTGTTTTCTCAGGCTGCCTGTCATGCGTCAGGCTGTAAGGCTCAGGTGTTTGACATGGATATGCCAGGTAGGGAACGTTGCCCCATTCCAGTCATGGAATTCAACCGCAAGAGGTAAGGAATGTGCACAGTAATATAGATACTATAGTATCGACTTGGAAATAATAGATGTCTTTTCTGATTTCAGATATGCTTTTACTTAACTGAAATTGCTAAGTATACTATGAAAGCTTGAGAAGAATAAAGATTTTCATAGCTTAAGAGACAAAATGTATTTTGATTGCAGTTGGATTTTTTTTTTTAACAGATTAAACAATACTATCAAATAGGAGTTAAAGTTCTGTACATGTAGTACAGTTGCCGGCAACATATAGAGTTGCTGGCTAAACACTGTGCAACCATTTATTTTGTATAACGCAGTTACTTTTTCTGGAAATAGTGGAACAAAAGTTCTGTACAAAAAATAAAACCAGCATTGTTCATCAAAATAGCAACTTGTGTTTTTTCAATGCTTTAAATTCAAGCATGTGAAATTATTACAAAAGCAATATAAAACTAAGGTTTAAATTGTAAACAAGCAGAGACTGTGGTTGAGGGGCTTTTTCTTCTCTTATTTGAGCCCTGTAAAACTTAAAAATGTCCTATAGGAGGCAGTGGTTGTATTATTTCATGTAAGAAAACTGTTCATCTTGCTACAGCTATATTAAATTCCAAGTAAATGTTTTCAATTGTACTAACTGCTTTAAAACTTATTCAAACATAGTTCATAAAGATAGACTTTCAAGACGGAATTATTTTCAGGTTTAAAACTTACTAATTGTTTGACTGTTGCAGTTACTGAATATACTTAAAAACCAAAATGACTCCTAAGGTGATACAAAATGATTACATTCTACAGGTTTTAATAATATCCAGAAGGTTAAAACGCAGTGAGGACAAGGCATATATATTGTGTACATTATGGCAGTGTAGGGCTGCAAGGATCTCCAGAGGTCATCTCGTTTACAGCCTTGATTTCAGTGAAGAATGAAGTATTTAATACCTAGCATGCAGTGACTGAGCAATCCGTTTCAATAGGTAACATATACTGTTACTTCCCTTCCTTAAAATAGAAAGCTTTTCCTAACAATTTTTAAGTCTTTTCTGCAAATTAAGCTAAATACTTTAATCCCTCCTGCAATGAAGAACAACTAAACACTGGTTTTGTAACACTTTTTAATAGACTGAGAGTTCTTCAGTGTATCACCTTCATTGTTTTAGTCAGCCTCTTACTGCAGTAAGAAAAGCCAACCCTCTATTTATTATAGGAATAACACATAAGAGACAAGAAAGACTAAATACCTGCCTCTTTTAGCACTATATTGTTGATTCATATTAAATTTGATTCCATTAGTTCCAGAATCCCAATTACATGTTTTCATTTAAATGGAGGCAATTTTGAACATATACATTATGAATTAGAAAACTCTTCTTGTCATCCAGAATGAAGAAGTGCTTAATACTTGAAGTATTTATTCCAGTAAATACCGTTGCAATGAATAACAATGTAAAAGTGTATTATACGTATTATCAAAAGGCAAAGTCAACCCATTTTTCATTATGTGTGGTATATATTATAAATATATAAACCTTATAAGTTATAAAGTGTAAACAATGGAGATAATATCATTTGTGTAAGTTTATATTTATTAGCAAGTGCAGTTTTGATGTTTTTTGGTTATTGTTTTAATACCTAGAACTCAGACATTTGTGGAACAGTAACTGGAATCATTTTGGTGATACCACAGAGCATTCTCTGGCAGGTGATTTCCAACACTTGTAAACCAAATACTGTCAGTAAATATAACAGGTTTTATTGAACAATTTATAGTGGCATTTACTAAGTTACTTGTTAAGATGCCAACCATCGTATCTTCTTTTTTAGTTTTGGCACCTTGATGGAATCTTCTTCCACTCTTTTTGAAATATCAGTTCCAAGGGGAGCTCTAGGAAGTAATAAAATGATGTATTTGTTAAAAATAAATAGCATTATGGTCACATCACACAGATGTGCAGATTCAGAGACCCTTTTCACAATGAGCACAGGAGTCACAGTATTTTTGCAGATTCCCTGCACTGTTGGACTGTGTGACCTTTAAGATGGTTCATCTGAAGCTGCACCTAGAAATATCTTTTCATTTACAAATATTTTTTTTATTTGTAGCTGTTCCAAACTCAGGAAACACAGTTGTGATTTCAAAGTCATCTTTTGGGGACCTTCCTTTAGTTAGATTCTGATTTTAGCTGACAATTCATTTCACATCTCACTGGTGAATGCAAGACAGACTAGAAGTTCACTCTATCTCCTTGCATAGTCTACATACAGCAAATAAAGCTTGGTATTTTATTCACTGAGATATATAAAGTAAGTTATTTTCGAAGAAGAGTATTTTATTATTTTTCACGTGGAAGTTATAGAAACATATTTTGTCTTCAGACCTTCCAAGTCTGTTTTTCTGGAAATGGGAAAAACCTGAAAAAAATTGCAAGTTTAAGACCAGCTGATACTTTTGAAATACTACAATTTTGTTTGGCCTTAAGCCTATGATCTACTTAAATCCATAGAACAAGTCTTGTCTAGTAAGTCCTTAAAAAAAAAAAAAAAAAAAATCAGTATTGTCAGTAAAAAACCCCCAGTATTATCAGATGTTATATGTCAATTTCTTTTTTTAAATTGATTGCTCATTATCAATACAGTTTGACTGGGAGCATTTTGATTTCTGTCTACAGTGACTGAGCAGCTAGAGGGAGCGTATTACAGCTTAACTTGCTCCAGTTTTTCCACACCATAATGGTGATAGACTACCATACATCATGACAGTTCTGTGTATTTTCCTAAGTTTCTGAGCCAAAACAAACAAATGTCAGACACAATAATTTCTATTTCACAACTTCATTGAAAAGAAGTGCTGCTAACTTTTGAAGCCTATATGCACAGCAAAGACACTTCTTATCAGCTTCTGCAACTCTTTTTAGTCTACGCCTCCCTCCACTTTCATTGGCCATAGTGAATAAGTGAAGAACAAGACCGTGAAGAAACTGAGTCACTTACTTGGGTTCATAGCGGACGCCGTCAGTACTGTGTAAAACGCCAAGCCCTGCACGTAACCTTTCAATGCCATTCCTGAGCAAGAAAGCAATTATGTAAAAATCTACATCATAACTATCTGAACATGTGTATGCGGTTCAGTCACCACCAACAGAAGTTCTTGACTCTGATGCAACTTTTAAAGAACGTTATAGAAACACATGCGAAGACAAAACAACTCACCATGCAATCATAACGCCATTATCAGTGCAGAGTCTTGGAGGAGGACACAGAAAAGCAAAATCATTTACATCTGCCAAAGTCTGTAGACCTTTTCGTATATACTGATTACTTGCAACTCCTCCTGATACAACCTGACAGCAGTTTCCAAAAGAAAAAAAAAAAAAGTTACTCCTAAGTACTGATGGGTCACACTCAACTAACATCCTCTTTACAGAAAGGTTATTGGATGAAGTTCTGAAGACAGCGATAAATAACAGATTTGAAGATTAAAACATATCTTTGAAGATGAAAACATTTAAGAAAAGAGTATGATAAGTGAGCTTATTATGCTAAAAGAGATTTCTGAATAAAGGCATTTTAGAACTAGAACAGCTGTCAAGCTGAACAACCTGAGCACTAGGTCAAATTATGTGGCCTAAATTTTTATGGAAGGTCAAATTAGATGGTAAGAACATCTCTTTGTAGCTTAAATCTGAACTATGAAAGATTTTATTGTAAATATTTATATGACTATTACTTTAATCCTGGTATTTTAACAATCTCTAACAATACTGACATCTTCCTCACCTGTCAAGGGACAACATCAAAGGCATCTGCATCTTCAAATAATGCTATACAGTCAAATATAAAAAGGAAAAAAAAATGTATACCCACCAAAGTAGCATTTTTTGATGGTAATATGCTATTTTTTATGCAGAAGAGCATAGCTCGGTATGTCCGCTGGATAATGTGAACAGCCACCGCATGCTGTACAGCAGCAGCAATATCCTTAACACAGGATAGGATCTCACCTTCTTGAATACCTATAAAAATGTATGGTCAAATGGGTTTTCCCGAGTATAGGTCATCAAAAACACGGTTTAGATCTGACTTTGTTTAAAAATACCTTCTTCTTTTTCTTTTTGTATAATGGCTTTATTGACAAGGCTCTGAAGTCCAGAAAAAGAAAAATCACAGTTCCGATACTGTTGCATGGGAAGTCTGAACGTGTGCTGGTGCCGGTTCCCCGATCGAGCCAAGTGCTCTATCGCCTTCCCACCAGCCATGCTGTGGCACTCCAGGTGCTTTCTTAAAGACAGTCTTCTGGCTACCTAAGGAGATAATAAACAACAGACTTGGAACAGAGAGCTAAATTAATTCCTTCTGTAACTGCATCACTGTACTGTTGTCCATGGAGTCAAATTAGACACCACAAAATCCAATCCAACATGAAATTATGAACAGGGCACAATAAGAACAAGATGCCTGCCAGCTGGATTTTTTTTTCCTAGAGTAATTAGAAATGCAATTCTAGAACAATTTGGGCAAACATGAGGGTCAAGGAATTTTGCAGGAAACATTAATTACCCAATTTTTATGCTATAGGGAACACACACAGACTGCCATACTGTATTACCAGATAAATAGGAACAAAGTTGTTTTCAGCTTTCAACAATCTTCTTTCTGACTCTGCTCCCCCACTTTTTAAATTAATACACACAAATACTGTTTAAAAATTCTGCTTGTGTTAGAGAACAAAACTGCAAGTTTGTACAGATTGTACTCAGCGACCCAGAAAACTGAAAGCCAAACCAGGCTTTTCAAACTGTACAAAAAAACCCCAAAACACACCAAAAAACACACACAGTAAGAAATGTTTTAGGATGCATTGTCTTAAACCTAACAGCATCCTCTAAAATATCACTATCAGTCTTCTGAAATTGATGCAACTTGTTTGTTTAATGGGTGTCAACTGAACTTCCAATACCAGTTTTGGTTATGTTGTCTGTTTTCTAAAAGTATAATTAATGTATGTGTGTTGCAACTGATAGTATGCATAGATTTTTAACAGCCTCTTGTGTCTTAAATCTATGGTATTTCAAAATAGACAAAAGAAAAATTTAAGTAGAGCTCATATTGCACTGTATTGCTGTCCTCAGGCTGATAATAATACTACCATTATATAGTTTGACTACAACAAAAAGAAACAAAACCACTTAGAAGCACTTCGGTAAGGAAATATTACCTTATCCAGCATGTCCCCCGGTGCTATATCTAGGGACTGTCCAAGCAGAAGGAAATCTGAAACCCCTTGTGCTACTGCCAAGATGCAGTGACCTCCAGAGAGTAAAAGAACTAAGAAGGGAAATTCCACGGGATGGGTGAGTCTGATGGTCAGCGCATGAGCCTCCATGTGATGGATGGGGATGAACGGCTTCTGGTGCTCCTTCACCAGGTTCAGGCTGTACTGCAGGCCCACTCCCAGGCTTAGCGCAAGTCCTGGCTTTACTGTAGTTGCGATAGCTGCAAGTTCACGTACAGAAACTCCACTGACGTGAAGCGCCTCTTTTACAACTCGCTCAATGTTTTCTCTGTGAAGCTGCTGTGCCACCACAGGAATTATTCCACCTGCTCTAGTAAAAACAAATAATTAGATTTGTAACAGATTGAATGGGATAAAAATAGGTTTTAAACATCTCTTAACCTTGCATATCCTGCGTGTTTCCTTAGTATGTTCTCAAATGCCGTGTAAAGGGCACCTCTGCACTGAAGAGAACATAATTATCACTGGGAGGTCAGAAAGGGATGTAACTTGCCCTTTTTTGGTACACATACCTTTAAAAGTATCTCAACGCTGTTCCAAAATAATGTCTGTAACTTAATATTCACAACCCCTCACTTGTCAGTTCATGGACTTAGCCACCAATGCCTATATTTGATTTTCCCTTTAAAAAAATTGAAGAATTTGGTGGTTTTAACAGTAATAATGACTTAATCTTTAATTCAAGCTTGATAAGTAATCTGCCTCTGTTTGAAAAAAAATACTGGAGGAAACTTGTTAAATGCACAGCATTTCTTTCCTCACTCCTAGTAGTATCTCAAGCAGGACATGGTGTGGCCCAAGAGATTGGTCTTTACACCTACCCAATTCTTACTGAGTTTCATGGAGAAGACTTTTATACTCGTATTACAAGAATAACAATAAAATCATTAGTAAGGTGAAAGTCCCGAGAGAAGTATATTCTTACTGTAAGTGGACTTTCTTCTGAGAGTGCAGCGCTTCTCCCAGAATGTTGCCGGCGTCATCCACCACAGCAGCGCCGGTGTCATCACAGCTCGTCTCTATTCCCAGAACTAGTTTCCCAAGATGCTGTTTCACAGAGTGAGCCGAGCTGCTTTTCAGCCACGCAGCTCGGCTGTGTTTCACAGATTCCAGAAGGCTTTTGGCAATGCTGTTCATTGTTTAAAATCTATCAGGTCGTTATGTCTAGAAAAGAACTGTACAGTTTATTACTGGTGGGTTTTCAAGCATGTGCTGTGGTTTGATTTTCTGAAGAGAGGGTATTACTTTTAAGGCTATGAATGAACATGCATGATATTTAAGACCCTAAGAAAAAAAAATGGGGAGCTAATATCTTTGTTTTACCTCAATCATGCTTCGAGAGGGCTCCTTGCTGTGTGGCACGCTTCCTGCGGTCCTACAGGAGGGACACAACCACAGGGTAAACCCGTGCCGCGCAGCAGACCCGCGGTGCGGGTGCAGCTTCGCTGGCAGCGGTGCTGTCTCTGGGTTCCGCGGCCGCAGTCCCAGGCGCTCGCTGCCACCCCTGGCAGACCTGCGGCTACGGGCCCGCTCAGCCCCTTCCGCCCGGCCCGGCCCGGCCGGGGCAGCGGCGGCTCCGGGGCGGGGCCGCGGGCGCGCAGGCGCGGAGCGGAGCGAGCAGCGGCTGCCATCGCAGGGCGGCCCTGCCGCGCTGCCGGGCCCAGCAGGCCCCGCTGGAGCACGGGGCTTCAATCCGCGAGTCAGGAGCCCCGCACACCCGCCCGAGGGAGCCCGGCCCGACAGCGGGGGCCCGGCGCTACCCCGCGCCCTGCCGCTGAAACCCGCGTCGCTGCCACACAAAACTGCGACGTGCGCAGGAATTCAAATGTTACCCAGTTAACATTTTCTGTACAAATAACAGTTAGTTATTCTCCAACTGTTAAAAAAAAATTCATAGCTCATTACTTTTTTTTTTTAAACAGCGTCTTTATGAATCAAGTAAATAAACCAGAAAATTATCTTAGCAAGAAAAGAAATTGGTCACTGTGGGCTTTTTTTACTTTTGATTTTTAATTTATTTTGGTTTTTTCCAGCTCACTGGCTGTCACTGCAACCACAATGTAAATCAAGCCTTAACTGGAGATTTCAGTTAAATCTGAGCCGGTTTTGGCTGGCAGACATATGGCAGACTGCAAAATTCATCCTTTTTTCAAGACAGAGAAATAAGTGCTCAGAGCTCTAGATGTACCATGTTCACTCTAGAGTTGATTTACTCAGTATTACACAGTACCCCTAAACCACAGCATTCATCCATGTTTCCAAGACATGCAAATTACCTACACCTTTTTCTGCAAACGCATACAGTTAGTCCATGTGATTTACCTATTCACCTACTTCTAGTTCAGCTGCTATTCTAACTTATGACCTACACAGAGTTTCTCTTACGTGTTCTGATATTGTTGCTCTACAATGGGGCTGCTCCTCCTACAATGGCAGCAACCCTTTCCCCCACCATTACAAGCCCCTGAACTACCAAAAATAACCCATCAGTCAAGTATCAGACAAAATCCTCAAAAATCCACATCTTAAAAGAAATTTCAGTTTTTCAGGATGTCCCACTTAGCCATAGAAAAGTCAGAATCCTGGTAAGCGAAATGGAATAAACACAACAGTAGCAATTTGTAAAAGCGTACATAAACTGAGCCACCAAGCTGATGTAGAAATCCCCTGAGCTGACAGTTGAGGACTTTCCTCGATCTCTGTGACAAATAAAATCACAAAAACAGATAAGGCATGAATTATACCATCAGTTTATGCCAGCTGTCACAGTAGGTACTGTGAGGCAAACTTTTACAATGCAATGACAAGCACAACCACCTACAATCCATACAGCAGAAACCAGTTACTTTCACTTTATCTAAGAATGTGGCCTCACCAGTCCTTGGCATTGAGGATCCTGGATTTATATGTAAAGTTACCATTCGGGTTACAGTTCACTGGGTATTTGTGAAATGTTACTCTCCATTTCAACTGTTACTCGCATCTTCTTTCCATGAGCCAGGCATACAAACAGTCTGAATGGTGATTACGCTTTAGAGCTGGGCCTGCCCAGCTCTTCATGGAAATCTTCCTTCTAGAGGTTTCCAATTCACATTTAAGTATTTGAAGGTATCTTCTTATAAACTCAACTTTTGTCCCAGACAAGGCTGCAGGAAATAGGAATTGTATCTCAGATGTAAAAGCATCTCTCACCAAATACAATTAGCTACACGGCACAGCAGATGACTTGTTTCCTTCACCTGGAGAGCACCAGTAGCCACGTCAGGGGCAGTCAGTGTCAGACCTTCTGCTTAATATTTATTGATGCCAAAGATTCGAACGCCATGCAACTGCGGCAGCTTGGGGATAAGTACGGTCAGGAGAGAGGTTGTGTTGAGGATAAAGTGTGCTGGATCATACTTGGTGTAGAAACTCGCCAGGAAGTACCTGCGGGAGCAAAGGGAGCAAGCTTAGCTGCTAACACCCTTGTCTAAAAAGTAAACCAACAAAACATCATTGAAAAAAGTGCTTTAGTGACTAGTCATATTTTACTGGTTGCCAACCAGGCTTACTCCTGTTTTAAATATCTCACCTGAGACTCTAGAATATAGACAGTAAAATTATGGACTAAATATCTTCTTCCCACACTTCCCAAGGTGCTAAAAAGCAGCTGGTATTTTCATCCTGCATTTTTCCCTGCCCCTCAACTTCACATCTCTGACTTCTGCAGCTACAAGCCTGATTTGTGATACAGATTTTAAATGCTGTAAGATCCGTTACGAAAATATTTGCAGTTCTGCTACCCTAGCAAGCTGAGTGACAAAGCATTTGACATTTTTCAGTGCAAAAATCATGTATGCTGAGCACATCTGTGATTGGCATGATTTTAAAACGCTTCCCGTCTAGCCAATGTTCCCAGCACATTTTTCTTTTAAGCTAGTCCACAACCTGCACAAGTGCAAGAATAAGGAAACGTGTCTCAGAAAATCCAATTCACTACCAACTTCTTTATGCTTTGAGCCGATAATTTCATCTTGTTCTTTGAAAAAACTAGTCAAACAAATGAGGCTATCACATATTTTTCCCCCCAGCATAACAGAGACGTTTATTCAGCTACTTATGCATTATCAATGCATAAAGAGAGCCATGTGCAAGTGTTATAAATACAAAATTCCCACTGGAAAGTCGGAATCTATCTTTGAAGAAAGAGAGGGGTTTTTTTTAGGAGTTATATGTATGTTTTCAGTATCTATCCTTTGTGCACCAACATTGTAAACATGATGCAGGATCTTCCCTTCCCCCCAACCCTGCCATGCAAGTGGACGACTTCCTTAAGAGAAAAAAAAGACTTATTAGAGTTGGATATTAAATACGTTATCTGATTTCCTTTAGTTACACAACCATACTTTTGTCAACAGAGACAGGCAGTGTAGAATTTCTCATCTTTTTACATAACTAGTATAAACAGAAAACAATCTGTACAAAGCAAAACTGACATGAAAAATCCCAGACCCCACTCAGAGAGGACTGTCACACTGCTCCGAACTCACAAGTTGCAAAATGGTTAATAAATGCTGTCATGTGCATGCACTACAGGCAATTAGTTTAGATTCTCAATATTTATGACTTCGCTATCTCTTAAAGAAGTTAACAGTGAGTTTTCCTCATAACATTTCTAATCTTTAAAACCTGCCCCATTAATAACTGTTTACAAACTTCGACTTCAGTATGTGGGCATGTTGAAAGCTCCAGGAATAAAAACTGTTGATTATACGGCCTGTAAATCCCTAGGTGTGTAACATAGAAACAAACAAGCAAGAAAAAAAGAGAAAACGCTTTTCCAATGTCAACTGCAACTCATTTGGTTGCAGCTTTTGAAATCATAGTTTTACAATTCAAATAATCCATAATACGGTTTTGAACTCACAGAATTATAGGAGAGATTGTGAAGAATTTTCTTGAAGATGTAAATTGTACTCCATAATCCAGTTGTTCCCAGTGTGTTAGCAGCCTAGCTTTCCCCTGATCAGGTGTTTCAAAAGGAGTTCCCTTTACCGCGTGCAAAAACACATACATTCCCTGGGGAAAACAAAAGTGAATACAATGGCACATTTTTACATTGTTCGATGCACTGTAAAAAAAAGAAAGTAAATGAATTCTCACTCAGAAGGGCTGCAAGCCCGTAACAGCAAATTATAGAAGAGGTCTTCAGCTTCCAAATCCTTCTGCATACAGAAGTCATCATGCAAATCACAACCCACTAAATAACAAATGGTTTCAGGGCTTGGGTCAAGGTAGTCCAGTTTTTCCCACTGCTTTCAAACAAGATATTTCTTTTGTCATGTATAGTGACAAAGTTGTACACTGAAGTCATCTTAAGCTAAAATTTATCTAGCTTGACCAGTATCAAAGCAAGAAGAAAAAGATCACAAATGTTTCTGTCCAAGGAAACAGGTAAAGTGCTGAAATTAAACACTTCGGGATACTAACAGACTTATGTAGAAACATTAGTAGATAATATCCAAGCATTAAAAATGTAATATATTTTATGGATTCAGCACAGCTCTCCAATATATACAAAACAATGTAAAAGTCGGTTCGCATTATGATTTTACTTTTGCAAGATTCTAGATTAATTGACTTTTAAAAGAATACATAAAATATGTAAGGTCTATTACACATCTTTTATGCTTAAACCCAAAGGGATCATGTATGATTCCTTTTCCCCAAAGGAGCCAAGGCATTTCATAGTGGATAAGCCAAGCAGAGGTGGTGTTTTGGCTAGCTGGATGTCATTATCCATACAGCCTGGCTATTTCCCTCTTCTGCTACTAAAAATAAATACATATTAACAGCTTTTCAAATTTTGTTACAAGAGAGGGTACTTACCAGGTTGTGAATCACATTTGTTAAAGTCCAAGCGACAGGGACACTAAAGAAAGGAATGCTGAGCAAGACAACGTGCAGCATGCTGACTCCGAGCGCGTAGGTCAGCCACATTCCCCGACTGCTCATCACCCGCGTGTTTGGATTTACCTCGCTATGCGCAACTCCTACGTTCATTTTTACCCTATAAAACAGAAGTGGTTGAAGATTGAGACTACTGTTATAGAGAAGTACTTAAATATGCAATTTTTGAATTTGGGAAAAGGGTGTTTCAAATAAGCAGGCCTGGAAGCAACACAGGGCATAACTGAAGATCATAAAATCATAGAATCATTTCGGTTGGAAGAGACCCTCAAGATCATTGAGTCCAATCACAACCTAACTCTAGCACTAAACCACATCCCTAAGAAACTCATCTAAACACCTTTTTAACCACTCCAGGGATGGTGACTCCACCACTGCCCTGGGCAGCCTGTTCCAATGCCAGACAACCCTTTCTGGGAAGATTTTTTTCCTAATATCCAATCTAAACCTCCCCTGACACAACTTGAGGCCATTTCCTCTTGTCCTATCACTTGCTACTTGGGAAAAGAACTTGCTACTTGGGAGAAGAATGATGTACCTCAAGATCTTCAAAGTATGATGCTACAGAAGGGACATTAAAAAAAAAAAAAAGCCTGCTGTGCTGTTAGAAGCTGCAGTAGCAAACCCGTAAAAAAACAAGCTTTCTAACTTTGTCATCTAAATTCCTTTCTCCATCCACAACAATATCCACAGTTCTTTTCCACTTTCCATATCAGACAATTTTCCTCCCATTTCTCGTTTGTGTAATGGCTGATGAAGAATTCTGCATATACCAATTGCCAAGCCACCTACTGCTAGAAAGAACAAATAAGGACTAATTCATGCCTCCTTTTCTTGCAGCAGAGCACAGATTCCAGATTTTCCTCCTCCCCCCACCTGTTAGTTTTCAGACAGACCTTTCCGTCTTTCAAATCTGGCTGAAATTAGCCAACAGGTTCACAAGTTTTTTAAGTGACAGACACAATGCAAAGATACACAGAACGATTTCATAATCCTGTTTTCTTCAGGAGATCAACAGAACCTCCTTGAGGTGACACTCTTGTCCTGTTGTACTAAAATTTGTAACAATAAGTGATCTGTAAGACTATTTATATTCATTTATAGGGCTGGGATGGAGACTTTTAAACTTCATTCTAAACCAGTCTACAAAAGTATTGTTTAACCAGCAAAAATAGTTTGCTTGTGGTAGGAAGTTTATTTCTTGTATTTGCTTATTGCTGTAAAGTAATACCTGAGCATTTTGCACTATTAACAGGAGGCTGTAGAATAAAAATAGATATGATGAACCTGAAACTGAACTGGGGCAACGCTGATTTTAATAAATACTTATGCAAAGTATTTAAAAACGTGCACATGAAGGGAACATATTACCTGAGACTGCAAAGTGCGCTTGTTCCTCTCCCCCCGGATGCCGGCCCGCAGGTGAGTACCCAGACAGACCCCTCCACATAATTTACCACCTCTTCCTATTTTCCCTCATGTTTCATGTCTTAATCTGACGGGCACCTCCTCTCAGGTCGCTGGGCCCCTGCCTGGCCTCTCCCACCCCGGGACGGTTGTGCCCCGACACCCGGCGCAGGTCGGGGCCTCCGCGGGGAGCGGCTTGGCTTCGCTTCCCTTCCCTTCCCGGCCCCGCACCGCGCGGGCTCCCCGGGGAGCCCCCTCCGGCTGAGCCCCGCCCCAGCAGAGGGCCCCCCCGGCAGCCGCCCCTCCCGCCGGGCCCCGCCGCTCGCCTCAGGGCCGGGCCTGGCCCCGGGCCTGCTGGCAAGTACCGGCGCGCAGGCGCTAGCGGCGGCTCGGCCCGGACCTCCCTCCCTCGGCCTCCCCAGCGCTGCCCCACCTTTCCACAGACCCGCCGGCCTGAGCATCGCCGGCCCCGCTGTGGCCGCGGCCGCTGACGAACAGGAGCGGAGCTGGAGCCGCCGGCCGCAGATGGAGCCTGCCGACCGGCCCGTGGGCAGGGCTGGGCTGAGCTGGGCCCGGGCAGGGGAGGGGCCGGGCCGAGCCACCCGCACCGCCCACAGCAGCGGCGGGAACGGCGGCGTCGCGGACGCGCAGGTAGCGCAGCCTCGGGGCCCCGCGGGGGCGGCACTCGGTAATGGCGGAGGGGCGGCGCGCGGTAGCTGCCTGCCCGCCGCGGGGAACGCCGCCGCCGCCGCCGCCTCCTCTGCGGCCTTAGCGGGGACGCTGCTTCCCGCGGACCACTGGCGGCACGGCGGCAGGAAGCGCTGCCGCTCTGGGCGGCGCGGGCCGGGCCGGGGCCTGCGCCGGGGCCTGGCGGGAAGCGCGCGCGCGCGGCGGCACCGGCCCGGCCCGGCCCTGCCCTGCCCTGCCCTGCCCTGCCCTCCCCTGCCCTGCCCTGCCCTGCCCTCCCCTGCCCTGCCCTGCCCTGCCCTGCCCTCCCCTGCCCTCCCCTGCTCTCCCCTCGTCTCAGGGCGCGGCGGTGCCGCTGCTTTTCTTGTCGAAAAGCCGAACCGGGAACGGTGGACTATTCGTGTGGTTTTAGGTAAACTCAAGGGTGACTGCCCGCAGGCTTTCTTTACAGCTTTCAGCAGTTTTTTTACCTCATAAACTGAAGAATTACCTGAGTACGTGTTCTCGTGGACTCCCAAGAAACGGGTTGTTGGTGCAGGGTCTGGCTGCTGCTGTAGAAATCTGTGAGGCTGCGAGTATGAAGTTTAATGAGTTTTTGTTGGCGCTTTACCTCATGGTGAGCAGTATTGCAGCTACTGAGAGAGCCCCGGCTGCCAGGGTGTCTGACACCTCGTTCTGGCGGGTCAGAGCACCGCGTCAGTGGCGGTGCTCAAACAGAAAATACACCACCTTCCCACGGAGCACAGGTTATAACATGTCCGGTCAGCAAAGAGCTATAGCAGTAGTGTGGCTTGAGCTAAAATATGTGCCTTTTAGCTAAAAGCAGTCGGGTTGTATGCATTTCCATAGGTAGGAAGTACCAGAAGTGCCTCCCTCCCAGCGGGGACCCGAGGTGAGGCCAGCGTGGCTGTATGACCTGCATGTCCTACCTCTCTGGTCCAGATCTGCAACATTTTCATTTTAAGACCTTCCCTTGTCTCAGTGAGTGCCTTTTTCTGAAGATATCCAGCTCTGATCTGGCCCTTGTCATTAGTAAATCATGAAGCACTTGATGCGGGAGACCTGTGTAATGCGTGAGGAAACCTGCCTTCCTGAATGCGCGGACACGATTAATGGTCTGTCTTCAACAACACGCATTTTCTCATGCTCTTTTGCCTGTTTGTTTGGTGGAAAACTGATTTGTCAGATCTTTTTACCACATCTGAAAGGCAAACTCCCTTTGGAATGTACGTAACAAGTATAAAGAGGAGACTTCTTTGTAGCTGTTGTTCTAGTGCTGCTTCCTCTTCAAAACACTGTATCTTTTTTTTCCCCAAGTAACCACGGTTTTGTGTTGTCTTTTATGTTTAAAGCATGGCAATCTCTAGAAGGGCATTGAGGCGGAGAAGTGTCCTGAATTGCTGTATCTGCTGCACATACCCCGCAGGAGAGTGGCGCTCTGGGCTGCTGGCCGCAGGCCCTCGCTGTGCCCTGGCTGTGTCAGGAGGAAATCTGGGTTTGCTCCATTCCTCCACACCTGCTTATGTCCTTGGGACAGGTGCTGAGCATGCGGTCTGTGTTCTCCAGCACATAGCTTGACCTGAATCTATGTGGAAGCTGGGACTGCCAGGATTGTTTGTCTTTCAATGTAAATAACGTTGCGTAACATAATCCAGTAAAGAGTGCTGCTGTGGAGAGAAAAAACCTTCCTTGTAGGACAGAGAGCAACCGTCTGAAACATTCCAGAGGTGTAAAGAGCTGTGTAATGCTCTTTCTCACCCTCTTCTCATGTGCATGAAAAACTGTGGTTGAGTTCCTTGTGTCATGCTAATCAGCAAAGATTTTTTTCCTGGAGCTTGGTTAATTGTGTCTACTTGGATACTTAAACAGCAACGCATACGCAAATTTGCAGACACACACTCTTTTCATGGTAGCGTTTCTCTGTAACACAGCACAAATTTTATAACACTTTGTAAGTGTTTTCAGTGATTGAAAAAAAAAATCTCCATTTGTTTATTATAAAATGAGGCATCTCCATTTTCAAGTGGAAGATACAGAGACACAGAAATAAAATGACCTGCCTGAGGGTATGAAATAAATCTGATCAGAAAGGCAAAGTTATAATTCAGAAGGGTCGTAGGGGTTTTTTTTGTCGGTTGGTTGTTGGTTTTGGTGTTGTTGTTGGTTGTGTTTTTTCCCCTTATTATTGCCAGTACATCACATTGCCATTGAATACGACTGTTGCCTCAGCACCACTGCTTGCTCTCCACTTCTTTCCCAACTCCTGAACAGTTACCTTCAGGTCATATTGCTTCTGTGAATTTTTGGGTACTGGGAATTGTACACACAACGCAGCAGTGCTGAGCTCAGAAATTGTAAATGTAGGGAAAAAATGTAAAATAAATAAATGTATATTTTTACATCTGTGCTGGAATTAGACCTGATGCTGGGTAAATATCCTATCTGAAGACATTTCTGACTAGCACTCTGGGTTACGATCTGGTCTGTCTACTCTGTTAAAATTGCAAGATCACAACCACATGTTATAGTAATTTACAGGAGAAGACTATACATGTGAGATACTGTTTTGATCAATATTTCTCTGAATTCTTAGATATTTTTCATTAGAAGTTTAATTTGCTTAAAATAACGTTTTCTAGTCTAGACCTATGTGTTCTGTTTCTTACACAAGTCAAACTCCCATTGACTGCAGAGGAAACTGGGTCCTACTTTACCTTGAAAGTTATATTATTTAGCCATAATGTTATATTTTGTCTACATTTAAAAGCTGTTGTAAAACAGTTACTTAGAAATGTGTAGTTGTAATGTGTCTTTTACATTCTTTTTCTGTCATCTTTCTACACAGCTTTGCTCACTCTTTAATTCCACTATGAAACAGCTGCCGGCAGAAACTATTCGTCTCATTTCAAGTTCTCAGGTGATCACATCAGTTGTCAGCGTGGTGAAGGAGCTGATAGAAAATGCCTTGGATGCAAATGCCACAATTATTGATATTAAACTGGCAAGTCCTCTTTCTTTCTCTTACAAACAATTGGGTGTAAAATAAGATGCAAGGAAAGTTGTTCCACTGCAAATGTATTTTTAGGCTATTGTGGTTTGGGGAGTGGAAGGGTATTAATAGTATTTATACATACATATTTTAACCTCAAATGAAATGGCCTAAAATCAGTTTCCATTAACATTTTTGAGGCCCCGCTGAAACAGTAAGGTATATTTGTGCTCCTGACTCTGTCTTAGGGAAAAACTGTCAACTTCTTTAATATTTCTTTTCCTACTTAAAAATTACTTTTTCTGACTAATAGTTTGTTTTAAAATATGTTGGGCATAAGTTTCACTACTAGACTGAGATATTTAACACTCATTACAAAATATTGTCAGGAAGGTGGAAATGGAAACAATGGAAAACGTTGATGGCTGTTCTAGATGTTTTTATAGTACAAATTACCACATGGTCTCTAATTAGCATGGCGAGCTCTGGCTGCTTCTAACACTTCAATTTTATAAGATGTTAAAAACATATCACTCAAGGATAGTTTCTGAAAAAAAAAAAAAGAAAATATTGCTTATAATAAAGATCTTGTGCTTTTTTCCCCAGTTGGGTAAAATGGGTAACTGATGAGCTGCTCTCGCTGCCATGAGGTTTTCTGGTTTTGCAGCTTTGTCAACAGCTGCATAGTAGCAGTATCTCCTACTTAGTACAAAAGGATGCTGTTACAGTCTGTATAAATGGATCTATCCAGAATTGCATCCAACTCCCTTTCTTGTGAATAACAGTGAATGTATAAGTTATTCTTGAATTAGGCATTAGACAAATGCTCTTAATTAGGAAGGCAGTTCAGTTTCTGCTTGTTTCTTTGTCCATGTCCTTGCTATCTTTTCTGAATGAGTCTCAAGTGTTTTCCATCTGAGTATGATTTCCTGCAGACACCAAGGAACATGCTTATTAATTTGCCTTAAGTGAGCTGAAGATACTCTGTGTTCAGTATCATCTGTGATGACCTCCATCTTCTCAAAATTTAGACTGCATGGTATCTTGCTTTATGTGTAACTCCAGAGTGAGTAGTGTCTGCGCAGTTCTGAGGGTCAGGGTATCAGCATCAGATCCTGTGAGCTGATAAATCACATCAAGAAGTCAACAGAAGGTTTTGGAGCCTTCAAAAATTGTTAGAACGGACCTTGTCTCTTTTACTAGTGTTGATACAGAGCCGTGGAGAAAGCCCTCTAATCAGTGTTGGTTTCACAGTGCAATAACCTGCTGTTTCCAAAGTGAGAGGTCCCAAATAAATTAAAAAGAGCATTTTCAGCCATTCCCATTGCATGAGTCATCTGCACTACTGTTGCGTTATTTGTCAGTTCAGCCCAATCCAAATTGCTCTATTTCCGAAACAAACCAACCAACCTGGCTTTACACAGGATGTCAGCAAGTAAACAAGATTTGCTGATTGTCTTTATGTGGGTACTAGGGGAGAAGAGAAAATCCACACTTTGCACAGTTCTATGTGGTAATACTGTAGAATAGTGGATTATTTTTCAGGAATTTTTTTGTTATAAGAATATTTTATAGCAAAATACTATTTTATTTAAATAAGGTTGACCACATTAACTCTGGATTGATTCAAAAGCATAACAGAGAATGGAAATTTTGACATTTAATTTTATAACTTGATGGGTTTTGCCTGAAACTTGGAGTATTTTCATTGTTTTAACCTTTCCCAAATGGATTAGGAAGGCTAGCTGATTCATTCAGACTTATTACAGGATTCGCCTGGACAAAGACAGGAGTGGCTTTTTTTGTTTGAGACAGGCAGAGAGGAGTTAACCTGTAGGTGGAACGGTTCTCAGGTAGAAACCATGGCAGTGGCCAGCTGTAGCAGGAAGCTTTGGCTAGTGTTTTATTCTGCCTATCTTCTTGGTTGACCAAACTCTTATAGGTGATGTTACTGAGCATCTTTACACTGTGTCTCAACTAACTTTTACACAACACTGGGAAAACATCAGCTCATGCTATAGTTTTAGATAATGTGATACTGCTTTCATTACAGTATAAAACGAATCGTTTGATTAGAACCTGAACTGTGGCCTTTCCATAAGGTGTTGGGTGGTATCTCTTTATTGATTTGAACTTCAGCTTTGTTGAAATTAGAGAGATGAATGTGGTGGAGCTTGCCTTGTTAGCAGTGGGGTCAACAGCCTCAGTAGCATGGCTGTGCATTAAGCATATGTAGAGTGATGGTGTTATTCTTGACATGATGTCCTGGCTTCAGGTTAAAGTATGCACCATTCATTAATATGGAAAGTGAAGTGTACCCACATTTCTAATGTGTATCAGTTAATTAAATATACATAGTTCTGTGCCTACCTCAGAGGCTTTTGATGTTTCCTAATGCACATTATGTGTGGAATACAGATAATATCTTTAGATACCTTCCTTTTGTTTTTAATTGCATTTTTTTTTTTTTTACTTCAAGAAATAACGCTGGGAGTTTCGTTGTTTTTTTTTTTTCTTCTTTTTTTCTTTTTCTCACAACTGTCCTCAGTATATGCCCAGACAGGACAACGAAGTTCTGTTTAATCAATCAGCTTTCTGTGAGCAACCATCATGTGCTCTGCACAACATCAGTGGTAGCCACTCATTCAAGATGTTCTTCCTAAGCAAACCACTTTTTAGATCTCCCAGATGTGTATTACACACTACAGAACATTTTTCTGTGTGTTCCATCACAATCTTTTCAAAGAGCCAGGCATGCTTCTGTAACAGAAGTGTAGTTAGTGATCCTTCAGCTCTAAAACTTTCTTCTCCTGGCTTGTGGTTCTTTTGGAGTGTGTTTTGCATGTACAGATTATAATGTAGCTGGAAGGAAGCATTCGTTTGCACCTGTTCAATATATTACAGAACCTGAATTCCGTATTTCATTTAGCTGTCCTAACTATCTGGGTTTTCAGACTTTTACCCTATTTATGCTGGTGTTTATTGAAATCACACATCTCAATCAGAATTCAGAAAAATATGTGTTGCTTATATGTAAAGGCAAATCTCAAAGATTGAACTATGCTTCCTTGAAAGCTGTTTTTAAAAGCGCCTCTAAGAACCTTTACTTCTTTCTGTAAAGTATTGTACCTCTTTACAAGCATTCTTATTTCTGACTTCTCCCCATTCATGTCCTGGCCCCTATTAGAATTGCAGCTTCTGTATATTGAGAGACAATATAGAGAATGGAAAACGTCTGCAGTAGTGAAATCACCTAAATAAAGAGTGGAATTGAAAACAGTTCTTGGTGAGGACCCACTGACTTTAATGGATGCAGGGCTGCATTTGTGGTGATTTGAAAAAAAATGATACCAAACAAGAGGGGTGAAAAGTCTTTAGCCTTCCAGCTATCAATCTTTTTCTGAGCTTAGGTTTTTCATATTTCATCATAGTTTAAGAAAAAAATAAATGACTGAATTACTGTTTCAATTTACTGTATTTATATTATTGTGCTATTTCTAAACCACAGGGTATGAATTACATTATTTAGAGAAGCCATCACTAATGTCCGAATATGCTGTATTTGTCCTTTTTAAAAAACAAAACAAAGCACACATATTTTATGGTTACTCAGTTTCTCCAAATAAGCAAAACTCCTACTTCTGTGTGGATGACTAGAAGCTGTAACCTGGGCCACTTCAAACTTGGATCTTAATTCATTCAGCTGTTTTAGTGCTCCTTTGTGTTGTTCTTTTTTTAGGAGAATTATGGGCTTAACAAAATAGAAGTAAGAGACAATGGCAATGGAATCAAGGTT
The DNA here is from genome assembly GCF_036013445.1 of Caloenas nicobarica. NCBI lineage: Eukaryota > Metazoa > Chordata > Aves > Columbiformes > Columbidae > Caloenas > Caloenas nicobarica. The sequence goes on along the minus strand of NC_088250.1, from coordinate 14,777,327 downwards.
GCTGATGTCCCAGTTATGGCAATTAAACACTACACCTCAAAAATAAGCTCTTCTGAGGACCTTGAAAGGTTAACAACATACGGGTTCCGTGGGGAGGCTTTGGGAGCAATTTGCTCCGTATCTGAGGTGAGCAGTTGCTGTAAAAGTGTCTAGTCTTTTGTGCTGTGATTGTTTGTGTGTTTGTGAAATTTGTATTCAAGTATCAGTGTAAAGACTTTAAATTGTTCCAGCAGCCTGCCAGGGACATGTTTTCTGAACAGTTTCCTTTCCCCTCCTCTCCCGAAGTCATCTCCTATGGTGAGGAAGCAGTATGGTTTTCTTGTTAGTGTCAGTCCTGCCTTTCTGTTTTACTGCTTACAGCAGCGCTTTATTTATTTTCCTCAGTCAGAATAAGTCAGAGACAGATCGCTTAGTGTTTTCTTTTCTTTTGTATCAGAATATAGATACGTGATTCCCTATACATAGATGATTCCTTATACACACGTGTATAGGCACATGATTCTTTTCAACACTGGCCTATCCTCTTTAGTGTTATCACCAAATATAGTGTAAAAGAGTATGGCTGAGTTTGCTACTTGAATTAGGGTAAATCACAATGAGGAACAGCAGGTGGTGGCCAGGAGAAGTCACTTCAGGGAAGCTCATGGCCCGCATAGCTGCCATTCCGGTAAGGAATTCTGCCTTGATGTTATCTAGATGATCAGCAGTCATGGGATCTTGCTGGGCTCCATATTGCTCGTTGACATGTATATAAGTGCAGTTGCACACACTTTTTTGTCTGTATGAGTAATCAGGAACCTGCTCCTTGGCCTGACCCTGATCCATATGTTTGTGTTAAGAGGACTGACAGTGTACTGATATTTAGGATTTAACTTGACTGAAAGTTGGTTCAAAACCACCTGAAAAGTCTTCAGGCTGTTGAGAGCACAGCATTTACCTCTTCCATTGTGCTCTGCTTTTTTGTATTCATGCTGTGCCAAGGTCAAGTTTTGGATCCTTCTTTCTAAGTCTAGTCATAGATCCTGCAAGAAGATACTGATATCTGTTTCTGGCACTATCAACTGTCAAGGTCAGGAGAGATGTCAGAGCTTGACTCCTTGCTAGCTTGGGCTGCATTCATCTTGCTTTCAGCAGGAGTGGGTTGTGTGTTTAGATGGAGATTTCCAAAGATGCTTTCCAAAGTGTTTGGACAGATGATGACAGACCACAGTCATTGGTCCCTTGTATGGGTTGTCAGAGCAGGATGCTATCTGTTCTGTGCATTTAATCAGCTTTATGGTACGTTTCATAAGAGATGGGAGGTGGTCTGAGTGTATTAAGTACTTTAATAGGTACTACTTTAATCCTTGGATCAGTAATTATGTTAATTAAACACTCCTGGCATTAATTGCATACTGACTACCCAAACTGCCCTCTGAAGTTTTAGTTACAAGGTACTTTACTATTGGCCCTTAAGTAGGTCTGTAATATTGTTATTTTCAATTAATCAATTACCATTTTTTCTCTCCAGAGGCATGGCTGAACTCTGAATGATTCATGAGAGACACTAAAATAACCCAAAATATCCGGAGGCTCTCTATGTGTGATAACCTTTATGTTTTTCAGGTGGTTAAAGTGCAGTGGCTCTGTTGTTCAAAATATTCATATGTGAACTCAGGGAATTGCAGATTTATTGAACTTGTGGTATATGACTGGTCTTGCTAAAGCAAATCTGTGTATTACCTTCATAGCTTACAAAACATGCTACTTCTGATTTCTAGATATATTTGGGTGTGGAAAGATAATATATGGTTTGTTTGATAGTAGTCATTATGTTTGTGAAATCTCATGTGAATTTAAGAAGTTGTCATAGGATGGATGAAAATGCAAAATTATCAATTGATTTAGTTGTTTATTTAACTTGTATTTAGAATAGAAGATACAGGAGTCTGTAGGTAGTAGGGATTGCTATGCTTTGTGTATTAGTAAGATAGAAACACATGGCTTTTAGTTAAATGAGTAGAAAAATGAATACCAATGCAGAATGTTTCTGTGATTGTAAGAAACATCTGAAGAAAAATTTTATAAACTAATTAAATGTAATTGTGACTTAAATAGCACGATTTTAAGAGTGGTAGCAAAGCTTGTCTAAGCTCATTTTCAACTTTGTAAATACTTAATTAACATGATTTTTTAAAAAATTCTTTTCAGGTTTTAATCACAACAATGACAGCTGATGATGATTACAGCATTCAGTATACTTTGGACAGCAGTGGGCATATAACTTCTAAAAGGCCTTCCCATCTTGGGCAAGGTAGGGTGTCATTGCTCTGGTGTTGCATGGTGACAGAAGTGTTTTGTTTCTCTGGGCCTCTATTTGGTGTTGAAATACCTGTTCTGTACTTGAAGGCTGAGTATTAAATCTTTGCATCTGTAAACATTTATTGCCTTATGTCTATCTACTGAGAATGTGTTGTTGCCATAAGAAATAGTATGTCTTGGAAGTTGCTTTAGATAGTAATTATAAACTATTTTCTCTTCTCTAACTCACTTTTTTCAGGCTAACAGCAGAAATAAAAGCTATAAAAATTCAATGCCTCAGGTCCAGGCTGAGGCTATATATGACAGATTTATTCAGGACCAAAATAACGTTTCCATACATAGCAAAGTCCTTGTTTAAAGGAGGAGTTGCCCTGCTGCTATACGAAGGAATTGCTGGCTGCAGCATGGCTATAGGACCACATCACAGCTCTTTCTAACATGCAGGAAGGGTGTGTCGCTAGAAATCCTTCTACGTGTTTGTGTGGAAGATTAAAGGTTGCCCGCATCTCAGAGGCGGCCTTGGTTGTTCTGATGTGGTGTATGTTTGGGGTAGCATCTGCTCTGCTCCACGCTCTGCTCCACGCTCTGCTCCACGCTCTGCTCCACGCTCTGCTCCACGCTCTGCTCCGCTCATTGTTGCTCAGCGAGGATGGCTAAAGACCACACTGTGTCCTTGCATTCACACACCACCTGGTGTGTATTGCCAGAAGAGAAGTGGTTTGTTCCTTTCTTGTGGTGTGGATGTGCTCCTGAGGAAGCAGTTGCAGCTCTTCCATAAAGCTCAGCTTTTCCCAGCTGAGGTGCAGCAGCTGCTTGTCAATATTGTGTCCACAAGCTGTCCCCCAGCTGGCTGCAGCACTTGTACCCCAATGGGGACCTGACCTGGCTCCCTTCCTCCTCAGCGCTAACTGGCCGCAGGGAGCAGTTAGACCAGAAGGTGCCAAGGGTTAGTCAATAGGCAAATACTGAAGAAAGAGCTGAAGCTGAGAACTCTAATTTTAATGAGGGACTCTTTTTAAGATTCAGGCTGTAGTGTTTTCCATGGCCACAAAGTTCTGTGGGTTGTGTTGCCTTCTGTCAAAATTGTTGAATGATTGACTGAATTCTGTGACATAAATTTAATACTTTGCAATATCCTTACAGGCTACAAAAACTTATGATTGTGTTGGTAGATGAATATTCTTTCTCTTCCTATGTACTGTGCCTTGAACAGAGGTGTCAGGCTCTTCCTGTGCTACCCTGAGGCAAATGCTTGTGAAGGGCCTTAATCGATCTCAGTGTTCCAGATATGTCTGATTAGATTCCAGTCTGTTAAACATTTTACTAATGAAAGTTAACTTAATATGCACTGAAAGAGTCTTCAGCTTTATTTAGTGGTGATTTTCGCTATTGGCAGTGTGTACCAAAGAAGCTTAATGCTGCAATCAACTCTGAATAAAGGAGGGGAATCACAGCTTTTGAGGTCCTTTTTGGGGGGCAGAATGACTGCTAATTTGGTATGTTTCTTGTCCTGCTTATATAATCTAATCTGGAGTTACTGGAGTTTATTTTGTATGCAGCAGTATACAGACAAGTCTCTTAAAGTGAAAATGAAGTTTCCTTGATATCCAGTCAGCAGTATGCTTTCAGTGTAGTTTCTACTTGTTTTTTGTCACCTGCTTGTAGGTACTACGGTAACGGTCCTACAGTTGTTTAATAATTTTCCTGTAAGAAAGCAGTTTTACTCAACAAATAAAAAATGTAAGGAAGAACTGAAAAAAGTCCAAGATCTGCTGATAGCATATGGTATCATAAAACCGGACCTGAGGATAACCTTATCACATAATAAGGTAATAATGACTTTTTCTCTATCAGCTATCTTAAGCATCAGTTTCTGATAAATATATGCAGTTCATCTAATACTTGCATAAAATCTTTAATCCGTAGGAATTTTCTTTCATTGTAGGTTTGTTTTGGACTTGGACTTCTCTCTTCCCTTCATAGGTGTGTATTTGTGGTGGTTACAGATTTTGATTCTAAACTTATAAAACTCAGGCTCAGATCTTTTTGGTCTGTTCCAACAGATGCCTGGTTAGATACATGAAGTATAAAAATTATTTTATGTGCCAGTGGTTAGTAATGATGTTGGTTATCTGCAGAACAAAGAAGTGAGAGCTTACTAGGCCACGAGGCCTGGTCAAGCGTTAATCTAAGCCAACTGAAAAAACTTTCAAAACTTATTTCGTTAGGCTATCTATCGGGATAAACACTATAGCATGTACAGGTAACTTGCTGTACGCTGAGTCAGAGCTCAATACATAATAATAATACCTTATGTTAAAAGGCTAAAAGTTCAAACCAATTTACTACATTGATGTAAGTAAGAGTAACATTATAACAGAAGGCTTTAGTTGAGCTAGTTCTTTGTTTAGACTTGGGGGAATGGATTCAGAAACTGCTTGGAGGCTACTTTGACTTCACAGCATACTGAACAATAATTTTACAACACAGCTACAGAAATAAACACACAACTGCAGAAATGACACATTGAGCAGTTCTCCTTTACCTGACCCCTGTTTAACTTCGTTGATTTTGTTGGCTGTACTCCCGCTTTTGATTCCTCTGAGAGGAAAGCTATGCTCACGCATTTCCAAGTTGCCACCAAGGAGAGAGTGACATCTCGTGGCCAGATCCCTCACCAATTTTTTTTCTGTTCTCGAAGCCTTTTGTTTATCTATTTGACCTGTTCATTGAGCAATTTTAATCAGTTACTCTGTCAACCAAACATTCACACTTCAGTTGCTTTTCAGTGGGAATGATGAATGACACTGTGCTTTCTTGAAATTACAACAGATTGCCTATCCTTTTCTGGAGTTGTATAAAATGCTCTGATTACATTTATATATGTATTTTCAAATATCAAAATGTAGATGCTGTGAAAATTAAAAGCCAGCCTCATGGCTATGGAATTAGTATTCCAAAGCTCAGAAAGTGTAGCTACTTTCAGTCTTCTTTCATGGGCACTATAGCAAGCTTGATACAAGAGATCTCAGGGGTGTGCACTTCTTAGATTGTGTTAAGCTCCTTGACATATCTAACAGTGGTCTTAAACGTTGGTTAATAAAACTAATTTTGTCTTTTATTGGTGGTTTGGTTTTGTCCTCTCTGACCAGTTGCAAATGATGTTTTTAATGGTATCTTGAGTACGATCCTCTTTGATTAGACTGTTACATATCTTATTAGAGATGATATATACAATATTTTATACATATATGTATTAAAAATGTATCATATATAGACTCTTCAGAGGGATCTGGACAGTGAGTGATGTTTAACAAGGCCAAGTGCTGGGTCCTGCACTTGGATCACAACAACCCCAGGCAGTGCTACAGGCTTGGGGAAGAGTGGCTGGTGGAAAAGGATCTGGGGGCGTTGGGGGTGGCTGAATATGAGCCAGCGTATGCCCAACTGGCCAAAAAGGCCAACAGCATCCTGGCTTGTATCAGCACTAGTGTGGTCAGCAGGACTAGAGGAGTGATTGTTTCCCTGTACTCGGTGCTGGTGAGGCTGTGTCTTGAATCCTGCGTTCACTTTTGGGCCCCCTGCCAAGGGAGGTTTAGATTGAGTATTAGGAAAAATTTCTTCACAGAAGGGGTTGTCAGGCATTGGAACAGACTGCCCGAGGAAGTGGCGGAGTCACCATCCCTGGAGGGGTTTAACAGACATGGACATGAGATTCTTAGGGAGATGGTGTAAAGGTGGACTTGGCAGTGTTAGGTTAACAGTTGGACTTGATGATTTTAAAGGTCTTTTCCAACCTAAACTGTTCTATGATTCTATCTTGGTTTTCCTTTTTTTTCTCTGTTTATTTTAATACTGTGGCAATAATGTGCAAGAAGTTGATCACGTCTTTTTCACAGTACTTAACAAAATGGTGTGGAGAGTGGCATGATAGTAGCCATTGCACATTGGTTTTTTACTACCTGTGCTGTTAGCTTTGGAGGTTAATTCTTCAATACATAACTTGAGTAGTACAAGTTCTATCTGCAGGCAGTATTACTCATTGGAATGGCAAGAGATGGTGCTGATTTTTTGAGCTCTTCATTTTGCACTGCTGGCCTTATGTTCATTTAATGTATTTAGAAAAAAAGCAAAAAGAAAGGTCTCAAACGTTTCAACACAAGAGGTCGCTCAGTAGCTATGGCTGAGCAGGGAAGAATAAAGGCTTGGGAAGTCATACAGAAAGTGTAGTCTGTCTCTATGCATGTGTAAGTGCTTTGAAATATTCTGAAAATGTTAAAACACATGCAGATTCCTGTGTGTCTACTGCTGTTGCAATTCCTTGCAGAATAAAAAAAAAATACCTATTGCATTGTACCTTTTAAGAAATTTGAAATTGCAATGCATAATAAATTTCAGCAGGTCTATGTGCATCCATTTTTGCCATAACATCAAAGAATGTGGGCATTCATTTTTTCTTTTTCCTTCAGATGCTAGGTATTATTGTCATTACAATTATTAATTCAGATCAGAAGGTGTTTTTCCTATAGTGATACTACAGTATATCTATGCTAAATAGTACTCTACTGAATAATCTGTGATTTTGTTTTGGTTTGGGTTTTTTTTGGTGGTGGTGGCTGTTTTATTTCTGTTTGAAATGTACTAGGAGAAAGAAACAACTTTTTAGAATGGCTTTATTTTTTGTGTAGCTCATAGATTATATATTAGTTTTAAAAAATCCTATGTACAGTTATTCAGAGGAGTTCCTAGAATCCCAAATTCTTGAGGCTGAGCCAATACTTCTGTTGCAATGGAAGAAGATACATGTCAGGAGTAAGATCAGATTCTGAGGCTTAAAACAGCAAGAAGGTAGCAGAGATGAGGTGTTACAGAAGGAGGTGAGGAAAGTTGGGTCGGAAGAGTAGAAAGGGTAGTAAGTGAAATAAGTAAAATGAAAGTGTATTTCAAAGAAATCTTGAAAATAAATGACAAAACCAGTGCATATTTTTTAAAAAAATCTTTAAAAAACTGTCTTTGAAGTCCCCTATTTTATAAGAAATGAAAAGAAAATGGAAGAAAGCATAGCCCTAGCTTTACCAAGGAAGAATGTAATGAGGCTGAAGCTTTCATAGAAGTGTCTGGGCTTAGACATCTGAAAATTGTTGCTTAATTGATTCTAGCAGAAACTTACTTTGACAAGTCAGGCCTCTTATTGAGCTGCTGAATGTATATATGTTTTTAAGAGGCACAATACATGGCATGTTTTATTTCCACCATAGTTTTTTTTAAAGGTGTATGTCTTGTGCTTCTGAATAAAATTTCCAGAATTTTTTCCTGTTATTGTTCCACATTTCCTATTTGTGTTAGTTTGGAAAATATTGCTATTAAGTGTCCGATTTCTGTGAAGAACCACGATGCTCTTCCTGCCTTTGGGTTGTTTTCTAGTAAGAAAGAAAATAGATATCCTTTTATCAACCATCTTAGGGTTCATTTATGGTGTACTCTCTGTCAGTAGATTTCTGAGATAGGAAATACTCAATTGCTTTTTCTGCTCAGAATGTTTTGTTTGCATTAGCAATAAATAATGAATCACTTTGCAGATCAACCCTTGAAGTACTATGGCTATTTTGACAACTTGGATTAGCTAGTGCTCCTTCTTTTTATGAAGCTTTATCCTGCCAAGACATTCTTTGAATACTGATAATGTTGATCCTCTTGCCAGTATGGTTACGTTAGAAAGAGGTATTTTTCTTCTTTCATCACCATGTTCCTTGAAAGCATATTGAATAATGAGACAGCCAAATGGAAATAATTTACATGAGTGTTCAGCAAGTTTATTTAAAGTTAACATTATCTGAAGGCATGCTAAGAACATTCCAAGTCAGCTATCACTTAAACCACATCAAACTCTTCAGCCTGAAATGCCATTTTCTAGCCACCAATGAGCTCTGGCCATGTTTTACCCGAGGTGGTGCAGGGCTCTTCCCTGGAACAACAGTTTTTCAGTTTTCACCATTTAACATCAGTAGGCATTGACTCAGTCTTATAAACCACTGATGTTCAATAAATGCCTTCGTGTGTTGAAAGGCTGATGACACAGAGTACTTCAATGCTGTTTTAGTTGCCCTTGTTCTACAGATGCTGAAATGAGAGAGGACACACGATAACTATACCTGGTTTAACAGTTTCAGATATAACAGGGCTGAACAAATTATGGTAACAGGTGGTTTAGATGGTGCCTATCAGCAGGTCATACCATACACAACTGGTCCCATGTCTTGCAGAAAGCACAAGTTGGCCATAAGCAGATTCAACAAATTTTCCAGTTCCTGTTTAGGAAAAATCTGCATAAGGGATTTTTTTTCCAGTATTTTTCATGCATAATATTTTGAAGCCTTGGTCATACACAGTTCTGCCTAGAACTATGTCTCGTTTGTTTCTTGAGAGACATGGGTCGGATCTTCTGGATGCAAGAGATCCATTTAGAAGCTATTATTCTAAGTGTGGATGATATTCTCCCCTAAACCCCCTTTGTGGTTGTGATTGGTGTTGACCTAGGGGAGGCTATCTTCATTTTTTTTGTTGTTTCTTTACAATAAGTCTCCTCTTATTTCAGAAGTGGGATAATGTCAACCCACAGTCTGTATCAAATAGTCCAAACGCAGTTTGTTTTCTCTGTCCAAGTCCTGTGTAATAAGTGTGGGGTTTTGGAGACAGAGTAAGAGCATTAGGGTAAATTTACTGATTTTAATTATGGGATTGTAAATTTACCATTTTTTAATAATGGGATTATACTTTGCATTCATTCATTGTGCTTCTAAACTCTGCTATAGCTGCATGTTGAAAAGAAATCTGCATTGAGCAGAAACAGCATGTAACCTCTTTCTTGAGTTGGAAAGGCTACTCTCTTTAATGTAATGATGATAAATTAAGTCCCTCTCTAATCTGTGTGTCTTAAAATATAATGCAGAGTTATGATTAAGAATCTGCAGTGCTCTGCAGCCAACATGCTTTCATGCATTCATTCATTTAACTCAGTCTTCCATTTGTTGTTCAGTGGCTTTGCTGAGAAAGCTGAACAGAGAGTTAATTATGGTGTTTTTTGTGATGAGGACACCTGTCCACTAGGAATTGTGCTGAGACCCTCAACTCAATTTACATCAGCCAGAGAACAGCTGCCAGATGGTAACTACTTTTGGTCGCTACCAACCTGGTTGAATTTGAACTGGTGACCCAGAGGTGAAATGCTTTATATCCTATTACTAATTCCTTGAGGTTTCCAGTTTCTCATCCATCACTTTTTTCAAATGACAGCACAGTATATGTCTGAAATCTCAAAACAATTACTGTTTCACACATGCGGTGTGTGTTGCAGAATCTGAGATGTGCCTTTAGCTCTTGCAAGGCTCTCACCCTCACTTTGTACACTTTGAAAAGGTTAGCAGAAAAAGGATGTTTTCTAAGCCACCTGGGAGTTTTCCCTCTTCCTTACCAGTGCACTTTGTCACAGTTAGGTATGTTCTCTTACTTTTGTTAACCACTATTTTACAAAACGCTTTTAAACCTCCTTTATTTAAGTGGAATTCACTGTAATCATGTATATCCTCTGAATGTCAGTTTAGGATTAGAAACTGTGTGCTTTTTTGACAGTAGGTTAATTGTTTGGGAGGTTTTATTTTTCTTCCCTTCTCCTATGGAAGTGGAATTTCTCTAAACACCCAAAGTTGAACATGTTTGGTTAATGCAGCCAAAAAACTTACAACTCTTTCTACAGTCTTTGTAATTCTTGAAAGGCTCTGAAGACATGAGTTACCATATGAAGGTCTTTGTCTCCTTGTAATATCTCTCAGCTCCTCTCCTAATTTACCTTCCAGCTCCCAAATCTAAGCATTTCTCCACTGCATGATGCTCAAGAAAGCCTTTTCATTGAGAGGGTGCTCTCTTATCACGAAAGGGAAATCTGAGACGGAAATATATCAGAATTTGTGGGCTGAGCAGTGCTGTGGAACATTACTGTCTTTCAACAAACCCCTTTGATAGCTGTAATGACTGATGCCCATGGGGATGGATAGGTATGTCATCTGCATCTGGTAAGGGGAAAAATGGTGCCTTGAGTTTCTCTGCTGCATACCTCTGCTGGTAGTTCTCCCAATATCGCTTTTGAAGTGGATGGAACAACTGATTCCTCAGGGTCAAGTATAAAATATATGGGAAAACAGTTATAATTATGTAACGAGTTGGATTATTGTTTTTTATGCTAAACTGAAAAACTGCCATAATTTGTTTTCGAGGCAAGATTATGCAAGCACTCTCTTTTAGTAAGATAACTTACCATTGGTTTTAAAAGAAGACACCAGTTAGAGCATGGAGTTGATAAACAGCATCAACACTTTTCAGGGCTGGGATTTTAAAGAATGTGGTTTAAGACTTTATTTCGATGTCGTCTTGATGTCAGCTGATAGATTTATTTATTTATTTATTTATTTTCTTCCACTGCAGAGGGCATGCCAGCCCTTGGAGCTAGGTGTCTGTGCATCATAAGCAAAAGAAGTTATGCACATTGTACAAAGTGATGTCTTTTTGTTTCCCTTTGGCTGAATTCAAACTTTCAGTATTACTGTCTGGTTCTGTTCCTGTTTGTATGCCCCCTTAACAGGTAGGCAGCAATGTTTTCAAGTTTGTTGGAGCCTAATAAACTATTAGGTTTTAAGTCAAGAAAGCTAAGGAATATGATGGCCCAAAGAGTTAACTATCTGCAGTGAGATCTCAGATGCTAGGGTGACAGGATTTTTGAAGCATGTAAAACAAAATTAGACTGTGAAATACAGTTCTCTTTTACAGAGCTAACTCATGTTACGTTACCAGCCCACAGTTCATGTACAGTGCTTGCTCTACTAGAATTTTACACCCTCAAACTATAGGCTAAATAACACCATGGCTGTCACAAAATAAAGAAAATAGATGTTTTCTGGGTAGTAAAAGTCCACTTGGTTGACTTATTGCCATTATGTATTAATAAGGTAAACAGATGATTCTGTTTAGCTCAAAGAGTCATAGTTGCACTGAAGTAGCCACAGTCAGCAACAGCATCCAGTCCCCAGCTACAATTAAGATTTTTCTTTTGTCTGTGATTGCAAATGATTGTGGCTGCTGGTAGAAGTTCTAAAATATGAAGGATGTTTAGGGACAAGGAATGGCTGCATTTTTTCTGTCTTTCCTTGCTGTCTTTGAGGAGACAAATAATAAGCAGCTCTTACTTTCCTTAGTGCCATATACTAGGGACCCCAGTGGGAAGAGGTTGCATGCTCTTGTTCCCCTCTTTAGATGTTTCTCAAGGAATCCTTCAAGGCTATGTGTATGCATCCTGAAATAAGAGAGATGCCCGCTCCATGTGTGCGTGTACATTGTCATCCTCCAGGAAAGTATGCTTATGTCCTAGGGCTGGCTGGAGGTGCAGAAATACACACACACACACACACACTCACACACATCTTCTGTATGTGTGCAACAGATTTTATATATGTTACGACATTTCGTAAGATATAGATCATGTAATTTCCCTTCAATGAAACAAGGAGGGAGGTGGGATACATTTGGCTAGCTCTAGCAAAACCTAAGATGGGCTGTATGTAATAATATATCTTTGAGTAGGCTGTTTTTGCAGTGTCATCATACTGACTAGAGTCAGATTCTTCCTTGGCTCATCCTGGACACCCGCTTTATATGACCTAGAAAAATATGGGGGGGTGTGAGTGTGTATTTTTAGCTAAACTAAAGGGTATAAGCAAGGTTAAAAAAATAGGGTATTGCAGGAACCTCATGGAAACAGACACTTTCTAAAATAAATGAAATGGAACAGGCCTTGTTTCTTTGTGGATTTTTAATGCCTGTTGATACATCTGGAGAGTCTAGAAAAATAGTTTTCTTTAAGTTACTGGCGATTCCTATGTTGTTGCTTTATGATGTGCAGTAAGGGCTAAAAATGAACACACAATCTATTTTGTGTTTCTATAATACAGAAATTTAGGAGTTGCCTGCCCTTGTTAGCACGTAGGCTTTAATGTAACCTACAGTGGTAACTAGTTCCTAAAATTTTGTCTATAGTTCTGCGTATTAATATCTCATAAATAATGACTAATTAAAAAATAACCCCTGAACTTATTAACAGTATCTAGTTTTAGCAAGTTTGCATTTAATAAGTTCTCATTTTCCACAGCTTTCTTGAAACTAACTTTACTGAAGGGATCTTTTCACAGTCCTGAGTATTGAGCCATTTAGCAGGTCAAGCAGTGTAATAACCTTGCATTAATCAGTGGCTAAGATTTATATCTGTACCTGCAGCATCACACTAGTATGACCTAAAGTAAACAGCATGATATTTGTATTAGTCATGTGGCAAATGTCTTTCTGAGTTTGGTCACAATCATCTAATTTGAAGTATATCCAGTAAAGAGAAAATTGCTTGGCACCTCGTGTTTCCATTTTAAGTAATCAATTTTAAAATAGAAACGGTACAGGATATGTTTTATAAGAGGAGTGCTAAAGAAGAGGACAAATTCTTTCATCACTCCAAAATGTCTTTGAGGAGATTTACAGCAGGCATAGAGGAGAGAGGCCGAGAGACAGCGTGCTTTGGGCAGCCCTGGGCTGTCCTTTGCCACTGCCTGCTGCTGAAGCACGGCAGGGACTCTCCCTGCCAGAGCTGTGGACACCCAGCCCCTGGCTCTGCTCACTTGTTTCTCCTTCTTCCCTGTTTGTACTCCCTGCCCTCCCTGACATAAGTTGTCTTTTTTGTTTGGGTGGTTCGCGCTCACTGTAGGATGGCAGAGCTGTGATCACAGCATGTGCAAAGGGCTGTCGGGCTGGTGTGCAGGAGGTGAGTTAGATTCAGGCAGGACTGAAAAGCTGCAGAGTGTGCTTGGAAATGGAAAATTAAAGATTTGGGGAACAGTTTGGGGCTCAACAGTCTCAAAGTTTTAAAATTCCACCTGTCCTGTAAGAAGGGAATATCATTTTACAGGAGCACCGTGTTCTTCTGTGGAATTCACCCCTCAAGGCCAGCAAATATCCCACTGGACAGGTGGAATTTTAAGGCTATGTATTGCATTTCTTGAGATGGGTGCATGTATATTCTTTGCTTGCTCACCATGCTTCCACATAACATCCTGTACTAGAACACTGTGAACTCATTTTGAATTCATTGGACACCTAGCACCTATTTAAAACATCAATTTTAAACTAGCACTAATGTCAGATTTAATGTGCAACTTGCTGCGCTTTTTTCCCCTCTTTTGTGTTTGAATGTTGCATGCTGAAATACTTGTAGTCAGCTAACAGTGACAGAAATAGATGTGAAGTGTATCTGAATCTCTAGCAGTCTCAGTTGCCTGGAAGCAGAATGCCAACTAAGCAAGATTTTTTTTCTTGTTGATACACAGCGATAAAAGTCAGCAGATGCAGGGTTAAATTTGTGGCTGTTTAGTATAGGATTTCTCATTAGTGAAAGACAAAATTTCACCTCCCGAAGTAGGTAGTACTTTCTTTATACGTAAGTGGGTTTAACAGGTAATTTTTGATGCAAGTTGCAGTTCATGCTGCCGTATTGTATTTATCAAATCTTTGCAATAGTATTGCAAGATATGTAGCTAATAGAGCAGATATCTGTCTGTCCTTATAACTTTTACAAAGTTTTCATTAGACAAACAACTGCTTTCCTTATAAATACTTGCTTAGAAATTGCTTTCCTTTCTAAATAACAGGCTTGTCATAGAGCTAGAGTATCCAGATGAGAGCTATGAATGGATGTCTAATGGCCTGATATCTACCCAAATGGCCTGTCTTGAGTATAAGTACCATAAGCATTGCAATACCTACCTTCAAATGCTGACCAACATGCCAGAGACATGTCATAAACCCACAATTTATCTGCTCAATAAAAACACATAGCCTACTGCTATAAATCCAAGAGGAGAAGTAGCATTTTTTTATTGATTTGTTTTTAACAGTTGTTTCAGGTGCGAGAGTCTGGATTAACCATGTAATATCCATAAATACAAGCTTTGCTAAATTTTCTGATTGCTATTAGTCTAGATAAGTAATACAATATGAGAAGACATGCCAAAAAGTACCATATCATGTATGTTAACACTGAAAGTTGTGAATGTAAGCGGGTCAAAGTACAGAATGTTACATATACAGTATGTGTGCAGTTGCATATGCATGTTCATTGACATGACTTGAGTTCGGCAAATATAATGTCAAAAATTTGACACTGTGCCATTTGTTTCAGGCAGTTATTTGGCAGAAGATCAGGGTGTCAAATCACAAAATGGCCTTTATGTCAGTTCTGGGAACAGCCGTTATGGGCAGTATGGTACCTTTTCAACATTGCTGCAAAGATCCTGAGGTGAGTTTAAACGTCCTTCTCCCAAATCCACTTAAATCCTGTCGATGAAGAGAGCTAAATCCATATTCAAAAAGAAAGAGACCGTGAAAACAAGAATATGACTTCCAGATTGACAGCTGATTAATGTGTTTGATTCTATTACTGTCCTCTCTGTAAAATTAATTGGTTCAGTGATTGAAAATCCACTCCAAGAATCATCTAGTCAGGACTCATGTGGCACTGATCAAATGGCAGTAAAAACAGTTGTGATGACAAATGCAGAATTGCTGATTGCTTGGGGCTGTCTAAGTTGGGATTCCTGGCCCACAGGCAGGTTGTGCTCTGATTAATATCTAAGCATTTATATCATACTCATCCTTGAGGCCTCTCAGCCTTCTACTCTAAAGAATATCCCCTCAATTTCAGTGAGGGACACCTGAACAGCAAATGAAACACATGCTTAAAAGGCAAGTTATGCAAAATTTCCTCTAAACATATATTTCAAGGAAATACCAGTTAGTTTTAAAAAAACCGAGTGCACTTGGGTTTCTTTGCCCCTGTTGAAATTTAGGGAATTCCTGTTATATTTTCTTTTGTCTAATATTTTAAAAAACCTTTTTACTCAGCCTCCATTTTTTTGGAGACATTTGTATAACGGGGAGTATTGCTACTGCTGATCCTTTAAAGTTGCATTTTCCTGTATCTTGTGGTAATAGATCTTGACCAGTCATGTAGTTGAGATGAATCACTATCTCTAAAGTCACAGTGGCTATTAAACACAACATGTTGCATTCAGCATGGTAAGTTGTGTTTAATATCATTATTCAGATTTTAATAATGTCTGAATATATGTATATATTAAAGTTTAATAGCATTATTCAGACTTAAATCTTGAGTTTGTCAGAAGTAGTAATATACATATGTAGGTGAATGAGGGGAAAGAAGCAAACTTGCTTCTTGTAGTTTACAAAGTTTTATTTGCTTATGGCTGAACAGAACATCCAGAGTCGTTCTTACCTGAATGCGGGCTTCATGTGCCACGCAGGGCGAGTGCTAGGAGCTCCAAAGGGAAGACACGGGTATTTAGAAGGGACTAGCTTGAAGGAGGCACTCAGGTTCTCACATTACCTCTCTGCTATATCATGAGGCATCCATATTCCTTGAATAGAAATTGGGGAACATTCCATCTCTCTCTCTGTCTCTAAATAGTGTGTAGAATACCATGTGCATCATTTATAGGTGTATAGCTGATCCATGCATATTGCTCACACACAAATCTACATTCAGAAACCATGGACATCTCCAAATTAGGCAGCCAAGCACTATGAAATGATAGAATCAAGGTTGGCTGTGTAATGTTTTCGTTTTCCCCTGTGTGCAGGTATTGGGATAGGTACTTAATGACAAGGCATATGCTGCTTTTTTCTTTCCCATGAGATCCATGCCTCATTCAGTACACAGACCAGAGGGCAGCTCTTTAATTCTTTTATTTTCCTAGTTGTTCATTGTGTTGCTTCATACTCCTTCGCTGCAAAGTCTGCTCTGACAACAAAACTAATATTGCTATAAACAACTTTCTGTAAGCCGTACCTTACTAAATGCGGAGTTAAAACTTGTGTAACAAATGATTCAGGGAGTTTAAAGATTGGCCTTCTTCAAAACATCTGCATTTTGAGCACTGAATGAAACAAGAACGCATGTTGAGCTGACTCCAAAGCATGCAAACTCAGGAGCTACTTGTAAAATAAAAAGAAAACTAAGAAAATAAAGAACTGATACAACTTTTTACATGTACAAAACAGCCTCTGTGCTTTTCACATCCACAGTCTTGTAAATAGATGGATCTATTTTGGCTGAAAACTTTCACACAGGAAATTTTCCTAGTCTGTTCTGTTTCTGTGGAGGTTAAGTTTAGCAGATACACAGGCCACTGGGAAAAAAATAAGTACTTAGGGAAGACATTCTACTGTCCGCTCAACACAGATATATTTTAATACATATGTAGGTTGTTTTCTATTAAAGTGTTAACTTTGAAAACAGTTGATCTAATTTAAAAGCAAAAATTCTGTAATATTTTCCAGACTCTATAATTTTGTCGGAATAGATCATGTACTTTCATATATGGAAATTCTAATAATTAAGACTAGTTTTAGAAATTGTTGTGAACTTTTAATGAGCATACTGATATTCTATGTGGCTTTAAATAGTAACAGCAGTCAGCCACTTCTAAATGTGGCAACGTCTTAAATGAGTTATTTAGAGATTTTCAGTTTTGCTTTTATGTTGTCTGTATATAAAAATATTATTTGAAGTGAAAGACTTGTACAAATATTTGGGGAATTCGAAAAGGAGCTTGAAGGGTAGAGGAGGAACATTCAGGGAGGATGTGCTAAAGTTGCAGACTAAAATCTAGAAGCGCCGCATGTTGTTTTCTGATAATCATCCAACAGCTATTTGACACCTCTTTAACTTGACCAGTGGTGTTTGGTTATGTGCAACGTTGCTGACCAGAACACTCCAGCTTTAGCACAGAATGCTTGTTACAAGGTCAAGAGGGAATAAGGGAGCACATGAGCAGATTGCTGCTGTGACGTAGATGAATGGGAAGGACAGGCCAAATCCCAGGGATTTTAAATTCCGTTTCAAATGCATGATAATTTGGATTTTAGTAAATACAAGTGGCTCTGCCAAAAGCAAAGCTAATGAGGTCTGATTTCTGTGTCGTGTGATCCACCCTGCTACCAGAACATTCTCCAGACTTTCCCATAGCTCCAAAATCTCCATCCTCGTGAAGCCCCAGTGTTCCTTGACCTATAATTATGGGCAGGCAGCAGAGGGGCGATGTGTGGGGCAGTGTGCGGGCTGGTTGGCATGTCAGTGCTTATGGATCCTGGCTTTTGAAAAGTTACAATTTCCTTTTCCTCAGTAAGGTCGTTATCTCAAGGCTCTCCTCTCCAAACAGCTGTCGGTTATCACAGAAATTGTGGAAATATAATATCTTTGGGATTTCTGCGTCTTCATCAGCTTGAATTGAAATCAATCCAACAGTTTCAAAGTTGCTTGGTGGAGGAGAGGGGGAGGTGTTGGGACAGGCAGCAGAAGTTATCAGCCTCATTTTGACCTAAAAAAAAAAAAACACACTAAAGAAGCTCAACAGAAAACTGTTGAAACTTGGACTTAATGTTAGGTACTTGAATTGTGCGAATTTTTGAGGGTCCTTGGCAGTGCTGTGTGCTCACACGTTCTGCTGCAGTCTGTGAATCGTGAGTGCTCAGCATTCTTGGGAGTCAGCTGATTTGGATACAGGTGGTGTAGGTAAATTTAGGTGCCCTATGACAGGCTATTTAAGGTGCCCTGCATCTAGAAAGGGCGGGATTGTGTGTTTTGAGCTTCCTGCTTGGGGGTATTTCATGGCTGCCTTCACAAGGCTGGCCCTTTGGCATGTGCAGGGATTAAGTTGGCAACTCTGCAGTCAGCAAGCCTGAAGCTGGCTGACCTTGTTCTCCGCAGCCTGCAGCTGCAGACAGCAGCCTGGTGCAACTGGCAGCCAAAACAGGAAATCTCTCAATAAATTGATCAAGGAAAAAAGATGCAAACCAATCCTTCTCAACCCGTTTTTTGTTTTTGTGGTTTTTTTTCTTTAAGTGCTTTTGGTTTTTTGTATCATAACTTTCAAAGAGCAATACGTGTGTTTGAATGACTTGGACTCCTGTACAATTTCATTTCAATAGCTCACCTCTAAAACTACTTTTTTGGAGTTGTCTTTGAAAGACTTATACTGTGGTTTGGGGTTTTTTTATCATTGCAGATAAATCTTTCTGGATTTCTCCCAAAAGCTGAGTCAGACAGTTCTTTGACAAGCCTTTCAAGTTCAGAAAGGAGTTTTGTTTTTATAAATAATCGTCCAGTTCAGCAGAAGGAAATACTCAAGGTAACATCCTCCACCTTTTTATTCAAGGAACAGAAATGTTAACTACTTTGAGGACAAAGACACCTATCTAATCCACAACCATTTTATGACATAAAATAAATAACATATTACAGGTGAAGATGCTAGCATTTACAGCAGAGACCTCTTCCACAAGTCTGATGCTCCTGGTGCCTCAGCTCTATTCCACGACCAGAGAGCTAGAGGTTATGTTTATGGCTGTTTAAAAAAATGTAATTTCAGGTACTGCATGTGAGAGACCAGAATAGTTGATTCTTTCTTTGTGTTAGCTTGCGGAAATATACCAGTGCAGTTTTCCATGAGGGAACTTTACGTGGTTTCTTGTTAGAGAATTCTTCTAAAAATAAAGTTTTTAATTTTGTATACCTCTTGCTGTGAGCTTATCAAGCAATAAGACATAATATCCATTTAAGTTTGTGTATGCATTGGATAAAATGAAAGTGATAGTGCGGCACAGCTAGGCATTGTGTAGGCAGAATTTGATACTGTTGGGTTTCTCACACTACTCAACCTTGCAGCACCTCACTTGGAACAGCCTTGCTGTCCTGATCCTTGACCTCCCCAGAAAAGAAAATGATGTTCATGCCAAAGTGTATGTGTAGGCTTTAAAGTGGAAACAATGAAGTAGTTTTCAGTTGGCAGGCAAAGCTTTGTAGACGTAAACCCTGAACTTGTGTTGGTATTTTAAGTGACAAATAAAGCTCATCCATCTCCACACAGTATTTGATGTGCCTGGTTCTTTCTGGAGTTTAAAGCTCAGCTTGAATCCCATGACATAGGCAGCTTTTTAACCGGAGCATGGGGGCATAAATTTAAGGTGGGTCCAGGGTACTAGCAAGTGAAGTAAAAGGACATTGCTCTTCATTTAGGGCTGTTCTTGTAGTAGTGCAAGTGATAGTCTTCCACTTCCTCCCCACTTTTTTTTTATTTGGCCAGTTTTTTAGTTGAGTTTTTTTCAGCCAGGTGAGCATAACAATACATCTGTAAGAATGCATCTTGATAGGTTTGGAAAACAAGCTGTAGATCACTTTTATCTCCATGCAATATATGGGGAAGAAGCGCTGGTGCACCTCATATTACTACAGTTCACTGACAGCTGAGGACAGACTGTGGGAATATCATGGTTAAAATAACTTGAAAATATTTAAATAAGTTTAATGTTATTTAATCAATATTTAAGAATTAAAAATTAATTAAAAAATTAAAATTTAATCTGCAGTGGCTCTTCATCTTTTATGCTTTCAATTTTTTGCTCTGTAACATACTCTTTTCTCCAGTATGTATGTCTGTTGAAGGATCCCTGATACTAGAGGGAAATGAATGGATCTTTATTTGATCATTCTAGTTAACAAGACCAAAATTATGAAATGACTAACCAATTTTGTAGTCTTTTGGAGAAGCTTTTGGGAGGATTATAGAGAAAATAGTAAGGGCAAGCAGAGTTTAAAAAAAGCTGTAAATTTATAATTGGGTTAATAAAAGGAACAAATGAATCCTGTTATGGGAAAAGGGCAAGTCTGTGGTGCAAGTGCTACTTTGTCAGACTTGAGTTTGGCTGAAAGAGACAGTAGTGTAGTTGCACGCTGTGTAAGCAAATTTTCTTTAAAAGCAAACAAATAATAGTATTTGTGTTGACCGAGGAAGTGACTATTGGAGTTGCAGTCCAGTCTGGGCATATCATATCTTCCGAGTGTGATCAATGCATTAATCCAGGTCAAAGTAGCTACTGTTAGTGTCTTGGAATTGGTTCTTTGTTTTAATTTTAATTTAGCTGTGCAGACATGGAATCCACCAATAACTGTCCTTTTGGTGATTATTCCAGCATAAATGCATACCCACCAGGACCTTTTTAGCATTCCTTTAATTTCAAAGAAACCTGTCAACAAACCAGTTATCCTTTTGCAATGTCAAGTATTGTTTCTATGCCTTTGTGTCTATTTTATTGCTTTTCTGACATCTCTCTATTAAATCCATCTGTAGTTAATTCGACAGTACTACAATATGGTGACACAAAAGGACTCTTCTCGTTTGTACCCTGTTTTCTTTTTGAATATTACTGTACCTGCCTCTGCTGTGGATGTGAATATAACACCTGATAAAACTCAAGTTTTACTGCATTATAAGGTAATGTATTCTTTTGGTTCTGAGTTGTCAACTTTTTACTTATATAAGCATAATAAGGGCTTCTGGGACTACTGAAATGTTTCAGGGTAAACAGTGCTACTGGATTTTTTTAGTTACACAATAGCTTGCCTTTACCACAGGACTGTTTTATTTGGAAAGTATTGAACAGGTTAGTGGAGGATTATACAGAATTCCTTTCCCAGTTGATTTCAAAGGTCTTTTTTTACACTGTCAGATGCCTGTGTATATCACTTTGGTTCCAGTTGGGTTTATAGTAAGATGGAATTATGATGTATGTACTTAAACAAATCTCATCCTTAGCTTCGTAATTATACTAAATAATCACCTTTTAAACACTGAACACATCAAGGTGTGCGTAGGGGGAAGCTGAGTGCTGGTGGAAGCAGTATTTTGCTATTATGTGTGTAGATTATTGTCAACATCACTTAAGTTTCAGAATATCTTGTTCATACTCTTGAGACCTGAAATTTTGACCGTATATGCCTCTGTTGTAGAGGCTGTGTAGTGATAAATTTCCATAAACTCACTTTCACTTGTTAGCACTCCATATGAAAAATAGTGCCACAGAAACTAAGAAGGCTACATAGCTAAGGTGGTTATTTGGGGTGAATGCAGGTAGCAACACCAGTGTGTTAATCCTCTTCTTCACTGAAAGTTTTTATATTCGTCTATGTTAATCTTGCAAATGTACTGCCTGTTAAGTGTCACTTTTATGAGAATTGACACAGCATTCTCACATTTGATCTAGTTTAAAACTTTCATTTGGCATTAGAAAAAGAGTTGTTTTTTTTTTTTTAATTTGGGGGGGTATTTTTCCTTTCCATCATTTGGTGCAAAGCTGTCTTAGAAGCATGCATCGTAAAAGCACCTACACAAACATGCTTACATCAAATGGGATGTTGTTGGTGCATCTGTCTTTACTATAAGCTTCTCATGCCATATTAGGTGGGAATAGCTTTACCTGATACTGGGATAAGCAGACAGTACCCTGCTATAAAGAAAGCAATTAATTTCTTTTGTGATATCAGAGTACACCAGTAAAGCAAATACCTATCATGAAATATTTAAAGGTATCCAGTTCAGAGTCTTTTAGAGTGTGTGTGAACAATTGAAATGTAATCATCTGTCCAGATTTGTCTGAAAAAATATTCTGAATAAGATCATTTCGCTTGTTGCTCTGTATTCTCAATATATGTCAGTTACATTTTCAGGTGTGCTTGTGTGTGTGGCTTTTCTGTGTGGGTGTCTTAATTTTTTTTCTTTTCCCAGGAATCTGTCTTACTTGCTGTTGAAAATGTGTTGAAGTCACTGTATGGGCCACTACCTGCTACAGTCCCTGGTGAAAGTAATAAAACAGATGTTACCTCTGAAGACATGTTTGTTCATAGAACAGAACAAACAGATGTGGTTGTTAATGAAACGGGACCATCTGGAAACGATGATCTGCACGCTCACACTTCATTCCCTTCATTCGGCAGCAATGTGCAAAACTGTCAAGCAGGAAAAAACACAGAGATCTGCTTAAATCATCAGACATTTTGTGATGATAATGTACATAGTCACCTGGACAAAAAAGAGGTTTCTGAGAGTAATGCCCTTCCAGACAATTCCTTAAATTTATTGTGTGAGGAGGAACAGAATAGACAGAATATGACTGAAATTCAAAGTAAGGGTGTTACTGGGGACCCCAAGTCTAAAAAAACTGATGAGCATCATTTGAGTTCTGGTAATGTTGACAAAACAGAAAAAAATGAGGAAGCATTAGGCCCTCAAGACTTACCTGAAATCTCTGCTGATAGTTGGAGTATGGGAAGTGGATTTAAAAGCTGTTTAGGAGGCAACCTGAAACATATTAAGATTTTGGTTCCTGAGGTTGAAGGGACAATTAATAAGCAAAATGAATGTGTCAGTGAACAAAGCAATGATCTGCAAATCTCAAATCAAAGCATAAAGAAAAGAAATGTGATAAGTGAGAAATTTGGACGTGTGACAGCTTATGACTTAATTAATGGCAAACCAATAAGGAAAGCAAGGACTCCAATGGGATTTTTCACTGAAGAACGTCGTCCACAATTGATAGATGATAATCCAAGCACCAGAATGGAGGACATCCTGCTGATGATTGGAGAGCAGTGGAAGAATTTGAATCAAGAGGAAAAAAGGCAGTAAGTTTTCAGGCTGTGACTTGCTTCTAAATCTGGTAGTTGCCAGTGAGTCAGCTGTAGGGAAAATTAAAAAAAAAAAAACAACTTCCCAGTTATTTATGAAAAAATTGAACAGAAAATGATTTTTGACTTTTTAAGATCAGCATCAATATTGTGAGTGGTCATCTTTTGCAGTACGCAGGCTGATTTGAGTTACTCATTTTGCCACTGTTCAATGCAGCGGTTAGGGACAGTTTTGCTGAATTGTTATTTAGAGATAACAGGCAAGAAAATGTACTGTTTGCATCCTGCAAATATCTAGTTTCTAAGGGCTGCTTGTGTATTGTCACTGTTGGTAAAAACCAGTGTGGTGATGGATGGGGCACCTTATAGTTCCTCCAGAGCTTTTCCAATGAAAAGTTATTTTTTATTGCTTTTCCAGGATCTTTAGTACTTGAACATTTGTTGAACTCCTTTCCTCTAAATTTAGTACATATCCCAACCCAGGCTACTTCAGAGTTGTATTTATAAAATCCAATCAAAGGACATGAGGAATTTATTTTTCCTCTAAACAGCTATTCCAGTGCTGGTTCGGAGAGTATAGTACAGTTTGAATTTAATTCTGTATCAATCAAAGCCAGATCTTTTTTTAGATTACCACCTGAATAGCTGAATTCCATATTTTTCTGAAACAAATTGTCACTGAGAGTTTGAAATTCATCTGCAAGTAGGGGAAATATCTGAGCCTAAATTGGGATGGGAGTTGGATTAGTTAAAATATTAGGTATATGATGTGGAACTTATATTACGGTAAAAAGTGAATTAGAATAACAGATTTTGAGACATTCTAAGACAATTAAAAAAAGAAATAAAACAATCAAAACCACCAAGCATTCCACATCTTGTTTGTAATTTTATAACATGTAAAACACTGTAGGGCATCATACAATGAGGAAAATAAAAGTGGTTCTTAGATAGTTTTACATGTAATGATTTGAATGCATATTGTGAGATGTAGCAGAAAGTTTGGGAAATGAACTTTTGGTTCTGAAGAACAAAATCATTGTTCAGCATTGTGAAAACGTGGGTTTTTTCATGTTATGGAAGCAAGGAGAGGGAATTAAGACAGACCACTGAAAAGGACATGATACTAGCCACAACAGTATAATAATAACACTAATGAGAGACTTGATCAGGAGAATAGTAAAGAAGAGAAGCTATACATATTGAATTGCTGTTAATATATCTGTTTTTTTCCTTGACTTCGAAGACATTCACATTGTTCTGAATACCAGCTATATCAGAGTTAGGTAAAATGTTTTTATCTGGCTTCTGATTTACGTAATTTAAAGCTCACTAAGTAAGCAACATGCCGTGATCACAAAACCATACATGTGAGAAAGTGTTTTGTCCATCTCTGCATTAGTAGAAATATTAGTGTAATAGTAGAAATTTACTTCAATTATATTCATGCTTTTAATGAAATGAAACAAAAGGTTCTGCCAGCTGTTTCAGAAAATGTTAATTTGCTCTGCTTTAGCTTTTGAGATTTCATGATTGCTTTCCTGGTACAACAGTTATGTTTAAGAGTGTGCCTACAGATTAACTTTGTATTAGTTCAGGAAGGAGACCTCTCCAGTAATGAAGTTTTCTTCATATGCAGGATTGAATGCAGTATGGTCAGTGGATGTTAAAGTGAATGCAAAATTTACCACTAGTTGTATCCATACAGTTCAGGTTTGGTGTACCTCTTTTCCACTTGTACTCTTTCAAAATTGCCTCAGAAAATAACAAATAGGAAGAGATGCGCAGACAGATGCCTTTTCCTCCAATGCAGCAATCCAGAAGAACTGTTGTACATCTGGCAGAGAGCATAAGTGTTGCCTTCCAGATACTCTGGATAAATTGGGCCACCTAGAGGTAACAACAAAGGAATATACAACAGGGCAGCCCAAGCGCCTCAGTTCTGCTGAACGCACTATACCTCCAACTTCACGCAGCCTTTCTGGCAAGACATCACTTTTCCTGGGTTCTGGTCTCACATCCTTCTGTGATAAAGTCACATGTTGATGTTACAGTGCGTGTACTTGGCTTCAGCATCTCTCTTTCTCTCTATGGCTTCTCCAGCAGGTCTAAATGGGTTTAAACCCTTTTGGGAGCAGTACAGCCAACAGATGTCTCATAGCGATATAGGATAGCCTTTACAAAACTAGCCAGCATTTATTACTCAACTGGAATGTAAAATGTTATGGTCTTTAGGTTATAATAGAGGAGGAAAGCTTCCATGCGTGTCCATGTTGCCAGCCTTGTATATCCTTCTGCTTTGCAAAGCCAGGACTTAATTTATTGCACTCACTCTGCTTTCACCTAAAATACAGCTTGTGTGTGTTTCTGGCTTTAAAATTCCTTGTACATCAGGCTCAGTTAGGAGCAGAAGTCCCTCCAAGTGCCATGACAGTGGCAGCAGCAGTTGTTCTGAAGGTGCAAGAAAGGTTCAAAGCCACAGATGCATTATCACAGGGCTAACAAATTACCTTGTCAGTGCTCTACAGTAATTCTTCGTGTGTATATCTGTACCTTGGGAGAAACATCATTTCAGGTAGTGCAGCCTTTATTGACTGTTGGGAGGTAAGAGTGTGTGCATAGACACTCATTAGTGGCTGGTAGTAACTAGCTCATGGGTGGGACCTTTTTATTGCCTGATAAACTTTCTGTGCACCTCATGACTTTTTAAACTGTATTTTAACTTTTTAGTTAACATGTTCTCTTTCCTTTGGATAGGGGTAATTTAGCGGTACCATCTCTAGCCAGCTCCATTCATCTACTGCCAGATATTGATCACAAATAATAGTATTAATAGTTGGTATCTGTTGTTTTTCCCTAGCATCTGTTCAGTCATAACAGTAGGTCCATATTCTCTACTTGTAGGAAAGAGTGCTAGCTCCTGAAACCTATGCATTTCAGAAGAAGGCTGTGAAAAGCTGATATGGGCAATTAAAAGCTGCTTTTATTTTCCTCTTCACAAAGGAAGGAAACACATAAGTAGAATGCAACACTCATGGTGATAGTTTGAGTTGATTTGGTTTTGTTATGTGAAGAGGCTGATGCTGGGAGGTATTACATTCAGAGTGGGATCACTCTCCGTTCTGAACATGTATGAATTTACACAAGTGGCCGTCTCCAGAGTTTGCTCCCAGTGTTCAAATTCAGATGGTCTTATTTGTCTTGTAAGGTCTGAGAGACCTTTTAATAAAAAGCTTTTGTTACGTGGGTTTAAGAAGCAAGGGGAAGGTGACAAGCCATGGGATCCACTTGCCTGGTTAAACCAAAGCTGCCTTCAAAATTAGACTTCATTCTGGTCTTCCACTTCCCTCCTTACATCCAGTTTTGCAAATTTCCTTGGCTTTAGGTTTTGTAGCTTGAGGAAAGGATTCTGAATTCCCAAACCTGAGAAGAAACTGTTCTTGTAGCACTTGTTGATTATACTTGCCTATGTGGAAGGATTTTTGGAAAGGCAAAGGTATTCCCCCATAGTTTGTAAACCTGCTGTTTGCTTTGATTCTGAAGAAATCACTGATAGTGATGCATAGGAATCTGCAAAACCCTCACAATCAAGGCTTGTAAGGCTAGGATTTTTCTGGTAGCCTATAGTGATAGACAAGTTGGACTTTCTTTGCAAGTGCTTTTGTTTTGCACTGAAAGCTCAGTTCTCTTATAGTGAAAGATTCTCCTGCATTACAATAGGGCCGATTCAAACCAAAGTATTGATCTGGTCAAAGCATAAATGTATTTGGGATAAAAGTTTGCTATTTAAGTTATTTCATCCATTCATTTTAAATGGAGCAGATGTTTTCTATCTTAAAATTTACTCTGTATTTTCTAGGACATGATTTATTGCAAGAAACTACTTAAGCTGACTTTTTTAGTTAACTGAATATTGGTACCATATGTGAATGCTAGCACATCATAATTAATTGCAAATGGTGACCCTTTTGTTGACCTTAATTTTCCAGCATGCATACACGTAATTGAATCAAACTGTTCCAGCAAGTAGCGACAAATAAATACGACCAGCTGAAATACTTATTTCCAATACTTACCTATGATAGTACAAATTTTTTTTTTAATTGAAGATTGGACTGGTCTGAATTACTTGCTAGAATTCAGAATATCAAATAAAGATAACAAGAGGGAATTCAGCAAAACACTCCTGTAGTGTTCAAAAAAGTAAGATTGCTGTGTAGTAGGTAAGTATAAGCCTGGCGTCTATAAAAGTTGTGCTATCTTCCTCACATTTGCAAACTTATTAAGAATCCATTCAGGTTGTGGAGCTTGAGTGTGTAGTAATGTTTTAACTATTTAGACAGCATCTAGGAGTAGCTCGTTATTGAGTACTTTTTGAAAACTCTGTAAGTTTATTAGTTATAGAATTCTGTGATAATCATACCTATACTGTATTCTCATGCTTTTTATTTGTGGTTAATTTTAGGCCATATGAAGTCAAATACACTTCCTCATAAGCCTCAGGCTTTATTTAATGCAAAGTGGTTTAGGGTCCAAACTCTTACCTAACTGCATGGACTCCCCTTGAAGTCTGTAGGTCTCTGGAAGCTTAAATGACTTTTTGAATTGGGCTGGATGTGCCTGGGACAAACTCTTTCCAAAGCTATCTATGTGATTGTTAATTAGGATTAAGTATAGTCTTTGGGAGTGGGGTCAAAAGCGACTTCTTATAGCTCTTTGTATGATGCAGTCTACTCCTCCTCCTTCAGTAACTCGAGTTTTGCTGCCTGTCATCATGAAGGAAAATTTCCAACTTAGCATCTTCACAGGGTAATGTAATAGGGGTACAGTCCCTTGTCACCTTCCACTGCCGTCACAGTGGAAAGCATATTGATGTGGCTACTTGGATGAACCACGGAGTTCTTCTTGTCAGTTGGAAGGGTTACCTTGCCTTCTGTTTTAATGTGTTAGGAGCTGGGGCTTGGGATTTTTCATCTGATTATGCTACTGGTTTGTTTTCTCTTTTAAGATATGAAATAAAAGCTTCCAAAGACCAGGAACGGTACAGCAGAGATGTTGAGAAAGCTATGAGGCAGACAGCACACCGATCAACAAAGGAGGCAGAAAAAAAGAAATCCAAGCTGAAGACTTCCCCATCTAACCAGCAGAAGCTTAGCAAGATGTTTAATGTTCAAGTTGAAAAGAAGTGTAAACCTGAACTGCCTGTGAAAATTGTGACAGTGCCTTTTTCTCTGAGTTCCTGTAAATGTCAGATTCAGAGACAAGAGAAAAATTATTCAGATGAACATGAGCTTTTCCTGATCCGTCGTCAGAGTTTTCCTGATGTCTGGATGCTTGCTACTGAAAAAAAGCTGATGTTGCTGAATCCATATAGATTGGAAGAAGCCCTGCTATGTAAAAGATTACTGATGAATCATAAGCTTCCAGTAGAGAAACTGGACACACCAATTGTGTTAACGGACAGGTATAGTACAATTGAGCAAAAATTTGTGCATTATTTCAAGTATCATTTGATAATTACTTACAGAAAACTCTGCTAAGGTCCTGATTGCTAATTCTGTGATTATTTACACATTTGTTTATCTGTAAGAGCAGATTTTTTATTTGTGTACTTTTACCTTATAGCAATGAGCAGGTCTGGTGATACTCCAGTTGAAATAAGTATGAATTTTTGAAATAAGTATGAATTTTGACCATTTTTCAATTTCTTTCCTCAGAGGAACATTAAGTGCTCCATATTTTCACAACTTTGCTGTAGCTAACTTTCCCCAGTGGATTATGTAATTACATGCCTAAAATGGGTCACTTTTAAAGATATGTGAATAGTTGCTATTTCGTTTCTTTAAACAAATTACTTTTTCAGAATACTTTTAAAAATCTTATTCACTTTTAATCACATAACTACTGTTTTCTCTATTTTTCTAACAGTTTTCATTTTCAAATTAAGGATTTTGGCTTTTAACCCTTTGGGGACTTCTGTTGTTTTGTTTTGTTTTTCTCACCAGTCTTCTTGGTGGATCTCAGTATATGGCTGCTCTTTATAAGATGCAGAAGGATTCCCGGAGTTTCAGTGGATTGGGTTATTTGTCAGATCCAAGGCTTGTAGCAAATGGTTTCCAGATAAAAGTGATAGAAGGTATGATGGTTTTAAAATCTTGTAATCATATTGGATCTTGTTTCTTCTGATTTAATGATTTAAGTAATTGTTAATGTAGATCATAGTATTCTACAACACTTTATCATTTGAAGCACTAACATCCTGCTTTCCTTAACACTGAGATTTTATTACCTGGCAAGGAATGTAATCTTCTACATAGAGCACTGAGTAATAGAAACTGATAGCTGAACAGAAAACTCTAATAGTATTTCAAAGAATGCCCTGAAATCCACATTTCCCTGACTTATATGTTTTTCTTCTTTTCTCAAAATGCTGGATGTCAATATCCTTAATTGCCATTCTGACGGAATTTAGATTAAAGCTGTTGAGATTTCCTTAGTCCTGGCAGCTTCTTTCAAGGTGATACTTAATTGCTGAATCTTCTGAAGCATGTGCTTTAGCTGACCACTTTGCTGTTGAGCAGTGGAGAAGGTCCAGTAAGGAGCTGGATCTGTTTTTTGATGTCCTTTCATATCAGGGTTGTAATATGGAGCCTAAAGGGGCCGGTAAAGAGAGGGTGACAGGATCACCATCCCACCTTGGATAGAGTTCAATGTGAACTTTTTTGTGAGATGGCCTACTTTTCAATGCCTCTACAGCGATCACAGAATAAATCTGTTTCATGTGAGATCCTTTTAACTTAGCAAGAGAGATCAAATGTTTATACATTTTTCTGAGGAATGATTTATAGGGATGCTGTTGGAGACCCAGCGGCAATCCACTCAGAGTCGGTTCTGCAGACCAGAATTTCTGTAGCAGAATTCCAAGAAAAGCAAACATCTTTGGGGGTAGTACCTAGCTGACAGCTCAGAAAAAGATTCCCTATAAGAGCTGTTAGAAATGCTATAGCTTCATGTGTTATAGATCCCCACATATGTACAGTGATGACAGATCTACTGTAGCATATGGGATCTTTTAAGAGTAGGTACAAAAAAGGGATGTAGAGCAACTTCTTCACTCAGAGGCTGGCTCTTGGGAAGAACAGAGTCTAAGCTGTTTTCTTTACTGAATCATGCACAGCAAAACCAAACTTCCTTCTCACTGGCTAAATCTGTAGGTAAATAGCAAAAACTTTGTAGAAGAGGTGTTCATAGTGATAATCTTAGAGGAATAAAGTGCATATTGTTAAGAGGCAGCTCTTAAAAGGTTTATTCAGTATGGCAAATCAAAAGCTGAGGAGCTCTATGATGTCTCTATACTAATGTGGGAGAAAGGGATTATTGCTTAGCCTTTTTGCTCACATACCTTTTTTGTTGTTGTTTTTTTCCCCCACTTCCTGATATCCTAAGTTTGCTCAAAATCCAACTAATGTAAATTGTATGTGAATAAATTGTATGTGAATAAATTTAATGTGAAAATTTGAAGACAGTTTGTAGGTGGTTCGCCAGTCTTGTGGTTCGGGAGATGGACAACTAGTTTTAAGATAGCTAGTTTAAGAGCAGAATTGTACAATGTAATAGCAAGGGACTCAACACGGTAACTGGGAGGTAGTAACTGTCTTCCAAGCCTGTGTTCCTAAGTATGTAAAATTAAGGAAATGAAATCTTGTGAGGAAAGTGTTCTCATGTGGTTTGCAGTTCTTGAAAGTAAAAGTGCTTTATACGCACTATACAGGTTGATGCCCTGTGGTTGTAGACTTGATCAGTACCATACGGCCAGTTCTTATGAAGAATGGGAATCTAATTCAGTTCTTTGTCCCAGTCTTGTACTTTAACTACTTGAATGAAACATTAATAACATCTGAGGCTTGTCAGTCATGTTTATAAGCTTCTGCTGACGACATTATAGCAGTTACAGCCTCTGTTATTAAAAGAACATGCCATTGCAGATGAAGGTAGAAATGCCAGCAAACAAATGGAATTTCTCCCAGCCTTTTTTCCAACTGACCTAAGGATTTTTACTTAATACTTCATCAGCCCCTCCTTTTTCTTTTTTTCTTAAACTCATCCCTCAAATATGCTATTTTCTACAAATATGCTACTATCTTCCACAAGTACTACTTAAAGCTGTCTTTAGAAACACAGATGTTAATGATTAACGCTCCTCACATGTGTCACTCTGGGAATTTCACTATGCAATTTAAGGTTCTTTAACTTATAGATTCTTCTTGTGTAATCTTTATGAAAAGTGACCTGCAGACCAGGAGTGATTTGTCCCACTTATACCTGAGTATTCTATAGGATTTCTCAACTTTGACAGAACAAGTTCATCTCATAAAACATTCTTTACCAACCTTATAGAAGCATTTTTTTTATTCACTGTCTGAATTCAGCAACTATTTTTGTGGTTTTTCAAACTCGGACACAGCCTGAAAGAGAGACATTTGCTCAGATGTTGTTGAACTAGAAGTTGCATCAGAAAAGTTTTATTTCTTTAGGATATGTTATTAATGGTTTGGGTCAGGGGTTGTCACTTTGCATGGTAGATGATACCATCACAGCTTGCTGGTATTTGTGGAGACATGTCGAGAGCAACTGGAGAATTTCACCTTAGCACATCTGTAGGCTCACAACTGAACCACATTTTCTCTGCGTGTACCTTTATAACTCATTTTTTCACAACTTTTTGGGTGGGTTGGATCAGTCCTAGTATTTGGTGTTTCTCAAGTGAAGTATTAACTCTTTCTTGCTGTCAGGTTGCGCAGTAGTATATTAGAAGGTCTATACTTCCCTTTGGGACTTCAACCCTGACATGTCCACATTAGACATCCCTTTCTGACTGCTGGCTGATTTCTTATTAATAGCCACTAGCACATGGCTTTGTTATTCAGCCTGGGTTAAGAGCTTGATTTTTTTCTGTGCTCGAAAACTTCCTTTTCCTGACAGAGACATCCTCTTTTATATCACAAGCTGAAGGTCCATTTCTTTATCTTTGAATTTGAATATGAAAGTGATATTTCTCATTACATCTTCTTGCAAAATAACAAGCCTTTCTGTCGATCCATGTGGATAAGTCTGTGATGCCATCAGTAGCTCTAAGATGCCTTCCAAAACAAGTACAAAGGACACTTAGCTGCTCCAATTCCATGTTTGACAGTTTTGGCTGTGAGGAAGAGGCTTTCCTTGACCCATGGTGATCTCTGAAGAGGACTGTCAGTCTAGTATGTTGCATTGATTATTTGTTTAAATCTCCACACATATTCTACCAAAGGAGAAGAGAAGGACCCTGAATATTGCTGCTTATTATCATATATTAAGTCTACTCAAAAAACTCATATTAATTTGGAACGCAAGACCTCTTGCTTTGTTATTGAGCACCTCACTAGGACTGTTTCCTGGGTGAGTATCATGACTTGAATATGGGACCATAGGTTTGTTCCTTATTTCCTCTTGGTGTGGGGGATGTTTTACGGGACTGACTGTTTATTTAAAAACAAGCAAATCTGAAGAGCTGCCTTAATTTGGAAGGTGACTTTGGTAATTCCCTTGCTATGTTGGGCTTGCATCTCAACTGGTCTTAGTTAAAGGTGCTTCTTCACAGTTTAAATTCCTGTCTTAGGAACTTATGGCACTGAGGAAGTTAATAAAGATTTTGATTCTGATAGTTTCTTACTGGGGGGAGAAGGAAATAAAAAACCAAACCAAACACATACTATCAGTTTTTCCTTATTTGGTTGACTTGTCTGTAAAGGACAACTTCTTTCATTAAAAAAAAAAAAAAAATCACTACTGTTGCACTAGATTGGGCAGGTCTTGGGTTTAATTATCAGAAATTGAATCTTATTCCCTCACAGTGCTTGGAATTCATAGAAATACAACTATACTCTTTAATGACCAAGACCTTTTAGCCAGTGGAATGATTCTGAACTTTAGGTACTCTAATAACCTACCAGGAGTCTCTCACAGGTGTAATGTGGACATGCCTCACTCTGAACCCCACGGCACCCTGTGACACCAGATGCACAAACACCCAGAAATTCACCTGTTTCTGGAAGACCGGGCTGTCTTCCCTATATTCAGTTGGAAATTATGATATCTGTCTTAAGTCCTATCTTGTGTTGTCTTTGCTTTGGCAGGTGCTGTCACCTGTATAGTGATGCCATTTTGTGCCTCTTCTCGTCCTCCTCCCTCTTGTGGTCCACTTATGGACACTTCTCTTTCTGACTGGGGAGCCCATTCTGCTGATTTCCGATGCATTTCTGATCCCAAGGACAGCAAGGCTGATCCTTGACCTCAGATGGGGCATTGCCGATATTGTTAGTTGATCTGTGATCAAGGCAAAGCAGTTTTAATTTTAGAATTTTGTGTCTTCTGTTTGGAAACCCAGAACCCTGCCCTTATTACCAGACCTTCTGCCACTGCACCGGGCAGTTTCTGCTGTCTTAGAGTCAGGATGTTGTACTGCTCTTGGAGTTAGAATTGGGCTGTTTTTTTCAATCAGAGATGGTCTTTTGGTTTTTCTTAATAACAGAAAGCTATCAGCTATTTATTTTTTAGGTTTACTTGTTTAAATGGTTACATTTGCCATTATGAGAGCTTTCTATTTCCAAAGATGTTTTTCTTGGACTACTCCTGCTAGGTTTTTGAAAGGTCTAACTAGGCCTTTTCTTCCTAACAAGGACTCAGTTCCACATGGAGTTTTGTTCTTGTTTTGCCATCTTGGTGCGAAAGCGGTTCAAACTTCTGGTAATGTTTTCCTTTTTCACAAATGCAGCCTTTAGATAGTTCTTACAAGAGCGTGAGAGTTTCAGGCCTTACTTGCCTATTGTTTCATTTGATGATAAGTCTGTCCTTTGAATACTGTCTTGTCCTAAGACAGGAATGTAATTTACCATTGTTACATATTGTTCAGAGACTCTATATGATTGCAGCCAAAGTCATTCCAAGTGTCCTAGATCTTGGACATGCCCTTTCTTCTCTTTTTGGTAGACGAAGATCTTTTGCAGTATTTCCTTGTTTCTCTTTATATTGACTGCTCAGCAGTCTAACGAGTTTTCAACTAGACTTTTCTCTGGGTAGCTGACAGTGAAAAACATGCTGTGAAATAGCTGAGAAAAAGCTTCTTGCTGTACACGTCAGTTAGGCAAAATCAATGGTTTCTTTGTGCAACGTGCCAGTTGTGATTTGCAAAGCTGTGACACTGAGCTCCAGTCCACCTTCCACTGCCCTCCTGCCCTCTCATGTTCTGGCCTTACGTCAAGTGATGCTACCTTGGGGAGAGCGGTCTGTTTGCTTTTACTTAACTCGGTATTCTGGGATCTGCTGGGCATTTGTTTGCTGGGTATAGCTTGCAATGACCCCCACATACAGAGAAGCATTTCAAGAAGTAAGATGGATTACTTTCCATCCAGTTCTTCTTAAGATGTGTTTGTTATGTGTACCTTCACGACACATCTGGCTGTTTCTCTCCGTGAAAGTCCGAGAGGGAGATGTGAATTCTTGGCTGGAAAGGAACTGAGAGCAAGGAACCCATTTAACCTGGTTTTGTAACCATGGTGGGCTTTGAGCCACGCTCCAAAGCAGGCTTTTAGAGTAGAATTGTCTGCCCAAATGCATATGTGTACCCAGCATGTATATACAAAGAACGTGCTTACAAGGCCTCACAGAGCAGTAATTGGTAAATAACCCATATTCCTTGGTAATATAAATTGTCTCAGCTTTTGTAACCGACCAGTGGAAAAATCATGCTGGTACTAAACTTGAGTTTGGTTTTGACTGTAGACTGGAAGATACGTAGTCTTACAGTGTCACCTAATCTAGGTGGCAGCTGGAAGCGAAGTGATTTTCCTGGCCATCAAGAAAGAAAGAATTAGCCCAAGATGATTGTGAGTGCTTCGTTTGGAAAGAGAAAGGGGAAATTTGTAGCAATGAGAAATCCACATTTTTAGTCAATTGAAAGCTAGTTTATTCTCGGAAATATTTTACTTGGAAGTTGCAAAGCATTTCATAGAAACTACTGTGGAAACTGCTGTTTGAATACTCAAAACTCTTAACGTGTATATTTTGTCAAAACTTTGCAAGTACACTGAGTCTCAGACATCTGCTTGTATCATCGAATGTTGCCAATATCGGAATTCCTGCAAAGACTTGCAGATAAACTGTATGTTGATCAGCATGCAGTAGGTTACTTTTCAGTCTAAAGAATGTAAGCAGAGGAAGAGAATGGCACACAAACAGATACCAAAGAAGAAAACTTCTCTTAGCCAGGATTCGGATTGTTTGTTCTGATGTTACACTCTTCAGAGCCCCCTTTGACTTTCAGATTAATAAGCAATATGGTGAAGTCAAATCTGTCTGTCAGAATTTGCAGACAGGAAGATTTCAATTGGTAAAACTGAAGAGTATCAAGCATTGGCAGTCTTGTTAGCAAGCATGTATGATTGGTTTACTGGATTTGCAAAAAGAAAAAAACAAAACAAAACAATAAAACAAAACCCCCAAAACACAGATTCAGAACCTCATTGCCATGAAATTTTAAGAGGAAGCACTGGAAATACAAATTTTTAAGCTGAAAATCCTAACACTTGAAACTTAAGAAAATGCTGTATCCCGTATTTGGTTGCATATAGAGGTGATTACTGAAAGGTTGTTAAATAGACTAAGGTCTCATTTTAGAGAGAAAGCAGCATAATCAAATGGTCTGGAACAGTTACTCAAAACTAGCTTTTTGTTAAAGCAACATTGGGATAAAAATGAAGCTAAAAGAGCTGAAGGAGATTAAAATCAGACTATCTTTTGCTCCTGTCTCTTACTGGCAACCTTTTCCATGGAGAAATATTGGCATAGTACATCATCTTATCTCACCTTTAGTAACGGGCAAACTTTCAGATAGTCTAACATTTTGCTTTAAGCTGAATCTAATCACAGGCTTACAGCAGTACCTGAAAAATACATTTGTTTTTGCAGAGGAAGACAATGCTGGGTGAAAAAGGAAATAAAGTTTCAAGTTTAAAGCAGTGTTAAATATGTAGCTGGACAGAGATTATGTGATTTGTTGGCAGGGCAGACATATATCAAATTCACACTTTGGTCAAAGTATCTCTTATCCTGAAGCTTAAAAAAGGCCCAGCAGCGCTATTTACCTGGTGACACACACACACTTAGAAAAATTTTCAACCTGCACAGTCCTCCTGTTCAGCTGCGCTCTTATTTAATGACTGTTAAACAGTCCCTGGTCATGCAAACAGTCTCATTCTACTAGCTAATGAAAGTACATTGAGGTGACTTGTATTGCATATATATGTCCTTTCACTTCTGAAATATTTCACGTTGTTTGCATCAGGAACATGAATAATCCCTTATCACATTATTAGTTTAATCCACTTTGTAGCAATCTATTTGCCTGCAGTTTTTCTCACTTGGCAAAACCCATTTGTGACTCAGGCTGAATGTAATTTATCCTACCTAGGACTATTGCACAGGAGTGAATTTATTTCATTTATGAATTGTATTCTTGCATGATCTCCCTCTGAAGCTCTCTACTTCTAGACTTGTAGTGGAGGAAAAGGGAAGGTGGCTGTACTGGTTGGGTTCAGATTTCTGTGCACCCAACGTGAATGAGCGGAGGAGCTCTGAAGGACTCCAGGAGTGAATCTGACCCCTGGGGAACTTGCTTCTGACTGGGAATGGAAGAAAAGTTAGGTGTACAGTAGAAATTCCATTGAAATTTTTTGCAAGTAATGTGAATGAGAGGTGAAATCTGTTACACCTCACAGATTGAATAGGTATTTTTGTTGTTTAAATGCTTTCTTCATCATTCCTATTCAGAGTGGTACCTGCTGCAGCACTGATATCATTTGAATGATTGTATGAACTCTGCTGCAGAGCCTTCAGTTCAGTGGGCTTGAGTTCTTCCTCTGCTGTGGTCGGAGAAAAAACTGCTTTTTATTTCAGTAGAGGCTGAATTTGTTATGATAAAATACTTGAACTTTACAGATATTTAAACCAATTACGTAAGAAATAGTGCCAACACTTCTAATTTTTTTTTTCAAACTAAATTGTGCTTTATTACTAACTTCTGCTTTAATTTCATGTATGTTTTAATTAAAGCCATAAAAGCTTTAATTAAAGCTCTGCTCAAGACTGGGAATGCTGCAAAATGTTTCAAGCATTTAAAGAGTCCCAACTAGGATTTGAATTAAAATAAGCTGAGGCATTAGTGATGTGAATAGGCACACATCATCGTAATGAAATATTGGACAAATAAATGCTTTTCATTCCAAGGGAGGAGCAAAATAAGTTTCCCAATTGTATTGAATTTTTGAGACTAATTTACTAAGTGATTTTGTATCAGTTTAATTTTCTCTGAATTGTTCCAGAATAGAAATGAAAGCAGTCTATAACGTACTGTTTTGTTTTTGTATTTTCAGGTGCAGAAAGCCATCTGGAAATAGAAGGGATAGCTAATTGTCTGCCCTATTATGGTATTTCTGATTTGAAAGAAATTCTGAAGGCAATAGTTGATGGAAATGCAAAGGAAGTATATGAATGTAGGCCTCTCAAAGTGATAAATTACTTGGAGGTAAGACAGAAGTTTGCTTTTAAGTATTGGCCAGCTAAGCTTATAATTCTTAAACAGCTTGAAAATCTTTCTTCAGCTTTCTATTTTCGTTAAGGTAGTTCTGTTCTATGCAGAAGTTATTTTTGAAAAGGATAATGTCACATCCTCTCTGAGGTGTGTGAGTTTTGCATTGTTTACCAAAATACTTGCATCAGATATTTCCAAAACCAGTCACCCAATGCGATACAATACATGCTGAGAGCTGGTGTTCAGCAAGTCTTTCTGCATAGGCAGTTTTTAGACTAGAAAGACATTCTCCATGTTACAATACAAAACTGCCATAAGATTGCTTTCAATGTCTAGAAGGCAGTTAAATCCAGAGCAGTCATCAGGATTTAACTCTTTTAAAAATAAGTCTGTGAAGAAGTTATAAAATGGTCTAAGGTAATACTGTATGAAAAGTAGGCATTAGTTGAAGCTTAATTCTCATGTAAACCTCAAAGAGATGTACATCGTGAAAATCAGAAGGTGCACCATCCACTTAAAGAATTAAAATACCTATGATTCATTAAAAGAAAGGGCAGAGAGAGACAAATGGAAACGTTTTTTCTTTTTGCTAAGAAAGCAAGCTGTCCCTGGAATTAAGACATTGAAGTAACAAATGAAGACTTGTGTGTGGTGAAACCCATATGCTTCTGCAAATGCTTGTGTTTAGTTAACATCAGTAACTTCTGCAGTTAAAGGAAACACATACTGACAACCTACAGAGCCTTGTAAGTCCACTCTGTTCAATGCATTATTAAGTTCTCCAGTGCCCTGCCAGAGAGGAAACCATGTGTTCTTCACAAGCAGCCAGCATTATTAGTTGCCAGAAACATGGTACTTGAGTAAAAGGATCTTTAATCTGTTTTTTTTTTTACAGAAGTTATTATGCAACAGTTGGAACTGGAATGACTTTTGTTAATATTTGATATGCAAATAGATAAAATCATCCATCCAGAGAAAAAAATGGGCGTGAGGTTTCAGGAACAATATATGTGGTACTGGTTAAAGCTGAGTAACTAACAATGGTAGTTTTCTATGACTTCTTGTCTAGATGTTTCACTAATGCTATCTTTAATCACAGTTCTGAAGATCTCTGTTCGAAAATGTTACCAGAATAAATGTTAAGTCTTTTCTTATTTAAGTGCTTGCTAACATGCTTTCCTGAATTGGGTTACTTCAAAATGGGACCTAGGCATTTACACAGAATATGTGTTCTACCTTTTAAACATTTATTATACAAACCTTTCCCTGTCTTTTGGGGGCAGTAAGTTTACAGCTGCCTTTGGAGTGAGTGATTCTGTTGTGTACTACTGAACCATTCTCGTGCACTCATGAAAGAAGCTTGAAGAAGAGATGAGTTACATGTTGAGACAGGAATGATTTGTAAATTGGTTTGGGGGTGGAAGCTTTATTTCCTCTGCTTACAAATACTGATTGGTCAGATTGAGTGGGATGGAGTTGGTTTATAAATATATATAGAGAGAGATATTCACACACACACACACTCACACGTGTGTGTATCTATATACAGATATATGTAGATATACACACATATATATGAAGGTATATATCAAGAGATTATCGAAGGAAGGCTTATTAAGAGCACTGTTGATCCCCTGAGGAACTGTTAGAAAGAAGATGCATATGCAGCAGTAACAGTAGCTGGAAAATATTAAATACTAACTGGGAAGTATATGGCTTGCTGTCATAGAAAAAAAAATTACAAATAAGCACTGAGTTTTTTGGCCATTCTGGGGGGTAGACGCTGGAAACACCATTCACTGTCAAGTTCAGAATTGCAACTTTTGTCATAAGTTTCATGTTTGAGCAGGCACGTCTGCAGTTTTTGCTGTCTTTTAGTAGACTCAGAAAAAAGAACAGTGTGATGGTTAAAGCAGCAGCCTTTCTAGGTAGAGAATAGTCCACAGTGATCTTTTTTTCCACTTGGAAGCATGGGAAAAGATCCCAGACTAACAAAATGAGAAGATTCAGATTAAAACATTACGAATGCTGCTTCAGGTTTGTACAGTGTAAAGGGAGTTTGCCTGCCGCATCCCTTTCTGTCTAGGCAACACAGAAGAGAAGGCAATGGCAGCAAGGCCTATCTTGGAGGAGGAAACAAAAAACCTGACAACTTCTTTTTGAAGTTGCTTGATTCTTTGAGGAGGTGTGCTTCAGTAATTGTGTTTAGCAGTTGCTTCTGCTTTCTAGTATTGAGAGATAACTGGATGCAATAGACAATATTTAATACAACGTTAATATAAAATTTCACTATAGTATTTTTACAGTTTTGTTTAGCTGACTGTTTGACTTTATTTATGTTAGTTCTAAAGTTTGTGGTGTAGAATGTATCTTGTGAACTGGTAAACATCTTCAGCCGATACTGGTGCCAACAGGAAATAAGATATTCAGGAACACGTAGCATCTTGCAAAAGTGGACCCTAAAGGAAAGAGTACAAGCATGACCAGGAGATTGACTTGGTGTGACTCCATTGTACAAGTGTCATGAAATGAGTGATAAGGTATGCTTAGAGTTACATTTGGATTTCTGGGATTTGGAATATGTATCAGCAGAAAAGAGAAGAGGGACCTTGAAACAGTGAGTGCTGAATTCGTGCTTTCTGGTAGCCCCAGGTTAATGTGTTAAAAAGTGATACTTTAAAACTGTTGACTTCTTGTGTTTGTTTTTCCTTTCCACAGGGAGAAGCAGTGCGTTTAGCTCGGCAGCTGCCCTTACATTTTTCAAAAGAAGATGTACAAAACAAAATTTACAGGATGATGCAACAGCTTGGAAAGGAAAATAAAGGCTGTGTTCATGGTCGTCCTTTTTGTTGTCACTTAGCAGATATTCCAGAAGATGACAAGCACAACTCCATGGAAATTATTGAGTAAATGGAACATTTTGTTTGGGATCATATTTCTCTTGCTTAATTTTGATCATTACTCTGTAATTTCAGTATGTTTTGTGCAAAGCTTTTGTATAATGACTTTTCATTATCATATGTTCACACTCTAGAGACTTCTTTATTTAAATTCAAATACTACTTTAAAACTAGAAATAAATACTGTAGAGAAACAGCTTACCACTATTTTTTTTTAAGAGTTTGTTAAAGAAATGTTCTCAACTAGTTTGATGCTTTCCTTCTTGCTGCAGGTTTAGAAAATATCAGTATGTCAAAAAGTTTTAGATGTGAAGTGGCTAGAAGTTGCTTCCAGGAGAGTCTGGCAAAGTTTATTGTACTGAGGACATAAAATGTTACTTTTCAAAGGAATGCCAGAGAGCTGTAGGTATTTAAATGTAGCATTGCCATATGCAGTTATTGTTGTTACACTTTTATGGTGTTGCATTTGTATTTTGAAGTTGTTAACTGGCACAAATGAGTATTGAAGTCCTCGTGTCCAGTCTTCAAAAAGCTTTTCTCTAAACCGTGCAAATAATTCAGAGTATTTTTAACCTTAGCTTACGAAAGTACGATTCTTAAAAATATAGTACACTCTTAAAACTTTAGATGAGCAAAAACAATGACTTGAAAGCTGAAAGAAGCAGAGTCACAGAGTGCAGGTTGACACTGAAAGCAGATGCAGATATGTATGTTGGTGTAGTGCTATACAGGAGCTGTTTGGAGTTGGGAGACATAAGCAGTCCTTGCTCAAAGAGAATGTGGCATAATTAGGGCAAAGTCTGTTGTATAGAGAGCTACTGATTCTGGTATACTTGTTCATTCTACTGGCAGGCAATGTTTACTTTTCTATTTCAAATAGTATCTGCTTCTGTAATCTGCCCAATTATGCCTTCTGTGCACAGCAGATGGAATGTCTCTGGAATAATATGTTTTAAAAGTTTCAAGAAGGATCACCTGAAAAGTCCTGTCTCTCCCCAATTGTTCTGCTGTAGCAAATGATGCAAACGTGGTGGTTAGGCTGAGCTTTGTAGTGTTTCTGTGGCTGCTAGGCAGATGGGTGAAGGTTGGCGAAAAGCCTGAGTGCAGACTGGTTTGTGGCCAGGAGTGTCAGACCAGACAAGCAAATCTACAATCTGAAAGTGTAAATTATCTGTGGCTCTGTATCAAACAATGCCAAACTGGTGAATTAAGAGATCGCATCCTAGCAAGACATGAGAGCATATAAATTCTGAACTGAAAGGTAATGATTATATTTTTCTGTGGTTAATTAAGTTCATCCTTTTCGTATAGAGGAGATGTTTATAAGTTCTAACTGGAGAAAGGTAAATACAGAAATACAAATAGAGAAAACATTAACCGCACTCTCTAGCAGTCATTTTTGCCACCCGCGTTAGTTGTGGTGTGTCTGCCTCAAAGTAGCTCTGTTATAATGCAGGGTTCGTGTACAAGCATTTGGAGTGAGCTGCTTAGGGAGATACTCTTGTCTGCTCTGGGACATGTAGACTTCTGCTCTGTTCACGACAAATGCTGATGTTTGCCCAGGAGGCATGCAGAGGAACGTTTAGGGGACAGGGAATGCAAATGCATAGGAAAGTTTTGTTTATTTCCTCTCCCAATACACGGCAGAATGGTGCAAAGGCCTGAGCTAAGATGTGGTAGCAAACAAGGTGCTCTCCTCCTGTTGCTGTCCTGGGGTGTGCATCCTCCACCCTGCGCAGGAGGAAGAGCACAAGAACCTGCAGCTTTCTCCGTTGCTGTTCCCCACTTCTGCCATGCATGTGAGATCAGATTGGGAACAGCTGAAGGGCATTGAGTGAGTGCTGTGTGGTGGTAGTTCAGTGTGAATTGGGAAGGAGAGGTCTCTTTCTGGAGGGAGATAAAGTTTGATATCTGGGAGTTAAGACACAGCCATGAATAAAATACCTTTCTGGTCACGGGTACCAAAGGAGTGTGGGCAGCATGGGGACTGATGGGGGAAAAGAGCAGGGATGATCGGAGGGCACGAGCAGCATATCTTTCCAAACTTAACTGGGGAGAGAGGCACAAGATGAGAATGTCACTGGAAGACTGGGTGCTCCTTGGCTGTAAATGTCACTTGGTGCAGAAGATGTGAATTTTTAGAATGGACGTGAGAAGGTGGATGGAGACACAGGAAGGAGACATGACTCTTGGCTCCAAGGGGGAAACAGGATCCCAGCCTTGTGGTGGATGCAGAAGGTTATAGTTTGTTTATTTTTATTCTGTTTGGATACAAACTGTGAGAGTTTAGAGAGTAGCCATTAGAGTGAGAAAAGCCAAAGGCAAGCTGGAGAACAGAAATTTATTTCCACACTAAGTTTGTTAGACTTTAATGAATATGTGCACCAATTTTAGCTGGTTAGGAGTATAATGTGTAGTATTTAATGAGATTAATAATGGCTAGTTCTTTTCAAAAGGTAAAATAGCTGTATCCTAATTCTACTGGAGCAAATGCCAATATCTTTGATCGAATTGGAGTCAACATCAAGTGCTTTGATATAATAGTACCATTTCAGAGGACAAATTGTTCGATAGGTGTTCAGGCCATAGGCTGAGGATAAAAACTGATTGGTTATTGATTTTTTTTTTTTTTTGCAGGTGCTGAAGGGGGGGTGGTTAATTGCTATTGGAGCCAGTTAGCATCAGGCACTGCTGTGGGTGCAGGTGCACTAGGGGAGGTGGTTGGGAGCTGGGTCCTCCCTCCCTCCTTCCTTCCCTCTGCCTTCCCTCCCGGCTGGGTTTGCTGTCTTGTGCCTCAGAGGGCTGCTGTGGATTTCTTACTTAGGTACATGTGTGTACAGTTTCTTTTCTCTCTCTGTGGGATGCTAGGGATTGATGTGTGGCTGGTGACTGCAGTGGATGCTGTAGTACAATCCAGGTGTCTCCCCACTGCAGTGCTCATGGTTGTAGTGGTTGGGGGTTGAAATTGAAATTGTTGAAATTGTGATTTCCTCTGATACTGTGCTGATGGGAGATCACTTTGGATAGGGTGGGTCTCTCCTCGTTTCATCCAGCGTGGACAGAAGGAAATGATGAGTGGGTCAGATTGGGGCATTTCAGGGGGCTTCTAGTGTTTGTGCTGCTCTCTGCTGGTATTTTATTTTTGTACAATTTTGGCCATTTAAAACAATGGGTAGGCAGGTCTGAGGTTGACCATGAATGAGCATCATTCCAGCAGGTCCAAGTGTTATCACTCGTGATGCCTCTCCTGTGTTGCATATTTGCCTTCCCAAAATATGCCCAGTGCAGGTAACAGTGTTCCCTGTGTGATAATGTGGAGCTTTCAAGGCTAAAGCATGATCTCGTAATGAAAATTGAAAAACGTTTTGGTTGTATGTATTTTTCAGAGGATCATTTGTATGATTGGTTTGGGCAGGTTCAGTTCTGGTGATGTATTTGCAGCTCAAGTGTTCACCTCGTCCAAATTCTGAAAAGGTGCTTATTCTTTAAATAGCAAACCACTGAATATCTGTTGAAAATGGAGGTAGCACCTT
The DNA here is from genome assembly GCF_036013445.1 of Caloenas nicobarica. Taxonomy (NCBI): domain Eukaryota; kingdom Metazoa; phylum Chordata; class Aves; order Columbiformes; family Columbidae; genus Caloenas; species Caloenas nicobarica. Next base: position 14,733,344 of record NC_088250.1, on the reverse strand, counting down.
TTGCGTATTTTTTTTCTGAATGTGTTAGGGATCTTAATATTGAAGTTTCCATTTCCTCTCAGTTAAGTGTGTGTGTAAAGAGGTTTTGCATATTTCTGTAGGGTTTTTTTATCCTTTACTATGAGTAGTAGCAGTTCAGGGAGTAATAGCAAAAACAGAGGAACACTTGACTTATTTCAGGAGCACTTAAGAAGTCATTGGCAACAGTAAAATCTGTATGATATATTTTGTGATTTGTTAGAATGGGCTGTTCTGTATTTCTGTATTCTAATATGGAATAACTAGAACATCTAGTAATAGAGTCAATATTTCTAAGCAACACAGTCTATAGTTATTCAGGCACCTATTCCTCAGTCTCAATTTGTGCAAGTGGCTTCCTTCCATTTTATTTTTTTTTATACATACATATTGGTATTACTTTCATGAAAGTAAGCATCAAAGACCAATTTTTTAGATTTTTGAAAGCATTGTAATATCTGGTCTTCAGAGCTTGTTTAATCTTGCATAAAGCAAGCTTGGTTTTAGTTTGATAGGATTTTAGGGGGTTGTTTATTAAATCTGTAATATAGAGTTGATTTTTTGGCTGCAATGGCAATATTGAAGGATTTGGAATGTTTTATTTCTTTTGCACCCAGCATTTAACAGCCTGGGTTAACAATTGTAAGTAAGTTAAGGTACATCAATTTAATTTTGCGATTGGAAAGCAACCAGAAGTAGTGGGGTTTTTTTTTCCTCTCTGCATGTATCTTTCTCTAAGTATGGAGTATCATATCTGAAATTATGGAGAATATAAATGTGGAAATGTTAAATCTTTTGTTAATGGCTTCGAATTAAGCACACATTGTTGCAGATGATTCGGAGGACTTATTTAAAGTAAATATACAATTTCAAGCTCAATTATCATTCATAGTTTAACTAAACATAGTGAGATATTAGGTCTGTGAATTTGATACAGTGTTACTTCATAATTATGATGCTTTTTTACAGTAAATTTGATATAGAACAGTTGCAAAAGGAAAGCTGCTGAATAGTGTGACAAACCGTTTTATGGGACACATCTGGTGCATTAGTTCAGGATGTGCCCTGCAGAAGAACAGAGCCTTTTGCACAAACCGAGAAGGAAGCTAACTCCACATGTATATGTTTTGTGGACATGCGGAGAGGTTAAACAATTAGGGGTTAATTGTGTAAGCTAATAGGAGGGGTGTTCGTAATGTCATTTCAAAATAGCTAAGGAGGAAATGGAGGAGAATTATTGTTTTAAAATCTCAAATGAATGGTTTACACCTGTTGATGTTACATTTAGAACAGCTGTTTCTTTTATTATCAGTAAACAGATGCAGAAAGTAATGGAATGTTTTAAAGCAATATGTTAATCCTGTCTTCCACTACTGAACATTCTCACAATATCCTGATTAAATATTAACTGTAATGCTTCTGTCATCTGCAGTTACAGAATTCTTACTTATTTTTTTAGTCACTTTTGTACCTGAAGTTGCAAATTTTTATCCGAAGTTATTGTAGTCTTTCATCAACCCATCCTATGTCTTTTTGCACATCAGCAATTTTATTGATGATTCAATTGGGCTGAATTAGCCAAAGCAACCCTGACTTTGGTTTTGCTCAAATGTTATTTCTGCATTTGTAATTTCAGCTTGAAATGAAACAAACTGTAAGGGGGAAAAAAAAATTGCTCTTGAGGGCCCAGGCTAATGCATATTTTGTACAAACTCCAGCTGAAGTTGCTTGGTATTATAGGTGAAGCTTTGCCCAGGGCCAGCACTGCCTGCTGGAGTAGTACCAAAGTGTTGTTTAATGCATGGAATTTTTTGTTTTATGTGAAAATAATTTTAATCATTTTTTTTCTGTATGTCTTACAACAAATATATTGTGCTACTAAGGTTTTGAAATACAAAACAGCTATTGTTCTGACAACCTCTTGGAAAAAAATGCCTCAAAACTGAAGATGCAAAACCACATATACCTAGAAAAAAAAAAGCCCAAGTATTTAAAAATTAGTGCCTAAACTGACCTCAAGTTTCCTAGAAACCAGTAACTGCCACTCAGATGCCCAAAGGTGATAAGAGTAGTTCTTCAACCGGAAAATATCTGTATTCATTTTAGAATTACGCTATCTGTAACTGTTCTAAAAATAATAATAATAATTTTAAAAAAAAAACAACAAACAAACAAACAAAACAAAAAAAAAACCCACCAAAAAAAAAAAGTGAAATAACGTGTGATTGTGGAGCATTACTAACTCAGCACTCCAAGAACGGAAGTGCAGAAGATTAATGCTGTATAACTTGTTTGGCAGATTAGTTTTCAGGAAATGTAGAGACCAATGAATATGGCAGCTGCATTATTAAAATACCGTATTTAAGCCCAGGTCAAATTGTTCATTCATGCATGGAGTAACTCAGCATTAATTGAATCATTGCATTTTTTTACGTATTTTAGATCACCGGTATTTTTTGCTTCGGTACCTAAAATGCCTGTTTAAATTTAAAAAAAATTCACAAGGAACAAGCATTTTGACAGAGGAACAGTGTATGAAGCATTTATATATGAGTGTTCACTTGTCAGGTCATTGCAGTAATAAAATTGCATTGGTACAGCTAAGGTTCTATCTTATTTCTAATGTCAGAATAGCCTATTGTTGTAGGATATTTAAAGATGCTTAGTCAGGTAAAACTATTGAAGTTGATATAAATGACAGAGGTAATGTCTTTCCTTGTTAGCTTGACACCGTTTATGTTAGATAAATTGAGTGTTCCTGATTAAAGGTAAGATAATTTACTTAATTAAAAAAAGGGGGGAGGGAGGAGGAACCCCCTTGTGTTTAAGTAGTTTTAAGACAGTCCTGTCATCTCACTTCAAGACAATGGAAAGGAAAATTATTTTGGACATAATTTGAGTTCATTTCATATGAAGTAGTTGCTGAAAGATAAATGGTTTCAGCTGTGAGGAGCAGATCTCGATATGATTCTTGTCAAACTTGGCCAAAACTGACTTGTAATAAATAGATTGTTTCAAAGCGATGTGCTGTTGGATTTATGTTCTTCTTCACTTAAAGCAGGCGGAGTTTGACTATTATTTAGTCAGTACATATTCCTGATGTTCCCTGACAGCTTAGGTGTGTATGATTTAGAAGAAAAACCTGTTAATAGTTATGAAAAATGTGTGAAACTATGTACATGTAGTTCTAGAAAAATGTTTCCTCATCAGAGGAATTTGTAGCCACCTCTATCACAGAACATTTCCTTAATTGTTGTCCTCAAAGCTTCACATTCAGCTTCAAAATCCTCTGTTCCAGAACCGCTTGCCTGAGATCCCATTGCCATTTAGGAGAGCCATAATTTCTATGCTTTATTTACACCAACCTTTGAGAGACCGAAAATGCTGCCAACTCTGTTAGGAACTGTGGAGTTCGAACTTCGGTTTTGATCTATATTTGTGAGTAAGTAAATGTGATGATACATCAACAATACTGGAAAAAAAAATGGATACTGGCCTTTTAGAATTGTAATATTTTGCACTATTAGTGAGCTTTACTATAGAACGTGAAAGCACTTTATAGCTCACCGGCCATGTGTAGATTAGGAAAGTGAAAAAACAGCTCAGTCAACCTGAGCTGGATGCTGAGATTACAGGGAGGAAAAAAACCCCAACTCTGCAACTTGGCTCCCACTGTTGCATTTGTACTATCATGAGCATGAACCTAATGGTTAATGGGTGGATGCACTTAATTCTTCCCTAATTCTGAACTTGTGGAGTCCTCAGGACTGTAATTTCTGATGCTATACTGCTTTCAGTCACTGCAAGTTTTTATTATTGTGTGCCGTTTCTTCTGCATTTATTTGGATACTGTACAGCAAGAAGGTGTTGTGCTGAATTCTTAAATCATGTAAAGTAATGAGGGTTTCACACACCACTAGATTTTTTTTTTCTTTAAAACAAACAAAAAAAACCACCACCAAAACAACACCTGTGTGGATGCAGAATTAATAAGACTACAAGCTAAGGAAAGACTGATAAAGTATATTGCTATAATAACTGTCTTACCAGTTTTCTTCTGGTTGTCAGTTTAAGTAACTGTAGCTCAAAAATCTGGAGCAAGTATTTTGGCATAGCACAGTTTGTTGTAAGGAAGATTTAATAGCTTGTTGTGTCCTATTTCTATAAACAGAAGTCATTTAGAGTTCAGCAGATATATTTAGAATCAGCATTTGTGCTGGTAGTTACAAGCTGAATAAGATAATCTTTGAAAAGCTGAATATACAGAAGGGAATAGGCATGTTCAAATTTACCTCTCAACTAATTATCTTTCAAGACACTTTGGCATATTCACTAAAACTAACCTACAAAATTGGAAAACATGTTTATTATTTTATTTACAAATATTTTAAATAAAGAGTTGAAGTGTTGTGTGCAAACTTTAATAGTTTTATGAGAGTTTTATGATTATTGCTGTACTAGGTCTGACCTTGCACACTTTACTGTGGCGAAATTCCATAGTCTTCGTAGAAGTTTTTTCTGTCTCAAGGAGTGAGTGTAAGACCAAATAAAGTGGAAAGCCAGAAGTTCTGGAGAGGTCTTCTCTACTTTGAGCTGTTTAGGGTCAGAATATTAATAGGAGTTTATATTTTGTAACTTGTAATCTAACTTGTGATTTATTGACTTCAAGGTATGCATAATATCTGAAAAATGTATGCGAAGTCCGTTAAAAGATAGTTTTATAGCTAATAGTAAATTAAAACCATAGTGACCTTTTGGTCTTGCTGGTCGTGTGCATAAAGATGTTCATCTGTTGGTTTGTACTAATCACAGTAACAGGGCAGGGACAGCAGGCAGGAGCAATTCTCTTGTATATCTGTTCTTCTACTGTGCTTTTTATTGAGAAAATTTTGAAATGAAGATGTTTGTTATAACACCTTGGTGCAATTTTTGCATATTGGGTTTTGGAAAATATAGTGGGTTTTTTCCTATGAAAAGTGGTGCAAATAGATTGCAGTGCCCTAATTTAAATTTCAGTTGATATTTCTGCCCCTACTGGTGGCTCTGGCAATGTTGTTGTGAAGTCTGGTAATTTTTACTGTATCATTTCTGGTATAGATTTTGCCATACAGGAGTTTGAAAGCATTGACTTGAAAGTATATTATATGTTGTGCTTTTTCCTCCTGTATTTTAACACATTAGCAACTGTTTTCCTTTCTCTTATATCAAGTGTCCATGCTTTCAGCATCACAAAAAATGTCACCTGATATATGATCACCTTACTAAAGTAGTATCTTGCAAGGATTGTTTTGCAAATAACTAAAACCTCCATTTTATATTATTGTATCTAAACAGGATGTTTTTCAGTTTTTACCATGTTTGAATTTTGATTATTTCAGTAAACATCAGAGAAGTTTTCATGCAAGTGTGGGGTTTTTTTAAATGTCATTACTGAAGAGAGAAAACATGAGTACATTTTGTTGGGTTACTTACAGAGATTATGAAGTGATACTTTACAGTGTTCATTGTTGTTCATGCAAGTGTCAGAAGCATGGAGTTATATGCACAAACGAGAGTCATATTATGCCCATTTGTCCCCTTGTTAAAGTGGCGTATTGAGAAGAGGATTGGCCACGTTGCTGGCTGTTGGCAAATCTGGGAACAGAACCTATCACCCTGATGGTGTTTCCCCACTTTAACTACACTGAAAGTCTCCTTGTTGGGGAAAATGATATACTGGTACCAAATGATATATATGATGTGCAACACAAAAGATTTCCTGTTTTCAGTTTATATGACATGACCTGAGGCCTAACTGGAGAAAACATCACTGAGAAAGTGCTATAGCTACAGATACAAGTGCTCCTATTGATACGTTATTTTTCTAAGATTTTGCTGAGTAAAGCTATTTCCATGCATAAGTGTTTTGGCCATCTGCAACTGCTTGTCAGTGAGCCTGGTTTGAGAACACTGGCCGTAATTGTAACCTCAGGAATGTGTGACCAGCTCGCGGCCAGCTGTGCATGCCCTGACTTTTTCCAGGTGTTAAGATACATGGCCACTTTTGTTCACTTTAACCAATGGGGCAAAATACAGTCCTTGTTTTTCCCCACTTTGTATTAAACCTAAAAACTGCTGTTCTTTATTTTTTTTAATACATCATAGCAAACAACTAAATGAAGTTGTCCACATTGTTTAATTGTGCATACGAGACACAGTGCCCGGCATCTATATGATAGTGTGTATTTAGAGAAATACAGAGAGTCCTTAGTGTGTCGTGATCTTGTTACAAATTAACAGTGCTGACCCTGCAAATCACACAAATGCTCTTTTTTGTTGTTGTTCGTTTGTTTGAAAAAGCCTTTACTTATATTTTAATAACATAGATATTTCTACAGTTTAAGCCTCTTCAGCTAGAGTGAGTTTGGCTCCATTTTCTAATTGGTTTTATTTTATTGATCCATTTCATGATCAAAGGAACACTTACCAGCTGTCTTCTGCATGCAAGCATAGTTGGAACTCCTAAATCCAGCCTGGAGTTGTCTACATAGGGGTTTTTTGTATGTTGTCTTTACCTGTGTAGCATTTTCTGTTCAAGGTGAGACATTAATAGCTTGAAAGCAATACATGTGAGCACAGGTCTTCTCCTTTGAGGTGTCAAAGGGGGAGAGCACTTCTAGTAATCACAAGGACAGAATTTCCTCCATGGCCTGTGACACTGTTTAGTCAAGTACAAAGAGAAAGCCTGAGGTTAATTTATGGATCTGATAATTTGCACAGTGTGATTGTTATAGAGGAGTAAATCCACTTCTCAAGTCACTGCAGGTGGCACTTTGCCAACAGTAGTAGATATGGACAAGAAATGGGTTTGTAACTTACACTGATTCTTTATGTGGTCAAAAAGACGCACGTTATCCCTAAAAGTTACCTACATATTTGGGTTAGTTTCCATGGGATGAGCTCAGAGCTTCAAGCAGGTCTGTGTCTTCTGTAACAAGTTCTAAGTTCATGAAGTATGAATTTCTGCCTTCTGTGACCTTTCAAAGACCTTGCACTGTTGGTTTTGGTCATCTTTGAACATAATAAGGATACACAAGTTCTAAACCAGTGCTGGGGTTTTCCTAAATGTTCAGAAGTCAATGACAGATGAGCACACGTGAAAACTTTGTGCCTAAACGCTTTTCAAAATCCAGTTCTGTGGAGTCGGAAAAGTTCATTTAATCTTGAAAATCAGTGAAAAATTAGGCTCTTGAACACCTGCCGACCCCTTGAAAAATGTACCCATATTGTTTGGGGTGAAGGAGAGGATCACGCTAATCCAGTGCTGAGACCTGCTTAAACATAAACGTGTAGCAAGACAAGTTCTCCTGCATGGCTGCAATGATAGGGAGCGCTCTTGCATGATGGTCTTATATAAAAGACTGAATGATGTGCTTTTTCAAGGGTGTCTTTATTAGTTAAAGTACTGTTCTGTGAATCCTCTTCGAAAAACAGAGGCCATCCGCTCTTCACTGGAGCACACAGCAGAGCTGATAAGACCTGGGATGAAACCGCATGGTACAAATCACTCCTAAGTGATTTGTGCCTCTGATTGACATCTCTGGTGAAGGCTCCCAGATATGGACCAGCCCTGTGAGATTCCTCTAACCGCTGGTCTTTGGTATTTCCTGGGAAACTTACACCTAATGTTCAAAATCTGCATCAGCGCTGAACTGTTCTGTCCTTTGTTTTCTCTTCGTCAAGGTGGCTTTTCTCATTAGCATAAATCACAAAGCTCCTGCAGCAGTAGCGTTGTCTGTGTGATATACAGCATCTCCGCTGGGGCCAGGGAATATTTACAACCCAAAATGCTCTGCTTTCCTTGGTTTGGAGAAGCCTGTCATTGTTTCTTCTTTCACAGTTCTGGCTATAAGGGTCTTTAAGAGAAAATCATATAGAATACTGTGATACTTCTATAATTATGCTTATCTGATGTGAACAAAATAAATTAGCCAAAGGCAAACTAAATGCACCCCTGTGCTCATTCAGAAGTTTAAAAACATTGAAATAAAAATAGCTGATGTGCATTACATTAGAATATAGTAAAGAAGTGAAATGGCTCTAAATTTTGTGTAACCTAGTTGAAGAGATAAGATAACTTCCATGGGGTATGGATGCATAATGTAAACAACTTCGAAGAATATTTGGCGGTCTCTGGGAATTTGCTCCAAATGCTTTTGGTTCAATAGGAGTGAAAAGCTCTATGCTCCATTATAGCTTCACTTGATATTTTATTTTGGAGGAAGGACGCTTGGAATTGTTTACTTTTTTTTTTTTTCGTAATTGCTTAGAGTCAACAGTGGGGAAAAAAAGTAAGATGAGCTGCATGCTTATATTTCTTCCTACCTGCTCATCTTTGTTACTTTCATTGTTGCCTTTAACTTTCAGTCTTACTTAAGCAAAAAAAAGTTAAAATGCACACACATAGATCTACTAACATAAGATATATTAATAAGTGTAATTGGTGACATTGACTTCATATATGGAAGAAACTGATTTGTACACAGGCTTTAGTTTCCTGTGCATTCTCAGAGGAGGGAATAGGTATTTCTGATGCCATCTTCCTATCTGTGTATCTTTACAGTATCTATTTATCATCATACCTGCTGAGATGGTCTTGAAAGCTTTCTTTATGAGCACTTAGGACTCACTGGAGTAGGAAACATTTTCTTCTTGTATAGCTTTTGAAAAATCACCAAGAATTGCTCTGATTCAGTGCAGTTTTCAATCATGTTTCCTTCTGCCGCATTTTCAGCAGATATTGCAGACTAAGTAGTATTAATGCGCTTAGTTGTTGAGTGGAAACCACAGGGAACAACTAGAAGTTGAGATTTATTCCCCCCTCCCTGGCTCCGCTTCCTGTAGCAGCATAGGAAACCAGTTGAGCAGAGCTGTTAGCCTTGCTCCTGAGGCCTAATATAAATTAAAGGTCCTGAGCACTAGGGGTTGTTAAAATTCTCATAGGGCTCTTTATAAGATGTTAACCCCCATGGTCTGGCCGGGCTCCAAACAGGGTAATTACATTCTTCCTACCTAAATTCCCCCTGCAATTGCAATTCGATGTGCTGGTATTCCTCACTTCCCCTCCTCTGCCGTGCCCCGTGGAACAGTTGTCGCATTTCATCCCAGAGGTACTTGCTTTCAGTGACTGATGGAGTGATCTGTGTGGAGTCTATAAAGAGCCACTTGGATGAAATGTAATTTATGATGCTTAATTTTTTTTTTTTTAATTATCTGCTGTTTAAAATGGAGTAGGTTAATGTGAGCCCTGAATGCATGTGAACTGTGCGCCACAGACCAGGAATGAGACAGTATCGACAACTGTTCTTCTTCCTTGTTGAACTTCTTCCCAGCAGTTTTTAGATTGGAGGAGTAACGGGCCAAACTAAAAATATAGGAATGCTTTTCTAAAGGGTTCATTACAAAATAGGAAGAAGATGAACTATGTAGTAAGGCTTTTTTTTTTTTTTTGCCTCAGTTGAAGTACATATTGAAGTATATATATACACATATATATAATGTTCCCTCTGCTTAGGGATTCTGTTGTAACCTTAAGAGCAGTGTCTAAACACTCACATTCTAGAAGTTACGCTTTTTCTACCATTTCTTATACTATAAATGCCTTTTATTATAAAACAACTACAATTTCTATTAAGTATATTGCATAGTAATTGAAAGTAGACTAATTATATATAAATTCAAATGTTGCCTATAAGCAGACAGACATGGAGTTAGAACTCAATGCTTAACCAGATAGTAAGGGTATATCTGTATGGGCCCAATATACAGAGACTTCAAATACAGTGTTGTCTAAATGTGGGATGTGCTTACCATGTATCTGCAGTGCAAATAGGATACAGTGATGCGTGGGGACATCTTTGTGTTTATTTTAATGTTAATTTCTTCACTCAAGCAGTGACTCATACTAAACCCAACTGTGCTACATAGGAAATCTTTGTACAGACACTAACCTGAATGAACTCAACTTTTATTTCACGAGATGAGTTTGTTTGGTCTGTCGTGTATGACAGGCCATTGCATTTCGCTTGCTCTTAGTGTCAAGCCTAAATATGTGTTTAGGTCATGTATTTCTCTCCTAGAATGTGAGCACGCAGGCTACAGGTAGAAACAAAAGATCACTGTTCACCTGTGCCAGTGTCCTCACTGATTTAGTGTGATCTCTCAGGCGAACTACTCACCATGCTGCAGGGAAAGTTGAAGATTTTGCAGGTGACTTGTCCGGTAGCATAAGAAATTTATTTCCAGTCCCAGATGGCAAAAATCAATATACAACCCAATGCAAGGGAGTATGATGCATCACATGAGCTCCTGAGGGGATTCTCAGTGTTAGTTCTGAGTCACTGCAGATCTCTGAGTGTCTGGACGCCTGCATCAACCAGTCACTCTCTGGTGATTCTGAGGAGGGTTAAAAAGGGAAAACCAACCAATCAACAAACAGGAAAAAACTCCTCTTTGTGTAAAAATAAACCAAAATCTTTTCACTATGATACAATAAGTTTGAAAGCTTGAAGCATGAACTGTCCTTGCAAGGTCTTTGTGTTTCAGTGAAAAACTATACTATTATGAACATGAGATCTTTCTCTTTGACCTATGAGGAAAGCTGAAATAAATTTACTTAAATATTTGACACCAAATTTAGCTCAATGTGCTCTACTGCTTGTTACTTAGAAAGGAGCTTATATTAACTGCATAGGCATGTGTTAGTATGAGTTACACCTGTACAATCCCCCTCAGTGTGGCTTTAAAGGATTTTAACTTGGAATTGGAAATTTAGTTCTGTTGGCTATGATCAGTTCAGACATATTCTTACTTAAAAACAGTTTGCCATTTAAAATGGAAATAAGCCATTTGTATGCTTTTGGTACTGTAACCTTTAAGAATGTGCTTTTTAATTTGTAATATGGAATAGTAAATATTTGCATAAAATACGGCTGTGCTATGAAGCATTTATCTTATGATCAGTTATAGTGAACATTAGCAATGCAGTTTAAAAATACATTTTGCTTGTAATTCTGTTACAGAAGGAAATGCATTATTTTTAATTAGTTTATGTCTAAGTAAATATAAATAGCTTTAGTCAAACTGATGGTCTCCTAACAGGCACTAGAACAATGTACTCTCTCTTGCCATCAACTGACATGGGCACTCATGTCTTCTAAGCATCCTAAAGTGTATATTATTTTATTTGTTTGAACTTTGGCAAATCAGCATCCGTGTACGTTTTCTACTAGCTTCTCTTTCCAAGATGAGACACAAACTCCTCAAAACTTTCATGCAGAAAAACCCCTCTATGCATTTTAATACTATAGGAACATTTCTTTTTTTGAATAATATTTTAGCTGAAGGCTATCTGATGGAATAAGGCAGCAAAGGATTTATTTAAATGGAAGATGATTCATAGCTCGTTATTGTGGAGAGGCAACCCCATAATTTTGTGCATCTGTGATCTTTCTAGCTTTTCTTGTTTTGTATCCTTTTTCTTTACCTGACACTGTGGTGGTCTGTTTTCCATTAATGTAAGTATCAAAATTAGTTTTCCAGAAATTAATATCAAAGAACAATGTACTAAATTTATCTATATTTTGGATTAATTTTAATTCTGATTTTCTATTCTTTCAGCAAAGAGTCTCTGGTGTTTGTGCTCCCCCCACCCCAACTATCAGACTTTATTCTTTATTCCTTCCTTTGTTGTGTTTTTGCTGCTGCTGCTTCTTTTATCCTCTCCCTTCAAGAGAAAGGAGGGATGTGCTCTTTTCTTCTACTCAGGTATGGCTCTCTCACTGTCTCTTGTTCTTTCTGCTTTGTTACTCACAACTGTATGGTTTTGTTTGATTGGTTTTTGACTCTCCATCTACAGCTTCTTTTCCCCCTAGCACTCACTGCTCTCCTGAATAACTTTAATTTCATTAAAAATGCCTTTTTTTGTTGAACTACAAATTCAGTTTTATAGCACTCTGAAGCTTTCCTGTCTAAGGCTGAAAGAAAAAGGGTGTTTTCTGCTCCACACAGTTTCCTACCTCTTTTTATTTTTTTTCTCATCAATACCATTTTTCTTCCTTCTCAACCTGTCTCTTTAGCCCTCCAAACTCAGAATTTCCCTTCTGTGGTTTCATGTAATTAAAGACACAGTCTGATACTTAAATATTCTAAAATATGTACAAAATCTGGTTAATTGGATTTGTATTAAGCTTTTTGGGGAAAAATAATTTTCAGTACTAGTGTCCTACTCAATGTGGGAAAAATACTTCAAAAATTTCAAAAAAGGTATTAAAGCCATTTTTCTCAGAGCCTGAACTTCCTCATATTTAGGAGATTGTGTCGTCTACACAAGTCTTGCCATTCACTAGAGTGAAACTGTAGCTGTATCTGTACATGCCCCAGAAATTCATCATTATGGGATTCTGTCTTTAATGACTGCTCTAAATTCCTTTTTTTTTTTTAATAACTATTTTGTTAATTTGCTTGTGGAGACAGGTGGATATTTACACAAAAATTCGTTGTGCTCTTGGGGAAACCAGCCATACCAGGAATACTCACTTTAACTGAAATTGAGATAAATAATTTGAGGGTGACTTACGTTTTGAAACAGTTAATGCTCTTTTAGGAGGAGATGAGGGGTAGATAAATGGTGAACAACTGGGAAGCTGGCTCTGAAGCACGTGCTCCTGAATTTGGACACCAACTAATCTGTTTTGGCCGTTGCTGGCAGCACAAATAACAGCATGATGCAAAACCTTCCTGTTTTCTGCCTGCTCTCCGGGTTTAACTTTGCAGGGCAAGCAGCAGCCGCGGGCCGAGCCCTGGGCAGCAAGGCCAGGAGCAGCAGCTTGGCCGGGGCTTTTCTTCTTGCGTGGCCAAGTCTGCAGCCTCCCTCTCCCCCTGCAGCTCTTCTGCTGATTGATGCACGAGTTTAGAAGGCTTTTTTCCTCCTTTGCCGACCTGGAGTCAATCTTTGACATCCAATGGCTGGTGAAGGGGTGTCAGCTGCAGCCGTATGGCTTGTCCGTGCCCAGGAGCAAAACTAGGCACCTGTAACTGGTTTATCTTGTGCCATCTTCCCTCTTGCCTTGGCAGAGTTCCTGAGCTGACAAAATCACCTGAAGAGAATTGCGAATATGGAGACGTTGCCATTCAGGGTTATCTCATGCTGTTTTCCTATTAACTTTCTGCGCTATGTAGCACTGTTAGATTGGGTTTTATTTTCCTTCCTTTAATCACTTACAAAGGTGGTAAGGTGTATATGTGACTTTCTCAGAATGTTCTCATATTTGAAATACTTTTGTTAGTTTCCTTAGAAACCCGATCCTTTGCCTTGTCTTCAAGAGAAGTCGCACTCTTCAGAACTCATCACAAACTTAATAATATTGAGTAAAATTTGCCTACTGTTTTGTCATCTTGTTCAAAAGTTGTTCTAGCATTTTGTATCCTCAACTGATGACCAAATGATCTAAATTCAGTCCTTATTTTTTTGTTTTTTAAAGCATCAGGGAAATGGAATTTATCTTCTGTTTACCTCAATTGTCCATTTTACCTTGGCTTATGTTGTAGATGTGTGGGTGATCCCTGTGTTACTGAAGTATTCCTTGTACGATCTCTGTTTCGGTCCTGAAACACTACAGCGGTTGGTTGCTGAAATGTGGATCTAAAGGATAACATATCAACTTGTTCCTTGCATCTACTTGGGCTTCCAGCTTACATGCAGCTTCAAGACTGTGGAAAGTCTGTGACTAGTGAAGAGCGTGTTGTGATGCTCTTGGGCATCAAGAGCTGAAGGTGTAGTTCGAAATAAGTAAAAATTTTGCAGAGAACCTATATATCAATGTATAGTAATGCACACTTCATTCTGGAAATACAAAATTTCATGTGTTAGTATGTGTGCTAATATAAGTTTGTGTGCGAGTACTACGGATGTAGCATTTGATTGTTTCAAACAGTGCTGCCACCACCTGCACCGTGGGTGCCCTCTTCGCCTTTGTATCTGAAGAACTAAAGTAGCTTCAACTACATCATCTTCTCCAACCCACTCTTGCACGATTTTGTGTTTGCTGCTGGACAGAATATTACAGGCTGCCTTGTCCTCAGGACTGATCATCTCCTTCGTGTTCCCGTTCTTGCCTTCATGGGCTCTTTGAGTACCAAATCCCTTTTTAGCACTTGTGCGTTTCTTGGCTCTGTCCTGTAGAGCATCTTAAGGAAGTATTCTCTGAGCAGCTTCTCATCTTCCTTTCAGCCTAGGGATTTTTGTTGTTTGTTTTTTCCTTCCTTCTGGACGGTTTGGGAGCACGTTCCTGTGCTCTCAACAGCTGCCAGCTGGGAAGCCACAGCTCCATCAGAGGCTGGGAACTTCTAAGGAGCTTCACATGTCCATTGTATCATTGGACCAACACTGAGAAACCCCCTACCCAATACTGCAAATTTAAAATTAATATAGCCTTCTGTATGGCTTTCGCTTCAGCTGGAAGAGATGATATGGAAAGGATCTTGTGGAAAATCTCTCATATTTTGTGTTGCAAGAAGATTGAGGTATGTTCTCAAATTTCTGTGAAAGGTAGTTTCAGACTTTCAGTGTAACCAAATTATTTATCTTCTGTTTTTCCTTTCAAAGCCCATGTTTTTCCTGAACCATGCTAAATTTCACGCTCCCTATGTGAAAAGTGGTCTGTGGTTCAATGCAGAGAAAAATGAATAGTTTTCATTATTCCTAGACCTTTTTCATACCCTCTGTCTTTGTGGCTGCTCCAAAAAAGTAATAATTTTATCAGTCCTGCCTTGATAAAGGCAGCCTTCATCTGTTTCAGACTGTTCTGACTATATTAAGACTAGCTATCAAATAACAAGGAACATGTTAAAGCCTTCTTCCTCTAAGGTTCAGACACTCCCTGCTGCTTCCTTAGGAACTACAGCAATTCCTTGGTCTTTTTTTTTTTTTTTTTTCCTCTCTCCAGGTATTGCTGTTAGGAGTTAGATTCATGCATTGGTTTCCTTTACCTGTCAATGCAGAGTTGTGGAAAGGATTGGTAGTCTCCTCTCCTACCTCTTCAAATAAGGGCACTTTTCTATCTTGAAGCTCAGTGTAGAATACCTTTCGGTCACATAGATGAGAATCTGTGTGAGCAATTGCTTGGGGAATAAATGGCATTATTTATACCTCCAAAATTGCAATGATCCTCATTCTGACACCCCAATCCCAATTAGCTGGAGCAATATGGATTCAAAACTGAAGTCTAGGTAATAAAAAAAAAAAAACACATGCAAAAAAACCCCAACAACCAACTTTGCTGAAATGCAGTTAAGGTGAACAAAGTACAGTCAAACCTAAAAGAATGCTTATTCAAAGAAAATCTGACTGCAAATATGCAGCTTAGACAGAATGTGTGAGCATAACACATTTTGAAGATCTATTCCTCTATGACTATAATATTTTATCTCATTCCTTAAGAAGAAGAGACTGGCAAATTAAGGGGAAACATGTTTTCCATAGCTGGTAAGTGATGACTGGAATTAATCAAAGTCTTGATATGGTGACATTCATACATTTTCCTTATGGTTCTATTTGCTCCTCCGATAACCTCCTATATTTTTTAGTTTTAGCAGTGATGTTAGTGTCTTGGACAAAGCTCAGCAAAGGAACTATATTAGTTTTAAGTTTTCCCAGTAGTTCCTTACATCATATTATGGCTCCAAAATAACTAAATATTGTCATCATGTTTGGTTTGTGCCTTTCATTTCCATTCCCAAGTTGTGTAACTCTCAAAATCGTTCAAGCCTGATTCAGACTCCTTGAACAACTGTAATACTAAACATGGGAAGTGGAACTGGTCAGTATTTGGATAAATAAAAATGCTGTTTGCCTCCATGCCTGTACTTGGGAGGATGTTTGTGTAAGTTACCAAAGCTGAGGAGTAAGATCAGTAGCAAATGATGCTCTTCAGCAATGTAGTTTGTGTTGCAAAAGGGCATCTAAAGAAGGTGGTTGGAGTACGTTTGGCATAGGTTGGCAGACAGATGACTTCAAAGATCTTCAAGGAAATGTTGAATAAACACATTTAAGGATTTTTTTTTTTTTAGATCACAGAAGGTTGGACAGATGCAGGAAAACAAAATGGCAACTGCATTTGGGTTTCCCTGTCAGGTATAAAGTAAAGATTTAAGCTTGACTGTAAGAGGACATAGAAGCAGTCGTAAAGGAAAGCGAGGCTGGCATGAATGTATTGAATCAGTTGTAGAGTCAAGGTAATGATGAATAATGACTAAATACACTTGTAAACAGGTGCAAAACATTTTTTTTTCCCTGCCTGGAGAGCTGCCATGGTTATGTGATAGCTTAATATTTCAGCTAGAACTACAGCTGGAAAGGCAATGATATTGAGTGATTTTCATTATCCATTCTGTGCTGCTGAAATCAACATAGCTGTGTAGAATAATACTAAAATAAACTCATCAAATAAGCTTTACAAAATGATTTACAAAAAGGATTTTTAAAAAAATTTTTTCTTTTGTAAATGAGTGTACATTTGTGGAAACCATCGGAAAGAGCTCTGGGCTGCTGATTGAGTTTTCATGTAGTTTTTTTAAACCTGTATCACTTAAAGTCCTGATCTACAGCTATAAAAGGCCTTACCCCTGAACTTGTCACTACTGCCGCTCTCTGATGTGACAAGCGACCTTTGAAAATGGACAACTTGCTGGGACAGGCCGATACCAGCTCCTGAGTGTTTTCCAGTATTACTGTTATGCCACTCGGCCTCTGTTGTAGGTGCTGCATGAACTTGCAGCGGAATTGCAATCTCTAATCTAGGAAAATTAGTGACAGTTGTTAGGCTAATGCTAATTAGAAAATTAGCAGTAATTTGTTTTCAAACTGCATTTTTTGGCTTCATTATGTTCATGCTACAGGTGCCTGGAAACATAATCGATTTTGATGTGATTGTAATGTTGACTTAGGTTCTTGCTGACACTGTCTTATATTCAGAGCATCTATTTTTATGCATCTAACCTCTCTGTGTCTTATAAAAGCCTGCACAGCAAAGATTGTAATATTCCTGAGGCAAAGCATCACTAGCTGAGGATTATTATTTTTAATTAAGTATAGCATGCTGGCGTGCCAATTCACCTTCTGGAAAAGGACTTTCAAAAGCAGATATTGTATTTCCATTATTGGTGTATCCTCACTGTAATGCTTAAGATATTCTAAGGTTCTCATTCAATTCTACAGTAGGGAATTTCTTTTTTCACAAAGGCAACCAGTGGTATAGGATCCTTCTGCTATAGCCATGTGTACGTTCAATAGGAAACATAAGTTAGTCCAGGAGTATAGAGCTAGTCAAAGCTGGCAAATCTTCAGTATGCTGTAGAGTGCATGTTAAAAGTTGGAAAACTTTTTTCATTTTTATTTCTTTAGAGTTTTTATCATTTTGCAGTATTACAAAGTTATATTGCATATCTTATGGTATTGCAGATATGTTTTCTGAGCTGTTTGAGTCCTGGGCTGTATTGTACAACTCTGAAATTTTCACATGTGTGCACATATCTGCTGTCATAGCAGTTTTAAGAGCTCTGTGCATTTCTGGATGGGGTTTTTTCAGTACTCCTATTTTAATGCATTCTCGAAAGATGATTGTTGCCTATCCTCCACTGTCTTGAAGACAAGGAAGTTTACAAATAGTTGGGTTTTGCTGACACTGCTTCATGATTGTCAGATCTGTTCAAAGTAACTTTTCTCAATCTTCCTTTATATTGCTCCTTTGTTTTACCATGTACCAACAAGAATGGGAATACGTTGGGATGCAGTTAATTAGGATAAAATCTTCTGTACACAGAGATACTTTCTTTAGTTTTAGGAGTGCTTACTGACTTGCCTGTTGCAGGGCAAGAAGAGATACAGTTGTTCTGGAAAACCTCTCGAGTGTATCACCAGAAACTGCCGGAAGGTGAGAGGCTGTTTGTGTGCCCCTGGTGTGTCACAGTCACCTAAAAATATCAAGTCTGGGACACGTATTAGCTTTTAACTTAACCTTTCACCATCCTATGGTTGTGATAGTTTCAAATATTTATATGATTTAATCTTGAACGTAGACTTCTGCATTGTTTTGTTTTAAAAACTAGCTGGGAATCAAAGTGTGAATTAGAGTGATGAAACGGATGCCGCTTCTGATTTCTTAACGCTACTGGCAAGGTTAAAGACAGCTACCGCATCCAGAGGTATGTTTTCAGACTTCAGCATTTCATGCAGATTATCACCATAAGAGGAACAGAAAATCTTCAATAAAACTATTTCAGTGACTGTCGTTGCTAGAGGATTGTCATAATTTCATTGCGAAGTCTTCTGTTGGAAAGAGAAGGCCTCTTAGATTTCCCTTTTTCGTTAAGGTTATTTTCATTAGTGCCATCTTGTGATGACGATACATATTTGTATGTACATGACATGTTTAGAAAGGATAGACTTTGTAAAAACTAATTTACAATTATTCTATATATGAATCAAAATCTAGGTATCTAGTGGTTTAGTTTTCAGCAGGGAAATTATTAGATTAGTTGCTGGTGAAGAGAATAATGCTGTTAAGTCATCTGTGAATTATTTGAAATTACATCTGTTTCTTTGTATAGTACTTGTGTGGCTCTACCATCACTAGTACAAATCACGAAGTCTGCTTTTAGCGACTGGCGATAGTCTGGAGTTTTTGAACAGTGGCACAGAAGATAACAAGGTGTCCCTTTGGTCAGAGCGCATGTGTAACCCAGTCTGTGGCAATGGAAATATGAATGCTCATAATGTTATGAAAAATACATCCTTGAAATATGCAACTAATTATTATTAATGTCTGTCTAGTCTGTAACTGCATATTCTGCTTACAAAAAGCTTTAACTTTTTGTTGTGAAAATATAGTATCAGGTACAGTTAAAGAGCTCAGTGTTGACTGACACAGCATCCTGCCCTTCCTGTCATCGTAATGGGCAAGATCTAATATGGTTAACTTGCAAACTGTAGTATAATCAAGCTGTGGGTGTACTGGTGCCATTGGTGTTTGCTGTAAGCTGATGGAGAAGGTGTTGCTAAATCTTTGAGCGAGATGCATAGCAATGCTGCAAAGGAACAATTGGCTTCCAAACCAGAATTAGGGTCCGTGGGAGCGGATCTGTAAGTGCCTCATGAAGGCTGCATGTCCAAAACCGAGTAATCGCATTTTGTTCTAACTAAGCTCCTTCTTAATCACAGTCAAGAGAAAATTGTGGAACCAATTTTTGGTTCTTTTTCAGCTAAAGATCTGAAGTTTAGCCATATCTAGTCTAAACAACAGAGACCGAGGATTGCGTTGTGCCTTCTGTAGACATAATTTTTTTTGAGATCCACTCAAAAACAGAAGAAAAGAGGATTGTCATATATGATTACGTAGCAGTAACAATTAATGCAGATCTAGTCAAATGAGATCTTGTACAATTGAGGTGGGAGGTTCAAGGAAGTGGCCTGTCATAGGCAGCTACAGATTTCTGAAGCGTTTTATAAAGGCCTGTACAAGTACACAGATAAAAGTAAGGAAGCAGGAGTATCGCTGTCACCAGAAGAAAAAGGTGGTAAAAGGTGCAGGTCTGTGTAAGATCTCTTACTAGACCGGTATCCTGCTGCCTAAGACCTATGCTCCAAAATAGGAACTGGTAAAAAGTAACTCACTATTGCTGATTACATATGGTAACAGAATAGGTAAGGAAAAAAGTAATGAACAAATATCTTGTTCACCAGTGGTTAAGATGGAAAATGTCTTTTACTAAAAAAAAGTTTGGTAGGTTGTTTTTTTTCCTTATGTTCACAAGACTGCTATTTTTAAACAGAAATAAGTAAACTAATCCCTTCAGAAGTTTTTAATATGGATAAAGCACTAAAAAGCTGGGGTTTTTTAGTGACTAGTTTTTTCCCTGCAATCTGAAAATGTCTGTGTACTTTTAAAATTTTAGCGTGAATGTTTCCATGAACAAAGATGGAGCTTTAAAAAAAAAGAAGGAAGGAAAAAAGAGAGTTTTAACAGCACATAAAGTTTTTGACAAGCAAAGAAACCTAAAATGATAGTAAGCCTACAGGCCACTATCATTTTGTGGCAACTAGAGCTTGAGTCTAGATCTGAGTTGGTTGCTAAGGAGAGTTGAGACACTTATTTGGGAACAAGAAGGGTAAAATGCTTCTAGAAATCAGAAGATAAATCTGTGAGGATGTACGCTTGTACAAAAGAATAGACTAATAGGCGAGTAAGCCGTAAGTTATACATAGAAGCTAACAAATAAGAGCTAAGGCAAGTACCCTTAGAATATTTCTGAGACAACAGAGTGGCCTCAAAAGAGGATGTTTTGGGCAGCTGCATTTTGTGTCTCCCTAGGAAAACAGCATCATTATAAAGGTGATGTTCTGTCTGAATGGGTGCCAGGTAAGAACTTCCTCTGGAAAAAGGACAAACAAACAAAAACATTAAATAATGATGCTGTGGCTGTATATTGTGATGTGACTTTGGAAGAATGCTTCTGCATGGGGAAAATCCCTATTTTAATGGGCCATCTAGAAGGAAAATACTCAATTATGATAAAGTTACGCTGATGTCAGTTGGAGTAACCTATACTCTTCGGTACCTTTGGACAGACAGTGGTCATTACTGGAATTGCATGGGTTTTGTTGTTCCACACTGTGATGGGTCAGCAGCACGACTGAACAGAACACTCTGGCCAAGTGGTGAGGTGAAGCTTCAGCAGATTTGTGGTAGGTGTCACCTACGGCAGTGGAGCAACGGGTTGTTGGTTTTTGTTTTTTTCCCCTGGACTAGCACCTAGGCTGGGCCATGCCCCGGCAGGGTGTGCAGCAGGCAGCTGAGCTCAGGCTGAAGGCATGTATTTGACGTGCCTCCTGCTCCACCGCCGCTGCTGCTGCGACCACCTGGCGCCGTGCGCGAGGCAAAGCTGCAACCTGATGCTATAATGCGTGACAGCCAGGTGTTCAGTTTTGCTGTTTCATATGTCAGTGCTGCTGAACTTGATGAATAACATGAAAAACGATGAGGAAAATGTTAGTAGGAGAGCGGATTGCTCTTTAGCTAAAATCAGAATAAACCTCTAATTCAAAGGTGCAGATGCTAAATCATAAAGTCTTTGCGTGCTGTTGTGTATGGTGCTTAAGAGTGAGCATTATTTCAGAGTGCTTTATGGCATCGAATTTGCAGTGCTGTCTCCTGAATACTGTTGATTGGTTGGGAAGGTAATTGCTGGTCTCTTAGATGGAAGACTAATGAGGAAAATAAAAATGTTGACTATTTCTGCAGGAAGAGTTCATGAGTCAAATAATCTTAACTGCAAGCTATTAGCCAAGTAATGAGTAATTGTATTTTGGATTGCTACATATTCAGATTATGATGCAACAGCTTATAATTAAGTTAGATCTACTTTAAAACATCTTAAAATGTTCTTTTAATCTTGGCAAATAACAGACCTTTTCAGTTTAAGTATGCGTATGGTCAAGAAGTCAAAGTTTAGCAAGTGCCTCCAGTATCATCCTGTACTTGGGAAGGTAAAATCTTTCTTGCTATCTTGCTTATATCACATCAAATTATTTAACTCCTTTAAATTTTGCTTTTTGTATTATGTGCAGTTTCTTGAAATATATAGAAGCAAGCCATCCTGTGCACATGACTGCTTTACAATAAATATTACACCTTGCATGATATCAATATATTCTCCCAAACTGCCTGTTTTAAGTTTTGTGGAAACTGTCTGTCAAGTAATGCCTCCATAATGCTCTCCTGGGTACTCCTTCCGTACCATCCTAATCTTTAAGGGCTCTTGTTAATTCTGCTGGTGAATCATGCAGTATAAGGTGCACTTCCGTATAAAATGAGCATTATTGTGCTTTCCTAGCCAGAGATCTGAACCAGATCTCACCCAAAGGTTGCTCATGCAGCAGGAGGAACAGAAAAGCCAGCGCTGAGCCAGGGCTTGTCCCTCTGCCTTTCCACAGGCAGGATCTGCTCAAGCTGAATCCTTTCCACTCTTGAACAGGGAATGGCTTTGCTATTAAGCATTCAAGGTAGCATGTGGTAAATGTAATGGAAAAGCAACAGGCTTGAAATTAAGTCTGGGGTTTGATTTGTAATGAAAGGCATTTCTATGAGGAGAAAAGGCAATAGCTTTAGGGTCACTGGCTACTTTAGATGCATAATTAGATTTAAAGCACAAATAGCCTCTAGGTTAAGAACTGATACATCACAGGTTGACTCGTGGACACTAAGCTGTTTTTTGCTTTCTCTGGAAACTACTATTTGGAAAACATGCATGCTTAGTGCATCCACTTCTGAAGGAAAGGAACAGTCTTTCCTGTAGCCTCAGAAGGCCTTAATGGTCAAGGCTGGTGAAAGTCGGCCAGGCTTACATCCAAAATGCTGCAGAGCTCCTTGCTGATCTTGACACCTCATCTACAGAGGGGTTCAGGGCTTGTTGTCATCTGTGCTTCTGGAGTACTGAAAATCAGACAGTAGAATACCCACTGTAATGGTTCTTCATACCTCAAGTTCAGCCTATCCAAGCATCAAAGAAAATAATTCTGCTTAATTTATTGATATACCTAGTAATTAATTGCAGTAGTTTACTGTTGAATGAATGGTACATTTATACTCCATAGTTTTTTTTCCACGAGATTGCTTCAGCAGATATAGACACTATCACTTACTTTGTGATTCTTTAGAAACAGCCAAGAGTGAACAGAGCTGTACTTCATGCCTATTGAAATTCACAAGTTGGCCTGTAGCCTTAACTACTTCTTCTGGATCTCATCAGGGCTTTTATAAGCTAAACAGGAGAGAGAATTGGCATTTCAGTGTTTCCAGAGCATGTTAACATCTTATTTTTATGGATTCAAACGTGCTACATGTGCATTCCAAGGGAGAGTTATGGTCTTACTGCTTGCAGAGGAAGATTGCATAGAGAAGCAGATGCAGTCACATTAGTAATTTACTGAGTGGTTCTTTGCCATGTGTCTTGGTATTAAATCAATATATAGATATCTACTTGCTTTAGATAATATTGTCAGGATGAAGCTGAAGTGCAAGCACACAGCTAACTTGGGCCAGTTAAAATGGGTAACTAAGATTCTTTGTGACATTTTTGTTGAACTACAAAGGTACAGTGTTGTTTTGTAATAAACCTGTCATGTAAAGCTTCTAGTTAGTGCCTTCTGTGGACTATTTCCCAATATTTTTAAACTATTATTCACGAAATTTATAAGTGGAGGTGGGATCATTTGCTTAAGTTTGTCCGTCCAGTACTTCTCGTTATAATACCCCAATTTGTTTTGCTGTAACTTTAACAAAATGTAACTGCCTGGACTGAACTGTCCAAGCCTAGTCTCAGGCTGATTTCTTTCTGAAGACATTGAGCCAAAAGAGCTCATTCGCATCCAAGGATGAGTCAATTCAATAACCTCCCTGATTAAAAAAGAAACCACCCATAAAACCTGGGTACAGCGAGATTTGAGGGACACATGAAGTGCTCGCAGATGCTGCTGAAGTATCTAGGACCTGAGCCTTGGAAATATAAGGATGTAACAGCAAGAACTGAATGAATCATTGACATCTTGGATTGATTGCCAATAAACACACTAATTATGAATCATTAAGCGGCTAAAATCAACATGACCAAAGCCCAGTGTGCGCTCCTTGAGTAGCCACTTGCATGTGAGGCCAGCATTAAAAACATGGGAGCCAGGACTGCTCTACAATAATTTCAAGTTTGGCAAAATATGAAGGACACAGATTGCATGAAATCTCCATAGAATAAAATGTGTCTGAACATCAAGATGGAATGCTAGTTGGAGTTGATGCTATTGGGAATTCATATTATTTCTTTTCTCCTTTTTGGTTTATTTTTGTTTTCACTGATACCAGCAAAAAAAAAATCCATCGCTTGTGCACTGCATTTGTGCAGGGTACAGTTCTTATTAGACACCCCCTGATGTCACCTATATGGAGGTAACCGAATTTGCATTAGCTTTAGTTTAGCTCTCAGGAGTAAAAATAATCATGTGGGTGTTGTAAAAAGACTTTGGTACAGACCGGAAATATATTTTATTTGCTCTCCACTCCAAAATCCACGCTGCTATATCTCAGTGGCTGTTGCTATATGAACTGACGTCTAACTACAGGATATACAATGAAAGCTAATCTGAAATCTCCAAAGAGTTTAAGAGGCTTTTCGTATGCCTTGTTCAGAGAGAGAATATTGATAGTTCATATGAGCAGGGTGGGACTATGCGGTGCCTCAATGTCATGAGTTAAAAGTCAAAGGGCAAAACATTGATCTCCCTTAAGGCCAGTGGAAGTTTTGCTGTTAACTTCAACAAACTAAGATTTCTGCCTTAATTCTGAAACCTTAGTTTTTGGAGAGGAAGAAACTGCATTGTACTTCTCAAGGCTTCACCAAGACTATGTATTCTAAGAGTTTTCAAATGATGTTTAATTTACTCTGATTGTGTTTTGTGGGAAACTAAATTGAAAGTGTATTTAAGGGCTCCAGAGACCTGCTCTGATGAACTCCATCAGGAGACGCTGAACATCTGCTTGATGCTCGGACACAGCTTTAGCAGGACTCCTAATTGTTCAAAAGAAATTGTAGAAAATCTGTTTGCTTTTACGTTTCAAAACTCATCACTCAAACTTTAAAATTTAGTGTCCTTACATGAAAAAAAAAAAAAAAGTAGAAAACTCAATACAAAATATTTACCACCTAGGCAGAAAATATATAAAAGAGGAAGGGAAAGAAAACCAAGCATTTTTGCAATTTTAGGGTGGTTTTACACAAAGGAAAATTCAAAACTGAATTCTGGATTATAACAAATGTGTATCATACCAACATGAAAATATTTTAACAGTGATTTTGTTGTTTTAATGAACACCTGGTTTATCAGTTGTATTTCACATGTGAAATGAAATGGACTTTATAGTAAATAGGTTTTTTTAATTTCACTTAACAATTTTTTCCCATAAGGAAAATGTACAGAAATTGTGTGGAAATCAGTGTGCTATGTTTGCTCAAATAAAGATAATACTTTGCTGCAAACATTTAAATATAATAAAATGCATTTAATAGCAATCTTTTGTGGTATCATCATTATTTATGGACATAACATTAAAAGTACGGAAATGCAGTTATGGATCAAACTGACCATAGAAACAGTAACCCAAAGAACCTTATAAACATGTCAACACCCATCATTTATCACAGATGGCTCATACCAATGTAAAAAAAAAAAAAAAACAAACCTCAACATATAAAATGTAGTATAATTCTCAACATATGGTTTACTTTGTTGCATTGTTCCTACATATTATTATGTTTAAATCCAGAAAATTATATTATTAAGAGAATATTGGTTTTGTTTATTAAACTAAAGTACAGGTTAAAGTCACTCTTTTCTGTGATGAACATATACCAACAGTGATTAAAAAATAAACATTTATTTACAAAATATTGATGCATACATATTACACAAGTCAGTTATATCAAAGTGGTTTTTTTAAACAATATCTGTAGCAACCAACTATTTGCATTGGTTTATCATAGTGCAAACGGTAATGTCGCAAAGGCAAGTTATAATGTGGGATTACGATTTCAATGTTAGCCTTCTCTGCTGCCTTTTGGTTTACAACGTCTAGAAAACTATTCCCTTTCGCTTAAAAAATAACTATTTCTTGCGAATGTTGAATAGTGTACCTGAGGATAGGGCAAATTCATTATTATTCTAAATTCTTTCACTTAGATAACTACCTCTCTATTTACTCAGCCTGCTTACGTAGCACCATTGCCATTGATTACTAACACACTAATGAGAAAAAGGAATGGAAACATGCTAAATACACTATGCCATCCCTAATGTCAGGATTTGTCCATTGATGTGGAATTTCGTCTGATACATTTCACAATTCTGCATTATATATTCAAGTGTTTAAGGATAATTCTGGTGGTATTGTGTAGTGGTGTATATGTTAACCAGTATGTATTTTTCTGTAAATACAATATGAAGTGAAGCTGTGAAGAAATGGAGTTAAAAGCCTGCTCCTTCCGTCCACAGGTGAGAGGGAGCTTGCTTTTGATTACCAACGTGTACTGAAACCTGCATATAAATTTGCATCTGAATGACTGAAAATTGATTCCCTCACATGTAAGAACTTTGTGTATCGAATCCGGTGATTTTGATTGTAGCTCTTCTTTTTCACTGGCTCAAAGCCAGCCATTAGGTAACTCTGTCATCCTTCAGTTCAGGTTCTGGAGCTGGTGCTGCACTAAATCTGTACGATAGCCTATCATGCAGCATATAGGATGTCGGCAATGCCTAGTGTACGTAACTTCACGGTTTCAAAGACTGGTGAGGGGGTATAACTTGGGGTTTTTTCTCTTCTTTTTTTCGGTAGCTTCCACAATTTTCAAAGTGGTGGATCTCACGACAATCTCATGAGCAGCCGCAGCGATCTACAACCATGGCTGGTATCTTGCCGTATATTATTTGTTCTTTCCCGTTGAAGTACAGCATGTTTATGGGGGACATCTTGGTGGGTGTGCAGCAAGGGCCTGCCGAACCCCTGGGGTTTGCTTGGTGTACGAGGTGAGTGTGTGGGTATTTTTGTAAAAATACAAATTCGCATTCTCCGGAGCAGTAATTGGCTTTGTATCTTTTAGGTGCGATAATCCAGTCCCATCCAAAAGCTTCAAAATCCACAGTCAGTGGGTAGCGACAACATCGGGATTCTGTCGAGTGCTCATCACAGTCAAGGCCAAAATCTCTGCGGGATCGTTTTGGTGTGTCTGTAACTCTGACCTCTAAAAATGGGTTCTGTGAGGAGAGGAGAACGAATCAGAAGCATTACTGAGGTAAGCCTAAGTTCAGTAAAACCATGCAAATATAGAATGTTTCAGGCATAGATGTATTATGTCAAGTCAATATACTGAAATAATATTTGCAAATGTTTCTGAAGTTACACCCTTTGGAGAAATTTGTCCTCCTCTAAATCTCTGTTATATTTGATCTCTGCTTGAGGATTATTCCTCTTTTTCATGCTAAGGATCAGCATCTTCTCAGTGCTAGCATTGTTTCTGTTAGCTGCTAAAACAATGTTTCAGAAATTTTGAGGATGCCGGATTTTCACTTTTGCTGTGGGATTTGTTTGTTTTAAACCCCATACTAAGAGTTACTGACTGGTGTGGGTCTCCTTTTTGTGAGTCCTGAAATTCCCTCCGTTAAAACCATAACCAGTTCAGGCTTTCTGGATATCAAGGAAGGTTTGTCCAGACCAAGGAGGACAGAATTCGTCCTGTGGTTGCTATTTTTCTTGAATGACTGCAATGGCAGTAGAAGTGAGTGTTTCACCTGCTAGGACAGGTTATTTGGACTTCACAGCTTTCCCGTCTGCCTGAGGGCTGAATTTGCCCTACTGAATTTGGAGGGACAGCTCCTGATTGAGCCCTGTGGCCAGGAACGTACTTTTGGTAGGCCCCTGAGCCATGTGCCTCCTCCCAAACGTGTGTTTCCATGGTGACCAACTGAGAATAGAAAGAAATCGCAACCTTTACCATCACGAGTTTGAAAAAGTTCCTGAAGTTTCCTCCCTTCCACGTGCTGATTTCAGCCCCGTGCATCAGTTTGGCTCTGACTGGGCCATCCCATAAAGGAAAACTGTTCCTTAGGAGTAACTAACAGCCCAGCTGAGTTTGTTAGGTGGGTTTATCCCCTCCAAGATACCCGCCTCTGTGGCTGCAAGTTGTCCAGCTGCTGGAGATGCTCCTCCCAAAGGTAAATGATACAGGCAGGGGCTTGGTGAAAGGAGCATCCTGGTACCGGGAGCTGCCAGAGAGGAGACAGAGCGAAGAGAAGAGAAATTCTCTCTCCTGTTATCAGCTGTGCATCTAACCCTGCCCTGCTGCTGAATCGATTTGTTGTTACAGATGATGATAACAACCACGGTTATCCACATGTGTGAAAACACAGGATTGGGTATTTGAGTGGATGGAGGTGGTGAGGACGTTCTAGTTCATGATATCCAGCTAGCCTGTTTCAAGTATCTTGAGATACACATCTATAATGGATCTACAATTAAGACATCACAGCATTTTTCCTTTAAGTTCTTTTACCTGCACTATACTGCTGTGAAGTTAAATGTTACATAGCTATGTAAATATGGATGGTCCCCATGATCTTAAAGATCTTTTCCAACCTAAGTGATCCTGTGATAAACAGATTGATCTACTGCATAGAAGTAAAACAATGATGTTGATATTTTGTTCAAAAGGAGGGATTTCTTGGTTGTCATTTTTTCCAGCTGTGATAAGTTCAGGAATTTTTATAGGTTGTAGATAGTTAGCGACTTGCAGAAACAATAACAAGGAAAATGATGTAGTTTAACCAGTACACTTTGGATTCAATTTGTTAATATCTACTTGCGAAAAGAAACCAGATAATTATTTTATGCTCTTTCTCATAATTATCACCCGTTTATTGAAGCAAGCAGGATTTCTCTATTCAAACATTACTAATAAGTGGAATGATACACTTTATCACATACATAGTTTAACATTAGGAAAACATGTTCTCACCTTCACAAACATAGATAATTCTTGCTGTCGTTAACAGAAAATAGACATACAGATCACAGAGAAACTCTCTCACTTTCTCAGCGATATCAGATGCAACTTTCCTATCAATGAAAGAATCTAATGACTCTTAGCTTTATGTAACGTAACTGCTTATCAAGCAGTATTTGCTCTCAAATTTGAAAACAACATTGCTTTGATAGTACCATCCATCAGTAAATACCAAAACATTTTCTAGTTAATGCCTCTCAACATCCCCCTGAAGTGCTGCAATCTGCCTCAATTTTTCAAACAGACAAACAGAGGCACAGGAATGCTATTGATTTTTACATGATCAGGGAGCAAGGAAAGAAAGAATTTGCTATACAGAACTCTTCCATTCCCTAAACAATGCTTCCATTTTATCCTTAAAACACAACTTAAACACTTTCCAATAAAATGCAAGATATTTAAGTGAGCTTTTTCTAAATAAACTTACCAATCCATCTTCTCCTGGTCCTGGGAAAGTTACAGCAAGATCTCGTCCATTCTCATCAAAAGCTTTTATTTCGATGCCTAAATTGGATTCAGGCTGTTTGAGCCAATTTTGTAACACTGTCTTCACATCGATACTCTGCCAAATACCAGTGCCTGGGTTCATGTCAAGTTTCAAGGATCGAATTCCAGTATATCTTGTGCCGTCTTTCATGGGTTTAATAAGTCTCAGGATCTGCACAAACACCGTTGTAGGTTTTTGGACTTGCCTCAAGTATATCCACAATTGTGCCTTTACTACTTTGTTATATTGGATTTTAGAGCTAAACTTAAAGAAGCAACATTTTGGTTTTCCCTCCATTTGTACAAGAAAATCAGCTATAAATGAATGGAAAGAACAGATTACTGAACAGGGAACAAAAAGAAATATGCATATATAAACCAAATTTATGTTTTTCCAGACCATGTAGGAAGTCTTACAATATGTAATAAACAGTATCAGTAACAAAGTGGATTTAATAATTTTCTGTGGTTTATGCCCTGCAACAAATTCAATGGATATCAACAAAATCATTATGCTATCACCTAAAAGTAACATAATGTGACAAGGAACCCATGGATCTTTTTTAGACAGGCTAAAATGAGGTTTGGCTAATCATTTTCTAAGTAACTCTAGCTGGTGCCCTGTGCTCTGCAGGCTGAGCCGAGCAGAGGTGTGCTTGGGCTGAAACTGGGAAATGATGGGCAATGACAAGAAATGCTCACTGGGGAGGACCTCTGCAGTCCTCCGCGTGCTCGGGGCTCAGACCAGGGCTACGGGCGCTGTGGGCTGACCTGTCCAGCGGCAAAATTGCCTCTTTCCCAAGCAAAAACTGCCTGGGGAGAGGACACAGCCTGTACCGCCTCACAGGGACTACTGCCACCGCCCTTCTGCTGGCCACCTCATGAGGACCTTCCTAAACCTGCACAACAGCAACTTTGCACAAGCTGACTAATGGGCGTGTGGTGATCTAGCTCTCTCTAATTTACTAACTAGCCTTAGTGTGCTATATACATCGTACAGAGACAGCCATGGGCACATGAACACTTTACTTCGTTTCCTACTAAGAAAAGAAGTTAATTAACAGAGCATTAATCTAAGGATCATTTTGTTTTCATTTGAATGATATTATAGGAAAGTCACGTGCAGTGCAGTGTTCCTCCTTCCTGTAGCCTACAACGCAGCTGTCATACCTAGTCATGGCAAGAGCTTTCCATGCCAGGATAAAATGGGTAATACTAATCTTAAATGGTGCAGGGCTTTAACAATCATAAATCTCACCACTTAAGATACCTGTTTCTTTAGTGCATTTGAAATAGTTCAAGGGCTTTTTGTAAAATGCAGGAGATGAACTCAAATCAATGAAGCTGAACGACTTTTCTTTGGTCATTGTAATTATGTAACAGTTTAATTAAAAAGAGTTATAAAGCCTTGGACGTAATAGGCTGGAATAAAACTGCTGGCAGAACTCAGCTTGGTGATAAGGCTGCAGTAATATATTGCTATTAAGTACACATCTTATTAATACATTGAAAAATTTTACAGATAAAGTTACTTCTTCATTGATGTGCACATTTTTAGCTGGCTAGAACGACCGATGTTGTTCTAATATGTGTATCATAATGATATCTGTAACTGCTAACATGCCTTATATGTCCTGTCATCTTTTTCCTGTTTGACATCATATTCGTAAGTGTTATTTTAAAAAACAGCTGCCATAGCCAAATACTTTAGCTGATGAAGAACATAAGATACTATAGTATTAGCCATGCAAAAGATACTTGATAGGAGCCATAGCAGATGTTTAGCACTCAGAAGATAACTCAGAATCTGCTCATTCAGTAAATGCCTTCATTCTTCCTTGGCACGACTACTGGAGCTGATTGCTGTAGCATGGACATTTTAACATTTAAATCTGTTACACGCATATTTGCTTTAAATATATAGTTTTAACTCGAAGGTGGGTGGTGCTAGTTTATGGGATTAGCAAAGAAGCAAGAATTTAACTCTATACTTGCACTTGCTGTAACATGTTGCAATTAGGTAGATCTAGTGCTCTAAGCTGTATTTCTGCTGACTTCTCTTGCTCCTAAAAATACTGGTCAGTGCAACCTCCCTCAGAAAAATATAGTTATCTCAATATCTGCACTCATACTTTGTATTTGTGATAGGAAATGCCCCGAGCACTGCAGATAACGAAGTCAACTAAACTGCAGATCTCCCTTTGCTTTCTAAGGCAGTGGACAAATCCCTAGTGCTACAGGGCGTATGTGTTATAAGGAGCTGAAAATGAAACAGTAAAACAAAGATCGCAACACGGTCATCTGAACCTGGCTCAAATTCTTTAGAAATAACGCTCTCCTCCCTCCCTCCCTCCAGCAGCCTCCAGCCTGTTGGGAGACCCGAGGAGGAGTTGCGTGGCTCTACGGCAGGGAGACAACTCTCTCGGAGGAGCAGCGGGAGACGAAAGCAGTGGGGTTACTTACACTCCGTCGGCATTGTGATTATCGTTTCGGTAGTGGCATGATAGTCATCGTCTTCCAAAGAGCCATCGCTACTGTCATCTCTCTGAACGTCATACTGATCAATCAGTTCCTGTAGCGGAGGAGCTTTGGGTAAAAGTTGTTTAATAAGATCCCTGCTAATGTTAGGAGCTTGTTCCAGGCGCAGTTTGCTGAGGATTTGAATTTTTATGGCTTCTATTCTGGAAGATTTTGTATTCTGTCTCCACGTACAAGCATTGCATAGTCCGTCTTTTTCGGCGTTCTCTGTGGGCTGACTCCCGTCATCAAGAGCCAAGGGATGAACTGAAATCAGCATGCACAGGTAAATATAAACATAGATCACTAGCTTTTGCATGATCTCACATTCAGTGCAGCTTTTTTCCTTTTTTTTTTTTTTTTCTTTTTCCCTCCCCCTTTCCCTTTCAGTACTAAATAGATCCGTGAAAGCAAATGCAATCTGAGAGACAGCTTGCCACACTGGTGTACCTTATATATTCGAAGGGGGCTTTTTATACTCCAACTTTGATTAGGCTCATGTCGTCAAACCCGACGATTGGTTGCTGTCCCAACAATGAATCTGGCTGTCAGAGGGCAAAGCCCTGTCGATCACAAGTCACTAGACAGCGTTTAGTTACAGCCAAGGGTGAACTGATTTATCTGAGTGCTTCGTAGAGGATATGTCTTCACATACTGAAAGGATATATTTCCAAGCATTGTGGGCAGCAGTACTGAAAGACAGCACTGTCATTCTTAAATATATACTGACTGTGTACTTGTACTATGAAGCAAGACAGACGTCTCCCTAAACTTGCTTGAGGCTTCTACAAGTCTTTTTGACTTGAAAGTTTGTGCTATTTAAAAGAAAATCCCATGGGATTACTCTTAGCAGACAGGGGAAAAAAATCAGAAATGCATGGTAAACAGTACTCATTTCTGTTGTTCAACAGCTCAAATATATTGAGCAGTTCATATTTGAGAAAGCCTTTATGGATTTTTCTGCTAGGAACTCACTAAAGCAGTAATGAAGATTTTGTGCATATATGTCTCCCTGCAAATGCATATCTTGTCTGTTTGTCCCTTTAGTATAGATCAAAATCCACAGAACAAATCCTTTATTGTAACAGTCAGTTATGAAAAATGAGTCTGTCCCCTCTTCATACTGTCACCAGGTCAGCAGAATCCTGGGCAGAAAATTAAATATTGAGAGATCTTTAGTAGCAAAGGTATTTTTAAGGAATATCTTTAGCTACCCACTCTAATATTATGCAGGAATAGTCCAGCTTGCTTTTTCCATTATTAGTGAAAGCACTAAAAGACTTCAAACATTTACGTCTTTACTTTGAGTATATCTTCTTTTTCTATGTAATCTTTTATTTCTGTTCAAAATATCTTTATTATGCCAACTTAAATGATACTTTTCTGTGCTTCCTTTCGCTTTCTACTCAAATAGTTGTAAGTTCTCTATATCCTGCTTATATTTTAAAAATTACAATTGTTATATGCTTTCTGCATAACAGAGATACATCTATATGTGATTTTATACTTACAGGTTATGGCTTATAAAATCTTACAGCAATGTAGTTCACATTCGATGTCTTGTTAGCAAGAATTGTGGAATTCGCACTTAGTCGGGGAGGGGGGCTGGGTGGTTACTCCTCAGCATAGGCTGTATATTACAGCAAACAGAAATCCTGGAATTTGTATATCTTGTATGTATTTGTATATTTGAAATCTGTATATTACAGCAAATGGAAATCCTAGAATTTCATGCAATATGCCAAAGTTTGCCTGCCTAAGTTACGACTGAATTATCAGTTTCTCAGAGTTTCCGTTCTTTTCTCATTCTGATTGCACTTAAAATGTGGCAAATGGGGATTTTGCATATGTTCAAATAGGAAAAAAGTTGGTATATGGAAAGGTGAGGGACAAAACTTTTAAAGTTTTTTTTTTTCTGCCTGGTCATTCGTATTCTTTTGTATCACCTTTCCAGGGCATGCAAATTCATTGCATAACACAGAACTGAGCCTAATATTCAGCTCATGACTAGTGACGTAAATAGTGGGTATTCAATTTAAATTGATTGTCCTACTCTGGTGTAAAGTTGATGCAAGTGATAGACGTATCATGCTTGCACATTCCAGGCCTATGGCTTTAGGGTCAGACCTTGATATTCTGATTTCAGCCAAAATCCACATTTAAAGCAAGCAGTTTGAATTCTTAGCTCCTGAGCATTTGCTTCTCACAGAAGAAAGTGCAGCTACTCTCAACATGTGGTAACATAAATGAGCTTGTAGTTCATTGGAACAGAAGTCAGGATAGATCTGAGTTTGTAGTGGAGACTGCCTACTGTTTCTATAACATATTTTAAACAGATCTTTAGTGCATTTCAAGTGCTGGAGATGTATTTTTTTTGGAAGATGTACAGTAAGAATCTTTTTCAAAAGCGCTGGCCCTGCTGGTGAATTTTTGGGGGGGTTAGGTTGGGGTTCTTTTTGTTTGTTTATTATTATGACAGTGAATGTCATAATAAAACTATTCTTTATTTTAAACCAGAATGACTTAACCAGTTGGGTATAAAAAGGGAATCTCCCCCCAGGTGGAAATCTTGAGAGGTGCCAAGTTTCACACCAGAACGAGTTTTAAAGAGAGCAATGATCTATCAGTAAACAGGTGGAAATAATGATGCAGCCATTAATATCAGAGTAATTAACTGCTCTGGCAGACTGTGGCCGTGACCCACTTGTGTTGGAGAGGGGATGAGCAAAGAACTCAGTAAAGCAAAGCCTCCAGCACCGTGACTCCTCTTTGAACGTGCCCTGTAGCAGCTTACCCGGAGCTCAGCAGCCCCACCAGTACTTGTCCTGCTCCTTCTTCAGAGGCTCCTCACCCTGGCTGTGGTTCACCATCAGCTAATGCATGCAGAACCTCAGGGCTTTCTCCCATCTTCTGCAATGATTCTGTTAATCTGCAAAAAAAGGTCCCCTTCAGTCCCATCCATGAGGCATTTGTTTCTGACTGCAGGACCAAAGTCCTCTCCTGTAAGCCTGAAACCCCAGTGAGCTCCGAGCAAGAGCTGAGTGTGCTCTCAGCCACCCAGGTGACACGTGGTGGCAAACAGACCCTGCTGAGCACCGTGCCTCTGCTCACTATTTAGAAGTAGGTGGCAGAAATAGCAGCTGGAGTGGTGACACAGGGACTACAGACCACAGCTGACAAATGTGTCCCAGAATTCACCAGCAACTGCATTACCAAGAGCAATATTTTTCCATTTTTTTCATAAAATGCACTTCATATCCACATACTCTGAATAGACCTATGCTGCTGGTAGAATACCTTTCTCTTCATCTTTTGTTGTTGCCAGTTTTTTCTTTTCTGTGAAACTGGAAGAATTTGGAAGAGAGCTTAAACAGTTGCACTTGATCAGGAGCTATTGAAAGATCTCATTTCTTTAATAATACAATATGCAATTCATTATTTTTTCTGACTTTCATTGTAGCGTTTTTAGAAAGTGATGGCTACAGAAGTAGGCGACAGAGGTAAGAAAAGTGACAAAGTGACCGGGTAAAAGCTGTTCCAAAAATTTATTTCGCAAAAAATAATTAAAAAAAAAAAAGGCAGCACATTACCACCAGCAAAACTAAAGAAGAGTTAAAAATGAAATGCACATCTTGCTGAACTTTATGCCATTTTAATGTTATCTTTGGGATTTGTGTCATTCTACCCGCTGTGCCTGCCAATAGTATTCCCAATACAAACTATTCAAAGATCATGGCTCAGGTCCCCAAAAGCAGGCAGTGTAGGAATGTTCCTTTCTAAAGGAAAAAGGCCCACATCTGTTTACCTGTCAGCTCCTCCTCTCCTTCCCCCTTCCACCAGGAGCTTTTGGAAAACATGGGAAAAAAAAATAAGGGTGCGGGGGAGCAAAAAAAACCCAACCAACCCACCACCCCCAACAATTTTGACCAATACAGAGGTTTCAAAGACACTGTGAGTTTTATGGCAAAACAGTGATTGCGTAGAGGAAAAGGAGATTACTAACGCCCTCCCTGAGGAGAAGGCGAATGGAGCCCAACCATTACCCATCCTTTTGGCAGCCTCTAATTAGCCAATCAGCCTGTGCTTATTCCTCATTAGTCAGCAGGCTGATAGCTCTGGACCATGGACCATGTGTCAGCCCTTGCCTGGCCAGCAACCCAGAAAAAAGAGATAGGGAGCAGGCTGGGATTTGAGCTTGTTTGGAGGGGGACCAAACGGACATGGAAGGGAACCAGGACATTTCTGAGAAAAGGGAGAGTTACAGGGGGTGAAGGAGCAGGGACACGGGTTTATAACCCTGCCAGAAATCAGATGACTTTTGTTCTGTTGTAGGCTAGATTTTTAAATGCTTCCTTACAGCATGCAGGACCAGAAATTCACCCTTCTCTTTTTTCTGTTGTTTAAATTAAATGAAGTATTTCCCCAAGTTGATGCCCCTCAGAAGGTAGAACTTCAGGAAAAAAGTCACATGTAAAATGCCTTGTAAATCTGTGATTGTTGTTTACATTGATGTCAAGTCCTACCTCAGAATGAGCTGACTTCTTTCCCTGGTTTGTGTTATAATGTTCTTCCTGAGCCTCTGAGGAACATACACTTTGAGTCACCTTTACTCTCACCTTTGTCAGCACGAAACGTGCCTTCTGGAATAGCATATTGAAATGGATAGAAAAATCCATTTAAAATACTTTTGAGACTGGATTCATCTCTCACTTAGCTGCAATAAGCTGGGAATAATGTTTGTGGAGTAATTTTGCTGGAAAAAGTCAGACATATAATTAAATGCAAGGGAGTTAGGGTGTTTTAAGTGCTTAACTATGGGCCCAGCTGTCTTAACACACCATGTGCTTGCTGTTGGCCACCTGAATTGCAAGATAAATGGATTACTTTGAACCTTTAAAGCAGATATAAGGTCATGTCTATAAAATATGTAGAAAGAAATATTGCAATAACAAAAAGCCTATGAAAACATCATCACAATCACATTATGTAAGCTAAAGCTGCAGCCTACTATAAGGCAAAAGTAACCACTTTTAAAATTAAACTTATTGCCATGAACTAAAATGTGAAAACAGTAACTAGTATAAATGCTTGCTCTGTAGCAAGTGCACTGAAACAGTTTGTTTCCTGCTATATTTTTTTCCTACAAAGGTAGTTGCATATAACCTAAACACTGCTATACTGGCTACTGGAAGTCAACTTTATTTCTTCATTTTGATGGTATGGACATTGAATTCCTTCAACTTACAAAAAATAAAATAAATAAATAAGTTCATCTTGTTTTCACCATTTCGGAGTTCCAGGTATTGGAGAGCATGTTTCATGTAGGAGAGAAGCATGCGCCGTGCTGGGTACGCTGGTGTCTGGGTGAGGGGTGCGCTGCCACTCATTTTCAACCCCTGCTCTCGGTTTGTTTTCCCAGGAAAACCACAATCTTCAGGGATTTGGGATTTTGACTGCCCTCCCCCAAGGTGTACGTAGGTCTGTGTCTGCAGTTCGAGTACCAGCACAAAATGTCTCTCTGTCTGGTGGATGATTTCCTCAACTCAGGAGCTACAGGAGACAGCAGTGAGTCCCACCTGCTGAGGAGCTTCTCATGAACCATGGTATGTAAGCGTGCAATGGATAAAGTGGTGGAAACAGGAAAAACTGGTGGCGAACTGGTGCTGCGGTGGTTTCAGCCCTTCCTGCACATCTTAGCTTGCCCAAGAAGTGCTGCTGAATGCCCTGAATTCAGGGCAGTCATATGGGGTCCCCATCAGCTTCTGGCTTACTCTTGCTCCTTCCAGCCTACAGCTTTTGTGGGATCACGCGTAACCATATGTGTGGAACGGGCCAAAAATGCCCCATCGCTTTTTTCTCTCCTACCTATCCCAATACTTGTTAATTCATGTTGTTCCAGAGCCAGCCAGACATACAAATAGAAATGAACTTTAGAAACAGATAGGAAGATATATTCCCATTATACTCACTAAAAACATTTAAGGAAGGATGCAATTAATAGTAGAAGCTGCCAGTTTTTCTGAGTTCTTTTGTGTCTCAATATTTTATTTAGCAGCCTGCACTATGGCATCTAATTACCGATCTTATAACAAATCTGATAGAAGAGCTCTGTTAAATACCTGTTTAATTCTAAAGGCTCTACCCTTGCTAAAAAATGCTATCTTTTTTTTTAAAGTTGTAGCTTTTATGCTTTTACCCAGGATTTCTGGCATTCATTCTGACATTCATCTTTTTCATCGTCTTTTGAAGTAGCTGCATCAGCCACTGCATTGCGGATGAGAAACCTTGAATTCCTCGAAGGGACGGTTACTGTACTTGGAGGGGTTTCACTTCTGCATTTGCACAGTCAAAGTGCTTGAAATACCAAAATACTTCACCTTGGTTTTACTAGCTGCAAGAACTGTTGTATTTTCTCTAAGGCGCAACTCTTTGAAGGGGATTTATGGCCCGGGAGGTCAGTGATTTGGTATGAGCGGCCTGTCCTCTGCTGGGTTGTTCGGGAACAGCATCAGCTGCAAAACCGGCGCCACTGCTCGGAAGAGTATTTTCTTTTTTTTTTTCTT
The DNA here is from genome assembly GCF_036013445.1 of Caloenas nicobarica. Lineage (NCBI taxonomy): Eukaryota > Metazoa > Chordata > Aves > Columbiformes > Columbidae > Caloenas > Caloenas nicobarica. Next base: position 14,695,065 of record NC_088250.1, on the reverse strand, counting down.
TTTTTCCTTTTCTCTTTCTCCTTCCTTTCTCCTCCTTCCTTTCTCCTCCTTCCTTTCTCCTCCTTCCTTTCTCCTCCTTCCTTTCTCCTCCTTCCTTTCTCCTCCTTCCTCCTTTCTTCTTTTTTTGTGGTTTTCTCCCTTTCTTCCTCTTTTTTATTTTTTTCTTTCTTCTTTTTTTCTTTTTATTTATAGATGATGGGTTAAAAATTAACAGATATCCTTCACCAAAACAGAAAAATGCTGATTCGCAAAATGCAGTGAATCTGAGTCTGCTTAATCTTGCCCAGTTGCCCTAATGGACTGAATAAATTAACTCTTGATCAGAAGATAGCTATATGTGGGATGGATTTGGCTCTTCATCTCACATTACCCCTCTGGTGCCCTCCCTACGGCCTGTGTGTCTCCTTTGCTTTGGTCCCACTCTGTGGTTTTGCCTCTGCTCAAGAGGTACAGGCTGAAGGGGAACAACCTGTAACACCTGGCACCTGCTTGTCTATAAGGAATTACAGGGGTAAGAATAGATTTTGTTTCCTCTTCTGATTTTTTGGATAGTGCTTAGATCCATGTTTAAGTATTATAAACACAAATATTTCAGAAGTTCAGAAATTGTAAGACACATCTTGTGGAATACTTTAAATACTCTTTGCTGTATGAGTGTAAGAAGTTTTAGTTGCATTAAGTTGTATCGGCATTTTTAGGACTTTTTAAACCTAAAGCAAAAAGGAAGATCATCTTTCAGACCAAGAACAGCAGATTGTTTAAAATACATACCAGGAGAAAGGGAGGTGAAAAGAAATGTAACAACATGATTTTGCCAGTGAAACTTATTTCAAAATTGTTCAGTAATGAAGATACAGTAAAGAGCAGTAATAGCAACTTTTTCCTTTAGAAGGTGCTAGTTTATACCTCATAGTGACAGAGGATTGATAGAGGGGGGTAATGTTTTTTTTTCAGGCTTACAAAGACAATTTAGAAATATATGGATCGCAGTTCTTGCCCAAAGGTGTGCTCATCAGTTCATCTCCTTTTGTTACTCCCAGCAAGCAGAAAGAATAAGATAAAATTAAGGTACAGCTGTTCCTTTCCTTCTTGCTGCATGCTGACCTCCAATAGAACATGCGGCAAAATCTTGTATTTTGACTCATGGGAGAAGGATAGCTGCAGAAATATCCCACTGGTACTCCCCAAAGCGATCAGTGTCAGCCAGTGCTAGAATCCATCACGCATTCCGGACACTTAAGGTGTGGAGCAAGAAGTTAATCCTTTGGACTCCCTCTATCTGAAGTTTGCTAACAGGTTTTAGTCAGCTTAATTTGAGGCAAGAGCCTCTTCGACGGAATGGAAAGTGGTGGTAATGTTCTCAAAGAAATCAAAGAAACACATTCAGATCTGCAATTGCCCAAGAAGGCCTTTGAATCTGGCATATTCATCAGCAACAGAATTGTCTAATTGACAGTTTAGAGCAAGGCTCCCTGATTTAACCTTGATGTTAAAAAATGCTGGTAATGTGAATTCTCAAAAACCTTGGGCAAGGTGGAGTGGAAACAAAACCAAAAACAACCAACCACCAACAAACCATCTAATTTTTTAAATCATAAAATATAACATATTAAAGCTCTCTAAGTCATTTAATAACAAAAATGTGTGAATGTAATTGTGCTCCCTCTCCTTTTTTATGTCTTTCCGTATTTGTTGTTTGCTCCTTGTTGATGTAGTAAGCATTTTTCATATTTCTGAGCTCCATTATGTAGCATCACATGAGAGCATCAACTGAAGGAAAGCTGCCTGTACTGGCTAAAGCATTAGCGCTACTGCCCTTTCCTCTTGGGGAATTGTCTCTGGCTCCTTTAGCAGATGCTTCCAATTCCTCACAATTTAAAGGCTGATGCTTTAAAAATTTACAAGTTTGGTTTTGTTTTGTTTCTTGGGACACACAAGTTTTTCTCTCCTGTCAGCCTGCTAATTGGCAGCATCAGCTGCTAGTTGATGAGAAACAAAGATAAACCACAAAGGAATTGACTGTTTGGGTACCACGATATTTTGAGTACACAAATCTGAGGAACTTCATGCAAGTAGGTCGTGACTGTTTCTGAAGTTTCAACAAGGAAAAAAGTCTCTTGCTGCGTACAGAAGCCAACCTTATGATCTATTAAAAATATAATTGTTTGACCATACCTTTAAGGCTTTCTAGAGCATATTGATTAAAATAGATGAATGATACAATTGGGAATGCAATATAGAAATAAAATCAACTAGATCAAATTACTTTGTTATCCTTTCTACCAATTATCAAAGTAGCTCAACATTAAGAAATTGCACCATTTTGTCATTTTGTCCAAAGCCTCTAGAAGAAAGGAAAACGAATTAGAAACTATCTAATTTGAAGTTGACTGCTTTGCTAATTCTAAAGTTTGATTGATGCAACCTAATGATTTATATCAATAGCTCTGAAAAAGCAGTGTGGTAACTTTTAATATCCCAGTAATAACTTGGTAGAGAGAAATTGCTTCACTAGATCCTAAACTGTGTTAAAAATATTATGTTCGTATTTATGTAGTTTATTTATGTAAGGTTTGTGTGTACATATATATATAGATTTTAATTAAACATTCAACCAAAAGAGCAGGTTCTCTGCTCAAAAGTTTGCTATTTTTTATTACTACACCGGTTGGCTTAATAAAACAGATTGCCTTTCTTTGTATCTCTTCCCTCACGTCAATCAATCAGGCATTAGCTAGGAGGGCCAAAACGTCACTGAATACTTTCCAGAATTGTGCTACACAATGAATGATATTAATTTCTTACGATAAATAAGATCTATCAAAACAATGAGGGATTACTTATTTCACCATGTGTCTGGAATTGGATAAAATGTATATATCTGTCATTCATATGGTAAGGATATTGTACTTAGAAATGCTAATTATTTAGAGACAGGCACATCTTCTTGCACTTCAGCCAGGATTTGGTGTCAGCTGATATTGATATAAATTAATATTCTAATCTATTAATCATAAATACAGCTAATTATCTTGAACATTACTTTATAGGAATAAATTTAGTTTCAGCTGGTGTTGAAGTCTGGTTTTGAGACATGGCTAAAGAACTGAATTGGTTTTGTGTTACCTACACAGGTTCATTTGTCTCCCACAGCAAAGCTGAAATATCCATTGCAGTTTGCATCCAGATACTTTGTTCACAAATTTCTGTAGCAGCAGCAGCAGCCACTAAAAACTAGTGTGGGTTTGGGGGTTTGGTTTGGGGTTTTTTTGGAAAACCTCTTTTGGCATTCTACAAATGATCAGAGAAAGAGCAGGTGTTTTAACAGAGAACAACAATAAAATACAAATCTCGTTAACAAGTAGTAATTGATAAGAAAGCTAATGGGGCTCAGTACAATTCTTGTGTCAGTGGAGTCACATGCCTCCAGAGCAGGTTTTGCATCTGTGTGACAGAATCAGTTGAGACCCAAGAATTCACGTTATTTTCATTCTAATTCAAATAAGCCTGGCAAGCTTTCTCTGCTTTTATAAATGGATAATGCAAATATCTTTTAAATATCTCATTGTTGACTCTCAGGGTTATATTTTTGGATCTAATTCAGCCATTCAGCTTCCTAAGCATTAATGTTCAGTTAACTTGTATTTCTGTGCTTTGTAATAGCTTGTTCCTTAATATTTATGGGCATCTTTTTCATCGCATTCACGTGGCTGTACACAGAGGTGTAAAGAGAAACAAGGCTACAGGGAGTGCAAACTGCTTCTTGAATGTCTGTTCCACCTCTTGTCTTTCCATTTCTCCTCTGGTATTTACTGATTTATTTTGTTTTCCAGTGAAACTGTCACTAAGCTGCATGTTCTGTGAAATATGTTCATTTCTGTTTTCTGCCATTTAATTAATAAACCCTCAATTTCAATTGAAGCTGTGAAATCAGAGATAACATGCATGTGTCTAACACATAACCAGGTCCTTCAAGTCTGCTGAAAAAGCCTTTTCTCTCCCAAAATCATGTGCATTAGGAAATTGCATAATCCTCAAGAAATGTCAGTAAACCTGCGAAATAATCTGCCACCTCACAGCTCTCCACCTGGATCTCTGCTAAGGACTGGCTTCAGCGTCAAAGCACGAGATCAAAAATCCTAAAAAACTTTAAGGTGCATGTTACAGTAAATGTATGTATTCTAAATCCATTATAAAGGTGGCATCTCCTGTGGGCTGATTATGTAAAGAGATTTCTCCTTTTTTTTTTTAATCACTGTGGAATTTCCTTCTTTCCTTTCCATTATATGGTCTATTGTACTTTTTCTATGAGAAACTGAAAACAGCAATTTATTATCTACCTCCTCTGTTCCACGCATAAGTTTAGACAACTTATGTTCTGTTCTTTTCTGTAGTAAATAGCTCCACTTTTTCAATATTATTATTTTCAGTCCTGTATAATTTTTTGTTTCCCTTCTCTAGGGTTGCTCCATGAGGAGTTTGGTTTAAGATGGAGTAATCAACGATATTCTGCAAATGTCTACAATATTTCAGGCAAGGTAACGTATTGATTAGCTGTAGATAAACTATAGTTGTCTTACATTTACCCATTCTGCACATCAGTATTTGGGAGTTAAAGAAAAATCTGCAATGTATTATTAAGTTTTTAAAAATAATGTAATAGTTTTAAACACTGCACTTAAGTTTACAGGAGTGAAAATTACCATACTAAGTACTTTATCAGTGACATCCCTCAAATGTAATTTAACAGTGAATAAGAACTCAACATTTCTCAAAGTTGAGATTGTATCACATGGACTTTGATTTTCTACCATTCCTTACAAGGTACAAATCAGAGTAAGCTAACATTATTTTTACTACTATCCAGTACTGTTTATACTTAATACTGCCTGTGATATTACTGCTGCATGGCTAAGACTTCAGGAACTAATTTGAATGAATTTACATTCCATCTGCAGTATGCATAAGTGTAGGAGCAGCAGAAGAATATTTAAAGAAAAAGAGAAAAAAGTCTTAGAGCTTAAGTAAACAGACTTTGTTCACTTGACTGACACTCAGTGATGACTTTGAGAAGTGGCTGAGAATCTTCCAAAATATCTTCTCGTGACCACTGTAGCACTGAGTCTTTGGGGTCTTGATTTTGGGGGAGAGGCTGGAGTACAGATACTGTGTGATGTACATCAGCACGCCCATGTAAACGTTTCCAACACCATGAGATTCATAGGGGTAAAAAAATTAATCAAAGTCGTTCTTATATTTTTCTCCTAAGGAGAACAAAGAAACTGTATCAATATTCAGAGAGATGCACACATTTTTCTACAAAAATCTTTATTCATGCCTACAATACTGACAGAGTCAAATGCAGAGAGTTTATAGCATGAAGTACCTTTCTTCTTTCAGAGGATGAAATAATGATACTAAATTTGAAGCATAATGAAGATTCAAAAAAGCCACAGTGCTGGTTGAAGGGATGTGTGCAGTTCCATTCTTGAACAAGCACATACCCAGAGCCGTAAGTAAATACTAATAAACCCTGGCAAAATATCACTAAAGACGAAATATTCCCAAGGTAGTGTTATCCAAATCCTTTGAAACTGATTTAAAAGATCAAATGGAATTCCAAAGGCGGTGTAGATCAAGCCCTAAGAGAAGTCGATTCTTGACTTTAGATTCCTGTGGCCTTTGCCCTTTTGTATCAGGCAGGAGCTTCTTCCAAAAATAATTTCCTGAATGCAAATGACCTGTTATAGCACTTATCACTTGGGGTATAATGTTCAAAGCCGAAGTGAACTTTACATTAGTTGAAGAACACACGTGAAACTTGCGACTTCTAATAATAGTGAAGCAAGTCTTCCATATGTTGTTATAAATTTCAGTCCAAGATGATTAACGTGGCTCACAGGCTACTCTTGTAAGATGATAGAAGTGATATATTTGCTGGCTCTCCTGAGAGGGCTAACGTTTCAAAATTATTTCCAAACGAGCATCTTCCAAGTGAGAGATGTTTCTCATTTTTTTCCTCACCTTAATAAAAAGGTAATGAACACTCTTAACTGTGTCATTAAATGAATATCAAACAAATATCATGGCAGTGTGATAACTGTGTGTGTGCTATCCATGAAATAATGTTACGTTCACTAATACAAGTAATTAATTTATTGTTGCTATCAGTATGTTTGAAATAAAGTGCTTGAACGGTAGGTATGCAGGGAATCTTGGAAGCAAATTCAACAGATCCATCTTCATTCAAAGTGATTTCTACTAGTAGTAGTTATCTATCTAGTGTATTTTTAATCAGTTCTGTCAAAAGACTTTAGGGGAAAAAAAGTCTTACAAACCCTTTTGTTAATTAAAATAATGCCAATAGTAAATTGAGTGGCAAGTTGTTTACAGCCATAAACAAGTTGCAGTCGGCTGGAACCAATCTTTCAGTATATTAAAATGTGACTGGCAAAGCTCAGAGTCAGTTTGGGAAATGAGGAAAGGGTTATTTGGTTTCAAAATCTTAAAACTTGGGTCTTGGCTCTGCTGAAATAAATGATAATTCTGTCAGTCGCTTATGCAAATATGAATTCATCTCTTCTTTGTATGAAGTCTTTCTATAAGGAGTGACTATAAAAAACCAAAGGGGCAGTTTTCTGAGACTGTTCTTCAGGTGGTGTGCGTGACCTTGGGCAAATCAATTTAGTATTTCTCATCCAGTACCAATAGCAGTAAGAGGATGAATTGTTAAATAGAGACCTTATTCAATCGATAGCAGCAGCTCCCTGCCTGCCCGCTTGCTGGGCAGGCCTGCACCCCACAAAGTGATGCTGGGTTCAGGCATCTCTCTGCACAGCCCTTTACTGCATGCACGTTTTCCAAACTTTGCCACCTTTCCCCCTCATTTCCCCACTGTTAAAAAGTCAATATAATTTTCCACTGGGAGGATGTATGATGTTCCAAGACACTGCCCTGGTGAGACCTCTGTAAGCACACAGGCAGCTGGGTAAGGAGATGGCAAGTGGTACAGGTTGCAGACATTAAGCAGTTATTTAATTACTGATAGTGTGTAATGCTGTTCATAGATGAGATAGATAAAAATACTCAATATTCTTGTTTGGCTGAAACTATTTATCCTAATTCATCCTCTCTGATTCAGAAGAACTGAAGCTTGAAATGCATGTCTGTCTGTGGGTACTATTGACGCTCGCTGAAAAGAATTTGGCAGACCACGTGTGTCTGTGAACTCTTGGCTGAGCCATTGAACCGCTCCTTTAGTTCTCTAAATGCAAGCTTGTTTTGCAGCTAAGTGACACAAATTTTGCTGTGGAAATTCTATCCAGTTGTTGGCCTTGCATCACAGAGTCTGTATTTGACTAAATTGTTCCAGCAAGTAAGATGTCATGCCCCACACAAGTAGGATCTCGAACTTTGAACTGTGCAAGATGAACAAAGTTTAATTCAGACATCAAAAAGTAGAGTTGGGGGCAAGGGGAAGAAAGGACAACAAGGAGAGTGAAAAGTTATTCCAGTCAGTAGGAGTGCAGTTCCTACATCAAGCTGTAGGGTCGCTGGCAGACCACCTAGGATAAGATGGCCTTGCTGCATTTTTTTTGTGATCCATTTGTCTGTCAGAGATTATATTGCCTTTCCTTTACTGACTACTTTATCAAATCAGATAACCATATAACATTGTGCTGCAACTAAGTGCAAGACAGCTCTTGGGTTTATGAGCTATTGGATCATCATAGATCATTTGTGTACAAAACTATATACATATATATAGAGATATGTACAAAACTATATATAGATCTGTGTATGCTTCCATGTTGAAATTTGGGACTGCATCCCATACTGATATGATACAGGATGTCTGATGCTTCTTGACAGATATGCTCTACAAGAGCCAAAGGCTGATCCAGATGGGTTTAGTTCTCATATACTACTTCATGGTCTTTTTCTCGTGTACATTTCTGCTTGGAGAGCAAAGGCAGTATCAATTAATACCAACCAAGGTGTGCTCTTTCGTAAGCCAAAGCTTTCTGGAAAATTAAGGGAGATTGGAACTGCTACCATCAAACTTCAGTGGCAAATTCTGTAGCTTTGGGGTCCTGTATAAACTTGATTTTTGCATGTTTTTCTTTCAGTCTAAACCCTATTTGCAAACCAATGCTTAGGCATCACCTCTTAGTGTATTTTGGCAGCATACTTCTGGACGTTAATTTTTGCTCTAGTGTCTGGCTTTCCCCTAGCACAGCAGCCCCTGCCGGTCCTGACCCCATACCCACCACCTGTCCAAGGTGAACACCAAGACCTCAATTAACTCTGACCTCTAAATCCCAGGTCTTAATACTGGATTTATCCTGTCCCAACGCTTATTCCACAAATTCAAATCATGCTCTAGTGGCATACCAGCTCAATTTTTGATTTTTTTTTTTTAGCAGTAGCTGATTATAAGCTTCAAGGGGTTGTTTATAATCATGCATATTATCACATCAAATATATTGTGTCTTTTCAGTCATAAAACTCTTCCACATCTGATCAAAATCAGCTTTTCTTCAAAGCCTTGCTGTAATGAAATAAATGCATAGGAAGATTATGCAGTCTAACTCAATCTTCCAACTAAAATATTCTTTCTACTGCTGTATTTAAGGTAGGAATTGATATTGTAAAATTAATGAGAAATTGGGAAAACTGAGACTTGAAAACAGAGTGCTAGGCAATATCCTAAAAAAGGGCTCCCAAAATGTGCACTCACACTGTGTGAGATCTCTCAGTATAAAGTAACTGTTACACAGACCATCCACAACTAGCATTTATTTCAGCTGAACTGTCCTGCAATGCTCACAGTGTCCTCAAGACAGTCCCCTGTCTCCCCCAAGGCATTGTGTGTGTTTGTTTGTTTGTTTTCTCCTGTAATCAAACTGCAAAATTAGGGGTATCAGGGTCTACGTATACCATGACTGAAACCCATTTTCTTATTTTCTTCTTTGCCATTGTGCTGTTATAGATAATATTTACATTTATGATCTCCAAACAGAATTTCATTGCATGTTGCCATTTGATATATGTACTGTCATAAATTCCACCGTGTACAAGAATTCTGATTTTAGGATTATGCAGCTGAAAACCTCTTGAGTGGAAAGGATACCTGGTATTGGGTAGTCGCTCAGATAAGATGAGATAATTAGATCATTTGGGTATTGGGTAATATCTATAGATATAAAAATATTTATTATGTGGGGTAATCATGATGACAGTTCTTCGTCAGTAAATTAGACTTTTGAAAATGAATTTCAAATTTATCTTCTCATATCATTGACAGTTGAAGTAATTTTGTGACTTTATAAAGGATGTATTTGACATTCATGCTGCTAAAGATGATGTTGGTGCATCAGGGAAAGTACGTAGAGTTTGATCTCAGCCAGCAAGGCAGTTTAGGGAAATGAAAGAGTTCAGCAGCAATAGCTCTGATTCAGTCACCCATAAATCTCCCCGAGGGATGCGCATCCCCATCCTTTAGTCCTTTGTCTTTGCCCTAGTGTAGACTCTGAGAGAATCTCTACTCCAGCTTCTTTTAAGGCCTCTTCTGGCTCATTTTCCTATTTGAAAATCCATTTGCTCTGTGCTCAAAAGGAGGCAGTTTTTCCGCCCACCTCATGAGTGTGCTGACCAGTTCAGACTGCACCGCAGGGCGAGCCTTTGGTGCTTTCCCCATGGGCTGCATGTGCTGGGCAGGCAGCTGAACAATGAATTAAATAAAATATAACCCTTAAAGTGAGGGGGGATGCGTTCTGCCGTCAAGGAAAATGCAGAGAAGTGGGCCAGACTCTTAAAGTAGCAAGAGACATGACAGCTGAGTCCACCCTTTCACAGGTTTGTCTATATGGCTTAATTTTTCAAGGTTGAGAAGTTTATCTTCCAGGCAAAGGTGGTTTGGGGAGTTACTACAAGTACTAGGAGAACCTCTCCATTTCATACCCATTAAGCGTCTTTAGCCTTGTCCATAAAAACACATGAAAAGCGTATTTTGGGGAATGAATTAGTTCTTAACGACAGCCTGATTTGCTCTGAACAAAGCTGGGATGAAGTAACTCTTTACAACTACCTGAAAGGAGGTTGTACCATGGAGGGTGTTGGTCTCTTGTCCCAAGTAACAAGAAATAGGACAAGAGGAAATGGCCTCAAGTTGCGCCAGGGAAGATTTAGATTAGGTATGAGGAAAAATTTCTTCACGGAAAGGGTTGTCAGGCATTGGAACAGGCTGCCCAGGGCAGTGGTGGAGTCACCATCCCTGGAGGGGTTTAACAGACACAGAGATGAGGTTCTTAGGGACGTGGTTTAGTGCCAGTATTGGGTTTATGGTTGAACTCGATGATCCTGTCGCTGTCGGGCAGAAGTAGGGGGCCAAACAGCTGAGGAGGGTTGGAAGCAAGTTCCAGTTAGGCGTCGCGGGCAAGCCCCCTCCCTACCTGCTTTGCTTCCCCAGGTGCCCCTCCGTAATAGGTTTGAGGCCCTGGATATTGAAGAAGATGTAGGTGGGGATGTGGTGCGAGGGCCGCCTACGAGGTCACATAGGAAGAGGCGATTGACTCCACGCCTCAAGACTGCCTCCGATAAAAAAGAAAGAAGGGTAATTGTGGTAGGCAATTCCCTTCTGAGAGGGACAGAGGGCCCGATATGCAGAGCTGACCCTCAGCATCGGGAAGTTTGTAGCCTACCTGGAGCTCGGATCAGGGACATCACCAGGGCGCTCCCCAACCTGGTGCGCCCAACGGACTATTACCCCCTACTGATCTTCCAGACAGATGGGGAGGAAGCGGCATCCCGTAGTCTGAGGGGAATGAAGAAAGACTTCAAGGCCTTGGGACGAATGGTGAAAGAGTCTGGGGCTCAAGTTATCTTCTCTTCCCTCTTTCCATTTTTAGGTGACGATGTGGGATGGAATAGAAAAATTAAGTCCGTAAATGATTGGCTTCGGGACTGGTGCTACAGGCAGGGCTTTGGGTTCTTTGATAATGGCTGGTTTTATAAGACACCAGTCCGGTCAGTGATATGTGGGAAAGGTTTATCCCACAGGGGTGAAAGGATGCTGGGACAGGAATTAGCAGGGCTCATTTGCAGGGCTTTAAACTAGATATGAAGGGGGATGGGATTGTAGCTGGGCTTGCATCAGTGGGGCAGCATGCTGGAATCGATAAAGACCGGGAGGCCCCTCAGGCCCCTAGGGTGAAATCGGTGTACTCGGCTCGCTCCCTGAAGTGCCTGTGCACCAATGCGCGCAGCATGGGGAATAAGCAGGAGGAGTTAGAAACCTGCGTTCGGTCAGGAGATTATGATCTGGTGGCATTAACAGAGACATGGTGGGACAGCTCACATGACTGGAATGTGGTCATGGATGGCTATGTCCTTTTCAGGAAAGACAGGCCAGCCAAGCGTGGTGGTGGAGTTGCTCTTTACGTGAGAGAGCAACTACAATGTATAGAGTACTGTCCAGGTGCGGTTGAGGAGCGAGTTGAGAGTCTGTGGGTGAGAATTAAGGGGCAGGCTGGCAGGGGTGACACTGTTGTGGGAGTCTATTACAGGCCACCAGATCAGAGTGAGGATGTTGATGAGGCCTTCTACGGGCAGCTGAGCGTGGCCTCACAGTCACAGGCTCTGGTTGTTATGGGGGATTTTAACTTCCCTGATGTTTGCTGGAAGGACTACTCAGCCAGCCAGCCTCAGTCTAGGAGGTTCCTCCAGTGCATTGACGGTAACTTTCTGATGCAAATGGTGGAGGAGCCGACTAGGAGAGGTGCGCTGCTGGATCTCGTCCTCGCTAACAAGGAGGGTCTGGTTGAAGCAGTAAAGGTGGGGGGCTGCCTTGGTTGCAGTGACCATGAGATGGTGGAGTTCAGAATCTCCTGTGGTGGGAGCAGAATACCGAGCAGAATTGCAAGCCTGGACTTCAGCAGGGCCAACTTTGGCCTTTTCAAACAATTGCTGGAGGAAATCCCGTGGGCAAGGCTGCTTGAAGGTAAAGAGGCCCAAGATAGTTGGTTAACATTCAGGGACTGCTTCTACCAAGCTCAAGATCAGTGCATCCCGACGCGCAGGAAGTCAAGGAGGGAAGCCGGGAGACCTGTGTGGTTAAACAGGGAACTGCTGGGCAAACTCAAGTGGAAGAGGAGGGTTTACAAATCATGGAAGGAGGGGCTGGCCACTTGGGAAGAATATAAGGCTGTTGTCAGAGGATGTAGGGAGGCAACTAGGAAAGCTAAGGCCTCCTTAGAGTTAAACCTGGCGAGAGGGGTCAAGGACAACAGAAAGAGCTTCTTCAAATACATGGCAGATAAAACTAACACCAGAGGCAATGTAGGCCCACTGATGAATGGGGTAGGTGCCCTGGTGACAGAAGATACAGAGAAGGCAGAATTACTGAATGCCTTCTTTGTCTCTGTCTACTCTGCTGGAGGCTGTCCTGAGGAGCCCCGTACCCCTGAGGCCCCAGAGGAAGGCAGGGCAATGGAGGAGTTTGCCTCAGTTGATGAGGACTGGGTTAGGGACCAGTTGAGCAATCTGGACATCCATAAATCCATGGGTCCAGATGGGATGCACCCGCGGGTGCTGAGGGAGCTGGCTGAAGTCATTGCTGGACCGCTCTCCATCATCTTTGCCAAGTCTTGGGAAACGGGAGAGGTGCCTGAGGACTGGAGGAAAGCAAATGTCACTCCAGTCTTCAAAAAGGGCAAGAAGGAGGACCCGGGCAACTACAGACCGGTCAGCCTCACCTCCATCCCTGGGAAAGTGATGGAACACCTTATCCTTGGTGCCATCTTAAGACATATCAAGGATAAGAGGGTCATCAGGGACAGTCAACATGGCTTCACCAAGGGGAAGTCGTGTTTGACCAACCTCATAGCCTTTTATGAAGATGTAACAAGGTGGATTGACGATGGCAGAGCAGTGGATGTGGTCTACCTTGACTTCAGCAAAGCATTTGACACCGTCTCCCACAGCATCCTCACGGCAAAACTGAGGAAGTGTGGACTGGATGATCGGGTAGTAAGGTGGACTGCAAACTGGCTGAAGGAGAGAAGCCAGAGAGTCGTGGTCAATGGGGCAGAGTCTGGTTGGAGGCCTGTATCTAGTGGAGTGCCTCAAGGGTCAGTTCTGGGACCAATACTATTCAATATATTCATCAGTGACTTGGATGAGGGAATTGAGTGTACTATCAGCAAGTTTGCTGATGACACCAAGCTGGGAGGAGTGGCTGACATGCCGGAAGGCTGTGCTGCCATCCAGCGAGATCTGGACAGGCTAGAGAGTTGGGCGGGGAAAAATTTAATGAAATATAACAAGGGAAAATGTAGAGTCTTGCATCTGGGCAGGAACAACCCCAGGTTCCAGTATAGGTTGGGGAACAACCTATTAGAGAGCAGTGTAGGGGAAAGGGACCTGGGGGTCCTGGTGGACAGCAGGACGACCATGAGCCAGCACTGTGCCCTTGTGGCCAAGAAGGCCAATGGCATCCTGGGGTGTATTAGAAGGGGGGTGGTTAGTAGGTCGAGAGAGGTTCTTCTTCCCCTCTACTCTGCCCTGGTGAGACCGCATCTGGAATATTGTGTCCAGTTCTGGGCCCCTCAGTTCAAGAAGGACAGGGAACTGCTGGAGAGACTCCAGCGCAGGGCCACAAAGATGCTGAAGGGAGTGGAGCATCTCCCTTATGAGGAAAGGCTGAGGGAGCTGGGGCTCTTTAGCTTGGAGAAGAGGAGACTGAGGGGTGACCTCATCAATGTTTATAAATATATAAAGGGTGGGTGTCACGAGGATGGAGCCAGGCTCTTCTCGGTGACAACCAACAGTAAGACAAGGGGTAATGGGTTCCAGCTGGAACACAAGAGGTTCCACTTAAATTTGAGAAGAAACTTCTTCTCAGTGAGGGTGATGGAACACTGGAACAGGCTGCCCAGGGAGGTTGTGGATTCTCCTTCTCTGGAGACATTCAAAACCCGCCTGGACGCCTTCCTGTGTAACCTCACCTAGGTGTTCCTGCCCTGGCAGGGGGATTGGACTAGATGATCTTTCGAGGTCCCTTCCAATCCCTAACATTCTGTGATTCTGTGATTCTGTGATCCTGAGGGTCTCTTCCAGTCAAAGTCAAGCACTGCTGAGCAAAAGCCAAAATATTGGTGAGTTATCAACACTGTCCTGGCTGCAAATCCGAACTGCAGCACCCTATGGGCTGCTGTGGAGAAAGTTAACCCCATCCCTGTGAGGTCCAGGGCAAGTACAAAGCCTGTTACTTGTTTCACGTGTGTTAATCTTATTCAGTTGTTGCTCATAATGATGTTGATTTCAGCGTGAAAATTTGAAGGTGCAGCTGTTGGTACAACATTCCTCTGAAACACATTACTTCTCCACATTAAGTACACCAGTGTCCGCAGGTGTTACAGGATCAGGAGGAGCAGGGTCTTAGTGTGTCAGTGCTAGTCCATGGCTTCACCTGCAGCCACACGTGTCTTTATCTCTGTTTAGAAGAAATTTCCTGTTTAATATTTTACTTCAGTATCTTTTTGGATTGGGAACCCTGAGATTGATTTTTACTTCAGAGAAGGGAATGCGAAGACTGGGTCCTTAAATTCCCCTTACTTCTCTGTATTATTTCCCTTTGTGTGGCAATTTTTTGTGCAGCTACTGCTTTGATGCCGTCCTCAGGGCTCTTAGTTTCTGGTGTGCCAGTGAACATATTCAATGTGATTTTTGTCTTTTCCCCAGATAATATTTGCCTATCACAAAGCTATAAATTTCAATGTAGAAGAAGATGGCGTTTGCGGCCTTATGTTGCAGGGAAGCCTGATGTGACGTATTGCAGTGTGCAATAAGTTTGAGTTTATTCTAGGAGAGATCTAAATGTAAAAGATTTACCCGCTTTCTGTCTGTCCTGCTTCTCAGCTGACTGTAATTCTGGTGGGCAGCTTTTCAGTCCCAAATCTCTTTTGATCCTCTTTGCAATATTCTAATGCCTCATGGTTAATCCTCTTGCTGTGCTGCTGTGTTTGCAGGGCTGCAGTTTGCATGTCCTCCTGTGCTTCATGTTTTACTGCTGTTAGATATTGATTAAACAATAAAGAAAAGGGGATTTGCATATAAATTAGGAATTTTTCTCTGCCTTATTAGCAAAAATGTAAATAATATTTGGTATTTACTGTTTTCCTGGTTTATGTTTTCTAGTGCTGTGGAGAGGGTAAGGATGGTCTCCACTGAGAAGGAGGTGAGTGCCCGACTGCCTGGGCTGTATGGCTGAAGCCACGTGTCCACGCTGTCTCTCACACACAGCTTCTCAGACTCACTCCTAACCTTCTGCCAAACACGATCTCCAGTTTCATATCTAGACAAAATATAGCTGTCACTTTCCCCAGAGCTCCTGGGGAGCTTCTATTGCTGCTGTTTCAGTTTTCCTTTGTGATGAACATGCAGTGCTGCTTTGGTGACTCAGTGCTCAGCTTCTACACACATCACAGAAGGAGCCATCGTTTAGAAAGTCTTTGTTAGTTGAAATAGTCAACCTCCTCCCACTGTAAGAAATTCCACTATTCTAGAAAATTGTCATATTAAATGAGAATTAATAGTCAGCATCATTTTTTTCAAGATTTCTTGGCTGCTTCTGAATTCCTTCTGAATTCCAAGGTGTCGTTGCTCTGCCTTTACTCAAAGACGCTGACTACCCTGCTTTTGCAGAGCGAGGTAATTTAGAGAGTCCCAGGGGGTCAGTACCACTCCCTGTTGTAGGGGACAAAACCTGGAAAGCCCCAAGAGCATTGGGAAAACATTAGGCTTTTATAATATAATAATCTTTGCACTTCAGAGCAACCCAGGAGAATCTAGTATGGTGAAACTACTTCACATCAGTCACTAGATAATTACTAAAAAAT